>NW_024519206.1:25812213-25936556 GCF_017590135.1 Pyrgilauda ruficollis | reverse complement strand
ACCAACCCCCCCCCCCCCCCCCCCCCCCAAAAAAAAAAAAAGAGAAAAATCTAGGAGAATTTTGTTTTGTAGGAAAGCCTGTATTAAAAATAGTACTTTTCGTAACTGGGTATCTGTGCCTTGTATGTAGCATCCTTGCTTCGTACACCAGATAAAAGTAACATCTGTGGCTCCATTTGTCTAACAAGCAGTTTTCCTGCAGGCTCTCTAATACTTGCCCTGGGGGGAGTTCGTGGACCTTATCTGAGAGGCAGAATTACTTTGTTGTGGCTTTGACATGCTCTTTAAATAGTATTTAAAAACCATCTGAAACCATATTATACAAAAGAGGAACCTTTTTGTGAGTCTCAGTGGAGAAAACAAGAATGAGAAATTTCCCTGTTCCATTTTCTGGCTCTACACCGTTTCTTAGCCAAAGGCTAGGAAGCTGTTTGTCATAGGGCTCAGTAATTAATATTACAACAAAGAGAAGCAAATGGAAAATATTTTCTGCTTCTCTTTAGTGTCCTTTTTCACCTATTCCCCATATCTTTCAGATGGCTTCCAGCCTGGCATGTGTTTAAGCACTGTCCTATTTCCACTGCTATTTGCTGTACAGATCACAGATTCCATTCCTCATTTGACAGAATAACTTAATCCTTAATTCTCTAAACCATTTATTGAAGAATGCCTCTACTGGCCCTAGTTTAAGCTCTGCTCTGCTTTAAGTCCTGCCCTGCTTTCTCCAGACCTGTCCTGCTAGGATGCACAGATTGCTGGCCAGTGATGTGGCTGGGTGCTGACCCATTGGGTGATGGTATCTCACTTAGAGTTAAACTCCAGGTGCTCTCAAGAGCTGGCTTTGCACCCTGAGACTCTCTGTGATTTACAGCAGCAGATACACTCTCACTGAAATAGAAAATGAGTCAGATTTATGATGCTGGGTTTGACTGCCATTTTCAATAGGTCTTTGATTACAAAGAACCCTTTATTTTCAGAAAACTGACAACTGAAAGCTCTGTGAGGACAGTCCTAGTTAGTGACAGCCTTTAAATAGCCACCCAAAGGTATGGGCAGAAGCCATCCCAGTACCTCACTCTGCCCTGGCACTGCAGTCCAGTCTCTGATCTGAAGAAACTGGTACAGAAACCAGAAGTCTGTTCCTCCTTCTCATCTCCTTCAGACGTGCCTGTAGGTTGGTGATGTAAACATTAGTCTGCAAGGAGTCAGGATTGAGATCACCCATGCATTTCATTCTTGCCTTGGAATCTGAGTTCACTTTTAGAAGCAAATACACCAAAATTTCATATTAAAAATTCTTGTCTGTTTGAAAATAATGGTTATGGATACAACAGTAACAGCAGCAGCAGCCAAACATTCCAAAAGAAAACCTTCTCAGTTTGCAGAGTGGGAATGATTGTTTTTTTGTAACATTAAATCTCCTCTTGGCCTTGGCAGGGAAATGTCATGCTGCTGCTGTTGGAACAAGACAGAAAAATAGGCTCTTTAGGTTTGACATCCCTATAGTTTTCCTGCGTTCTGGAGGATCCCCAAGGCCCTATGAAAACCAGATGCATTCCTGCTGCAACAATTAACGTAACCAACCCTTGCAGGAAGGGAACATTTATGAAAGGGGAAACATTACAGTATTTTCTTTTGGAAAATTCCACTATTGACATGAAAAACAGCAGGGTAACAGCAAAGATGGATTGCAAATTTTGACAGCCCCGACAGGTAAATATTGGCTTTGTGCAAACAAGTTTCTATAAATAACCAGTCTGCTCCAGAAACTCCACAGATGGCAGCAGGGCTGCCGGGGTATTGATTTACCCACTGTGCTCAGTGCAGAAAAGCACAGCTGTCAGTTTTGCTGTTCTTCTCATTCTGAGTGTTGCTGCTGCTCCTGCTGAGAGCTGCGTGCCTTGTTCACCATTTTTCTTTGGCAAGTGGAGATGAAGATTAAGAACCCAAAAGAAATGGTTTGAAAGAAAAACCTGCCAAAACAACAAAAAATAAACAAACAAGAGCAAAGAGCAACAATAAAGAACACTGTGTATATGTATTTGAAACACCAGCAAGAGCCTGTCTCAGTCTGTATCACGTAACTTAGGAGAGCTCACAGGAGTGGTTTATAGGGAGTGGTCCCAGAAACCATAGTGGGAGCGTGAAGGGCAGGAAAAGCTTATGAGGAGACAATATAGGTCTTGTACATGATGAGCAGTAACAGGCTGAGGTTAGAATCGAGGCATAGAACTGGTGCTAGGAGTAAAACTACCATTATGTGCAAATGGTGGCTCTGCCAAAAATCCCCAGCAGCTGGAGGTGACTTATAAATAAATACCAACCAAATAGGCAAACACTTAAAATTATCGTGATTAGGTTTTGGGTTTGTATGACCCATTTGAGTGCAGTCTAAATCTCAGGATTATGATTTTCAGGCTGTAGAGTCAGCCAGTGCAACCACTGTCTCATTAACAAAAATGTTGATTTACAGGCATAATATCTAGAATTGCTTTTTAAAGGAAGAGCTTAGAAAGACTTCATAACCTCAGTTCCATAAAAATGTTTGCCTGTGGTGCAGGTTTGCTCCAAGGGCTCATCAGTGACAGAACTGTGCATCTCCTGGGGCAGACACAACATACACCATTTGAGGGCATTTTTCTGATGCTTTTCTCTGTAATTTCTGTGTAGTTACACAATCAACCCAGACAATGAAAATGCCTCTGTGCTACATCTGCATCAGGGATTTTGCACAGAATTACTGGGCGCAGGTTTTGGTTGTCATTTTGTCCCATTTGGCGGCTTTGGAGTTTTTTGTTGGATTTGTTTGGTTTTGTGGTTGTTCAGGTTTGGGGGGTTTTTTGTTTTGATTTTTTTTTTTACATTTTCACAGAATAGTTTTAGGAAGGAACCTTAAAGAGCATCTAATTACAACTACATAACTAAAATGGCAAAAAAAATTAATAAGCAGTATCCAGACCAGTTGAAATAGATAGCTAATCTTGGGATTTTTTAAATCTTTGTGTTTACTTTGTGGATTTTGAGTAGTGCAGGCTGTGTTTCAGTTCCCATGAACTGGCTATGAATTCCAGAGCAAGAGAGCTGGCCCATGATTTTCAGCAGAGTTCCTTCTTTCAGGGCCTTTGAGTGCTCACCTGGATGGAGGCCTAGGTCTGTTAGTCCTGCTTCTGCCTGAGTTTTAAATGATTACAGGAGAAGAAAGTTCGGTCAACAAAAATTATAAATCAAGAGTTATATGCTTACATAAATTTCAGGCTTGACATGATTCTGTCTCGATTTTGGAAAAAAATTAGAGTTGCCAGATGAGAAGGGATTTTTCCCAAGATAGATCAAGAATCTTGTATAGGAGAATGTGAAAAAGCAGGGCTGTGCAACAAACCATAAAATTTTTTTAGACAATTGGTATTACTTTAAGTATTAGACAAAGTACAAACATGCAAACTCTATGTAGACTGGATAGTTTATAACTAGTAGGGCATAAGAAATTGTCAAGAAGATAAATCCGTCAGAGTTACAGTGTTGCTGGGCTGAAGGAGCTAGAGGCTAGCCTTTCTAGATAGTCTGCATTTCTATTGCCTTTGTAAATCTTTTTTAAGTATTAAGTAGGTAACATTGTTCCATCCAAAGCTGTTCTTTCCACGTATTGAAATTCTGCCTTGATATGCTGAAACAACAGACAGAAAGAATCTTGCTTTCTGACTTGTAGGTCAATTAATTGACAAATACAGGTACAGATCAAAAAGTGTTTGGACAATGTTCTCGGGCACATGGTGTGACCTTTGGGCCTGTCCTGTGCAAGGCCAGGAGCTGGACTCAGTGACCTTTGAGTGTCCTTTTCAACTCAGGAGATTCAGGTCAACAGCTTGCTTTGTGCCTCTGTGTGTGTGTGTGGTTGTTGCCCATTGTGGTTGCAGCTGACCCCACACAACTCACACTGACAGTGAGGGACCCATATCCTACCCCACTGCCACCCGCTTCTCCAGAGCTTTGTGAGTTTAGATGCTGAATTCTTTATCTTTGGCAGCTCGATGCATGTGATGAGGTATGCAAACTACCAACTGAGCTGAATATGATGTGCTAAAGGTTCCAGTGCTGAATACATTTCAAGCTTTTTGTTAGATTTTTCTCTCTCCTTATATAAATATGTTGTTTTACTATAAATACCTAATTCCAAGCTGTCTCTGAAAACAGAGTCCGTTCTCTGTTTTGAAATACCATTTCTCATGTCAGAGCTTTGACAGAGGAATAAAATACCTCTATGTGTCTGCTCAGAGAAGGGATGGGGGGAGGGCAGGAAGGGCATCCTGTAAGAGCATAATGCAAAGTGATGCCAGTTGTCACTGCCTTACACTCATGACCTTGTACATTGCTGACCTGTGAGCTACCATTTCCTTGCTCTCTCTTTTGAAGTACAGTTTGTGACATTTCCACTGTGCTGTTACTGCTGTCTTTTTTTTTTTAAACCTCACCTGGGGGAAGAGTTATGTGTTCAAAGAAAGCAACATCAAAGTATTCCCAGCAGCCAGTCAAAGCTTAATTTGGTACTAATTCTAATAACACTGTGGCTGTTTACATGGGTAACCACCTGCCTGATACTTGCAGCTTTCTCTGAGGTGTTTTTTGATTTGGTTTTTTTCTTTTTTCTTTTTTTTTCTTTTTTTTTTTTTTGGTAGATGAATTTGTGTTTTCTGATAGATCTTAGCTGACAATAAAGAGCCAGCAGGTTTGGATCCAATGTTACTGTAATAGCTATAACAGAGATTGTTTGGAATTACAACGCCAAGGTTGATAGGAGCCCCCAAAACATTGGATAAAAACACTGAATAAAATTAAAAGGTAGAAATGAACCTCTATGCTCAATGTAGTTATCTAAAGAATTTTAAAAGCCTGTCCACAATATATATGCCTATGCTAGTACAGAGCAGTTATTAGATTTTAAATTAATTTCATTTTTAGTCAGCGTTATGCTCCTTTTTCAAGTCATGAAAGTTGCTCCTAGCTTATGGCTGTGAGACCAGAATAACTATGAGAGAAAAAGAAGAGATAATATTCATTGTGTATGATCTCCACTCAAACTCTCAAAATTAAAGGGAATGTCTAATTTGCCAATTTAAAAATATGCAAATATCATCCATTGATAATTGAAGCAAACATATTGCATGAATTAATGTTTTAATTGCTGTGTGTACTGAGTTTACATGTATGTACATGAATATACATGAACAACAGACCTGTACCTCCTCTGTAGTATTTTATTGGGACAATGAGTTTTCATCTCTCTGTCAAAACATGTCATGCATTACAGTAAGCAAATGTTTTCCTAGGTTAATCACTAATCTGCCTATGTATTGGTAAATGTTGCCATGGGCACAGCAACAGCAGAGCAGAGAGATGAGCTTTCGCCTGGTTGGAGATGAAAAATGGCTATTTTTACTTTTTATACCCATTTGCTCAATCACAAATGAGAATAAGAGAAAAAAGAAGCATGTTTCACTGCCTTCTTAAAATTTAATTACGGAAACAGTTTTCATATGTACTTTGCAATATGCAGGTAATATTTACTATATGTTGATTACTTCAACAAAGCTCTTTTTTGTTGAGCTTCATATTCACCAGATTGTTTTACAGAGTGCAGTACCCTACATATCATCAGCAAGGAGAAATCTTATCCCTTTTCCATGCCAACATAAAAACACCCATTTTGGATATTGCTGAGTCCCATTATTTAAAACTTAATTCCTTCCCTAAAGTACTCCATGCTGCCACAATGCTGCATAATAAGTTATTTAGTTGTGCAGATTAAAAACCCAGACTCTTGTCCCCTATTTTTGGCATTTTTTTCTGAAAGAAAGAAGATTAAAATATGTAAATGGAACATGATTATGGTTTATTATGTTAGCGTGTGCAATGATGAGCTTTTGACCTACATTTCTTATGTGTAGTGTGCTCTTGCCCTAAATCTGGATAATGAATGACAGAAACCCACATGATGTGGGTTGACCTCTTTTTCACATAGTTCTTGGTCTTTTTTTTTATATACATAAGGAAAACACTGAGATACAAATCTTCAGTGGAATCCTAGCAAAATCCCAAAGAAGAAAAACACTTCTTTCAACAGGAAAAAAAAAATTTAGACACAATGCCTAATACATCAAGTTATTTGGAAAGTACAAATACAGTGTCAAAGCAAAGGGCAAATATGGTGTCTGCTGTTAAGTCTTCTGGGTATTTGGGGTAGAATGCTCATGGTCAAGATTATGTAACTAGATCTTGCATCCTACAGCCTCTTTCTGTTTCAAAAGGGTTTTTTTTCTATCAAATTTGGGCAGTTCAAAAATCATGTTCAGAAGCTGGCTTTCCTGAATGCTCCAGAAAGTCAAGCAAAGTCTTTATGCACCTATCTTCAGACTCACAGTGTTCTTCTGAAGATTCTGACCTCCAAGAAATACCTGCAAAAAAAGGATTCCTTCATGATGGCCTTTCTTTCTCTCCCTGATAGCAGTGTGGTTTTGATATATTGAGGGAAATGTACATGTGTGGCTTCTATTAATACTGATGCTCTTTGCAGTTCAATAGGTGAATATAAGCCTGTAGGACTCAGTGTGATAGTTTGTCTCACTGAAAATTACTGCCAAGGTAAACAGGATTTTGAGAAAGCTTATCTAAACTAAGACAAATGACTTCTGCTTGTTTCAAAGTAGTTTGTTACACAGTTTGTCTAGGCACTTGTACTGGAGGCATAACATGAAAGAAAGGAATTATTGAAGATATTTAATATTGAAAGCAATATGAGAGTTTAATGTCATTATCTCTTAGAAAGTCTGATGTTGATAGTGATATATAATTAGGAAAAAAATTAAAAGAGCATCTTTCTAGGGGAGAAACTACCAATGTCTCCGTCTCCTTCACCAGTCTGTTTTCAAATGGCTGTCCAAGCAAGCTCTGAGATTTTAATATTTCTAGAAACACCTACTGTATATAGCTTGCTTTAAATTGGCACATATATCAACAGCATGAAAAAAAATGTTCACAGCTCTGGGAAACTGAGCTAAAAGGTCACTTTTTCAACAAATTCATCAGCTGGGAAAAACAAACCTAGCTTTCCTTTGAATTTTTAATAGCTTTCCTTTTTCTGTCTGAAGTCTGGGGGGCAATATTCTGTAGTGCAAAGGCACCATCTGAACAATCCAGTGAGTGTTTCACACAGATTGGCATGCATTTGTTTGTCTGCTTAAGTTTAGGTTTGTTTAAATTTGCATGTCATGGATTTGATAGGTATGTTCAGCTGCTCTACTTATTTTTATCCTGGGTGCAGCATTTGAAGGCTTAGAGGGAAGCTTTTTTTTCCTACAAGAAAACAGTGACTTGAAGGCCTTCAATTAAAGGCTGGATACATTAGGAAAGGCAGTGAGAAAAATGTATTTGGACAGCAACATGGGGCGTCAGGAAACATTCTTCATAAAAAATTCCGGTGAGAGGCATCTAATAGGAATTTTAGTGTGGCTGGTAACCAATGTAAGTTATCACCAAGGTGCAGAAAAATTTGTCTCTTTGTTCATAGGAAAATGTGCAGCTCAGATTTTTTCTTTCCATTCTAAGTATAATGATTTTAGAACTCCTCAAACAGTAAATTACATAGCCATACATAAGTCACAAAGGCTTTCCTCTGTGCTGTTGCATGGAGAGGCCAACAGGTGACAAGGCATTTATTTCAGCTTTTCCTTTCCTGTTTGTTTAGACTACAGCTTTTTTTTTTTTTTCAAAGTACTGAGGGGCTAGTATATGAATTTTTAGGACATCCTGAAATACCTGCTGTTTTCAATAACCTCTCCAGATGGATGATTGCAGTCAGAGTCCTCTAGCCTCACTTCATCTCCTGATGGTATTCTTTCTGAGGCATGGGGGGTGGTCTTTTAGATTTGTCCATTGTCAGCAGCTAGATCCTAACTTCTAGAGGGCTTTAACTACCAGGACCAGGATTTCAGAGAGGTAAAGCTTTATTTAAATCATGAGCTGAGACAATTCAGCTAATTCTTGTGTACCAGCTTCTGTGAGAAGCCAAATGAAAGGAGCTCAGCTTTAGCATTCAGTTCTTCCTGCTGAAGTCAGCAGACCTTATCTTTGAGAACAGAGATCATCCCCCTTCCGTTTTATTTTTCACACTACTTCTTTTTGAAGACTTAATTGGAAATGGAAAAATAATCCTCTTAATTTTCATGGTGGAACCTGGCATGCTTGAAATTTGAAGGCAAAGGGGTGTGGAATTTTCACAAGGACATAACTTACTTCTGTGTTCCCTGTAATTGGTTGAAGCCTGAGAGAAACCTGGGTGGAGGTAACTCTTCATAACACTTTTGAGAGAAAAAATACTTATTTTTGACTTTACTCAAAATTCAAGTAGCAGTCATGAATAAAGCCCACAGGCAGGTTAAATTAATGTATTTCAAATAATAATTCTGAGTACTGTTTCCAGTTCTCCTTCACCCAGTTAAATTACTTTTACCAAAGGTACTGATAGGACTATAATGGAAAGAGGTTTATAATAGAAACAGTTGAAAATATTTCATTTTATATACAGTTCACAGTATGGTAACTCATGTTCCTCTCCAGATTGTCTAACTTCCCATTTACCAGGATATGTGATTTTTTTTTTTTTTTTTTTTTTTTGAGGGAGGAATAAATAATCTGATCAGAATTCTCATGGCAGGGTGCCTAAATAGTCTCTCATATCGCACAATCAGATGTGCACATGCACACTTTATCATCTCCCTACCTACCAAGTAATTGGGAGAGTAGTTCAGTATTACAATTTTAAAAGCAGCTGCTTTCAGGGTATTTCTAATCACATCTGGCTGAACCCCTGATTTTTCAGACATAACCTTTAATTAAAATTTAATTAAATTTTAAAGAATTAAATCCCCACCATATATTATGTCCTAAACTGCATAATCTAAGTATCATGAGCTGATTAAATTTTTATACAAATATACTATTAAAGATTGATGGCCTTACTTTGGAAAATAATTATGAAAACCCAAATGCTGAAGTGATAATAGAAACTCAGCCCATCAGAATTTTGGTGGTAAAAATGTAGACTTGGTGGGTAGTTTATATATCCCTATATATTCCTGACTGGGGATCGGGGTATTTGGCATTTGACATCTGTTGTCTATGACCTGTTCCTGTGTGCTTTGAGTTATAATTTTCATTCATAGAAAGAAGCAGGTGAATACAAAGCACAGTACTTTACAAAAGCTCGTTACAGCCAGGGGAAACTGGTTGGGATGGAGCCTGTACACACTTTTGAATAACTGATTATTTAGTTGCTATGATTTTTCTAGTGATTCAGTTAAATGGTTCCAGTTACTACTCCAAACTTTTAAATGTTATGCACTGATGTTACAATTTCTCGTTCCACGTGGGAAGGTATTAAGTTGCTGTTACAGATCCCTTTTATAACTGCATACCTTCCCCCTCACTCATTTAACCTACTTATTATACCTCCTCTTCTTCAGGAATATGGCAGCCAACCATCCAGTCTATGGGTAACCAGGGTAGATGATGAAATGTCTTTTGGATCACCTCAGAGCAAGGAGGTGCTTTAAACATTATTCTGTCTGGTGGATATCATGTATTTATCTGGGGGACAGAGGGGTTCATTCTATAGTAAACCCAAGAGATAATAGATTATTGTCTCCTGTAGTTATTCATAGAGTAACCTGTTGGCTGTCATATTCTTCAGGAAGAGGAACAAAAATTAAACTAACTGAAATCTGACAACTGAAAGTTAACTGCAGGGAATCTGCCACCGCAGGCTGTCCACATCTAACGTTAGAAGAAAAATTTCCTATAACTACCTAGAGTATGAGGAGCTTTTCCATCAAGAATTGGCATGGGAGACAGGTAACAGACTAAACAAACTCCCTGGTAACATGGCTTGCTCTGTACCATGACTTTATGAGATGAGAAATCATTTTGAATTAGTCCTTTTGTCTGCTATTTATAAGTTTGTTGTGATGATTACTGCCTGAGTCATTCTTGCAGTAATAGACTTCTATGGGTTCTAGATCATGTGTTCTTAACAGATTGCTCATACCCTTTAACAAAGCCTGGACCTCTTCTTTCACCTACAAAAACCAATAGCATTTGACTGGATCTCCAGGCTGGCAGATTATTTTTTGCTTGATCTTGCTGAGGAGGAGAAAAATCTGGAATATGTGAAAAAGTCATTTTCTGCAATATAGTGAGGATTACTAGAAGCATTTGTTTCAGAATCTAAATGCTTTTGGGAGATTTGCTGAAGTGCAGCAGCCATCCACCATTTCTTTTCCAGTACAGGAGGATAGCAGGGCATGGGTTTCCGTATTGTAGTAGAGCAGTATGTACAAGTACTTGGAGAGTTGCTCATTCTGATAAGTGCCCATACCAACTAAGTGAAGAGGCCATTAAAAAAACAGATTAAAAAATACCTCAAACAGAATGTGACAGCAACGAAAAAATGCACCACTGCACTTAAAACCACCCATTCTGTTAGTCAAATATTTCATATACACACTTTTCCTATAGTGTCATGTAGTGGTTATAAAACTTCAGGGTTGTAGAATTTTGCTGTGATGTAACACAATTGGTCTTAGCTGAATGTGTCCCTATTAAGTTGAATTTATGCTAATTCTGTCCCATTTAAACTGCAGACACTGTTATTGGCTGCACTATTAAATTGCTTTCCGAGGAGACATTCCATTAGATAAGTGATGCACCCAAAGTAGAATATAACAAATTACACTTTTACTTAATCTGAATATGTTCTACATCTGTAATCGGGATAGAATTATGTCCACTGGGGATAACAAAAGATATTTTGGGTTCTCAGTGAGCATGGAACTTATTAGCAAGTGATTTGTCCAGCTAACTTTTAAATAGCCTAGGCTATTTCTTCTATTTATATTGGAAGGTAATTCCACAGTCTGACACTATTTTTCTAATATTTAGCTGAAATGTTACTTGGTCCTGTGTTCATTTATATCTTCCCAATTATTCTTCTCGTTGGCTGTTTATGTGCCAGAAGCATTTAGGCACCAATCCACTCCAATAAACACCTTTAATTTTCTGGATAGTCTTACTCCTTTAATTTTCTTGCTCATCTTAAGAACAAGAATGGCTGAATGGGTGAATTAGATTGCAAAATTTGCCCTTTTCCTCATTGCGGACTGTAGTTGCTTGTTCCAGGTCACAGGCTCCCTCTGTTCTGTGTTCTATGGCAGCTCTTTATGCTGGTTGCATCCAAGAGGAGCATAGTCCCCTACTCTTATTTCAGGTATGAGAGCACTCTCTGAGAGAAGAAAAAGAAAGCAGAAGGTGTTTTACCAAGGGGAAGGCTGCTCTTCAGCAGGATGTTCTTAGTGGTCAGTGACATTTAAAATAGATCAGCATATCTACTAACTTGGGTATGAAAAACACTCCATTTCCATTTCTCAGCAGGCCAATCTTGGTTATAATTCTTGTACTAACAGGGTGATCTGTAAAGATGATGCATTTAGGGGCAGAGGTTTAGTTTCCCCAAAGTTCTGTTGATGTGGTTTTGTTAGCTAACAGCTTTGAAATGTGCTCCTGTGTTTAAGTTCAGGCTTTGCAGCCATGGGAAGCTACACAAAGTCAGTACATGGGGCTTAGGGACCAGAGAGCTGCAAGACAGAACTCCCAAAAATGGCAGATAAGGAGTGTTTGCTAATCTGCTTCATATGCCAGACAGAGCAGTGTGGAGCACTACAGTGGGTGTCAGTCTATGTAAAGGACTCTCAATAAAAGATTCACTGTCTGTGAGGAAAGGTAAAAGTTTTAAAGCCACTTGTACTCTAATCTCTAAGGAAAAAACAGCTATCAGCTACAGAACCATAATGTGCTTTCCATTCATGCTGTCTGGAGCCAAACAATTATTCCCAGGGATCCTAGGACACAATAGAAAGCCACTGTATGCAATCCATGTCAATTGTAAACCCAATCTACAAAATCTTTTCAAGAGTAGTGAGAACCATAGTGATGTTTAGTTGACTTCTGGAATGTGTCAGTAGGTATCTTTCCTAGTGAAACAATGTAATGCAAGTTTGGTAAGCAAGAATTCTAAAAGATAAAGAAGTAAGAAAGATTTATTTGCATTTCATCTTCTGCCCATACTGAATTTTAATGCTTCATTGCCATTTGGGAAGTTGACCATTTGAAAGGCTAGTTGTTGGCTTTGAGAGGTGATTCAGTGCAGGCAGAGCTGTACTCCAGTGACTGGTGGGTGACAGGGTGTGCTACACTGAATGTGAGCAAGAAGAGTGGTTCAAGGGTTCTTCTCATCTGTTTTCCCAAATGCACACTTTTTAATAGCTGGTATATTGTAGTTTCCATATTTTCATAAACTGAGACCTATTCTCTTTAATATTTATAATGAGTTTATGGTCAGAACAAGCATAATTCCATGCAATTCAGCCTTCTGGGAGGTTCAACATTTGCTGGGCTCCACTTTCTCTACAAAAACCCAGCAGCTTTTAGAACACTCTGTACATAGAGGGAGATTCATATGAATTAATAAATGAGGACCAAGACCTCTGTCTTAGGAGCAAAGAGGGCTGCAGCCCAGCCTTGTGATTTCTCTTTCCTCATGAGTGTGTTGCACTGTATTGTTTGCCTGATCTAAACTACAAGTTCCTGCGCTGTGGAAGTATCTTGCTTGCTTACAAGGTGATCAGCACATGCATAAAGAAACAAGACGATGCCTTGGAGAGTTCTGTGTGGTTGGCAGAAACAGAACTGTGGGGTGATGGGGTAGGAAGAGAGGTTATGCACTTGTTTTCTGGAAAACTGATTGAATAGACTTTTGATGTGTTAGATACAATACATGGGTGACAATTTCAGGAAGTCAGTTACTTGGCAGTGCAGTACAGCATTCTTTTTTGGATCCCATCAGCTGCAGAAATGGTCTTGAAAAGCTCAGTTGAGAAAGAAGGGGTAAGATTATAGACAGTAGGTTGGATATCTGAAGAGTGAAACTCACATTACAAAACTATTATTAGAAGAAAATACCAAAAAAAGGCAGCTAGGGTATGTATGACAAGGGTATATGTCGAGATAGCCTATTTTAACGTGGTAGATTGGACATCATACCTACATCAGGAAATATGTATGCACTTTTCTTGTTTCTGGTCATTTTTAAGCATTTGACAAGTTATGGCTGGGAATTTGCCAGAGCATTTGCTGTTTTGTTGTCTTGTTCTTGTCAGAGCACCACAGTTGAAGCATATCATTATGCTGTCAAGCTCAGGACCTAAATTCTTCCATGTGCAATTTCAAATGTGCTCTGTCACTTATGTTATTAATATTCTCTCTCTTGGCTTTCACCACCACTTAATGCATTTGCAGATGGGTAGAGAAAAATTGCAGCTAGCTCAGTTTTGGATTTTGAACTTCATTTTACAATCCTTCAAAACCCCAGTAACTAGCCAACCTGAGAAAACATACCTTCCCACTTTGGTGGCAAAAACCAGGGAGAAGAGTGTTGCAGGGCAGGCTTGAAGCAGACATAAGAGGCATGTGTGAGCCTGCATTACTCTATCCCAGCACCTTACATCCACGCAGACTGATCCAAGTGTTGGCAAAGGAGGATTTGCGTGGGAAGAAGGGCTGCCTAAGGCAGCATCTGCATCTTCAATATGTTCCCACAGTAATACCACGCTTTCAGCCTGAATGCACTCCCACCTATGGCTAAGACTTAAAAGCATCTAAATTGGGCCCTGTATATTATATGTGCATTTGTTTAGGTATGCATTACTTCCTTTCTGATTATAATTTCTATCATTCATACTACAGGTAAATATCTGGACATACTTTATGTATTTACAATAAAAAATAATGACCTTCAGTAGCCAAAAATACAACCTGTTATTTAATTGTCTTTAAAAAAATGTCAGCACAGTAATCACTTTTCAGTTGTTTTCAGGTTAGTTATGCTATTTTACATGGGAAAATCATATAATAAATAAGGCCTATTGCAAAAACGTAACCACAAAATGATGCTCCTTTTCTCATAGAAGATGAACTCTGTTCTTGCAGAGAGTTATAACTACTCCAGAAAGTGCCTCATGTACAACTTAGGTTATGGAGCCAGCTGTAAGCTACAATAGCTGTTGTCTTGACCTTGTCCAGTGGAAGATATATGTGTTCACTTGTAGGTACATATGGATGAGAGATGGATCTTAAAGAGAGAAAGAGGGAAATTTTAAGAGCATTAGATGTCTTCCCAGTCCATTAGGAAGAATGTGAAGTTTGTTCTATTCTGTTGTAATTTCCCCAATTTTCGTGCATTTTCGCCAATTTTGTGTCTGTTGAATGCAGCTGCAGAAGGCCCATTATAGGTTGTTAAGTGTTATTTCTAAAATCAAATTAATGGAGATATAAACACTGATAAAATGGTCTCCCTAACACCTCTCAGTGTCTTCCTGTCTAAGCTGGATGGCAGTCTGAAGTGGTTCAGACTAGGTGGTCTGATGGTTCTGTCTGAACAGAAAGGCTCTGAACCTTGCATGTCAGATTACCAAGGCTGAAGAAAAGTGAAATGAGGTCATTGCAGCTGCTACAAAACATTTAAAAAATGAAGTAAAAAGGTTTATTAGGCACTGCACTCTGTTTTTTCTCAAGCTAGAGAGCAAAATGTGGACACTGTCCTATAACAGAGATGGCCTTTTGGCCACAGCAGTCTGCAATATTGGCCATAGCTGGACAGTAATAGTAGCTTCAAAAGGAATGCTCACCTCATTCATCTGTCAGGAACAGTCTCAGTTCAGACAAGGACAGGGAAAAAAAGAACTCCTATGACAAGCTATATTTGATGCAGCTGCAGCATTCCTGTTAAAAGTATGAAGATAAAACATCACTTTGAGGCCTATTCCCTAGAGTTATCCTTCAGCATGGTTGCTCATAAGGTAGCAAAACCTCTACAAAGTGGATCACATGTAACTGCCAGATCATCCTAATAGAAGTTGGACAAAACTTTGTTGGAATAAATTATTGTTTGTACTCAATGAAGCTAGGATTATTTACCCCAAAAGGGAGTTTTGCCAGATGTATTATAGCAGTTGCAGCAGAAACATTAGCACATAGGGCAGTCCTGCTCTAGAATTTCCATTAAGATTGCATTATATTACCCAGTGAATATCTGTCTGTGCTGTTTGTACTTCTTACTAATATGATTTTCCTTTGCTCTTTACTCCTGCTTCTGTGCCTATGGCTGGGAATACTGCACAACTCTGGTTCATTTATAACATGTATATGCTAGTGAGCATCAGGTTTTGGAGCTTCTGGAGATTCCAGAACATGAAAACAAGGGAAGCAACCAGAGTTAAGTGCCCCTCACTGTGACCACTGATATGTTTGTTAATATGACTTTTACAACTACAGATATACAGACTTCTGTGCTCTCTGTCATATTTTTAAAAGTCACATTCACGAGTTCCACATTGGGCCGTCTTTGAATGAAACTGTTTTGCTACTGCAGGTATTTCTGGTGACCACAATAAAATCAGTATGGCTACCAAACACCTGAGATGTTAAATACTGTCATCACTGGGCAAAAATCCCTGTGTGCTGCTGGTTAAAGAAAGCGTAACAGAACCCTTCATGGTGGTTGTTTGCTTTTCCCATTTTACCAAACTGCTGGGAACTACCAAAAATAACATAACATGTTGTGCCTGAAATAGCATCATTTATTTCACTGCTCTGACACATTTGAGGTTGCACAGAAAGAACAGATCCATGTGTTCCTTTCCTTTCTGAGGAACTCTTAACAGCTTTCTCACAGTAAAAATGCCTGTAAAATCCTTTTCAAATTAGAGTGCTCTGGACATGTCTGAAAACTACCTAAAATTTTCATTTAAATTACTGCTGTGTGGAAGATAATAGCAATTTAAGTATGCCCCTTTTTAAAGGGGCAAAGACAGAGGCACAGCAAAACAGCAGATGAATATTGTAAAACCCCACGGGATGGGTTCTGTATTGACAGAAAAGAGCATCCCTATTCCCATCAGCAGCTGTGAGCAGCTCTGTAGCAAGTTGTGAATCCTGATCATCTTCCTCACTTCAAAGAGCAAAAAGGCAGCAAAAACCTTTCCTTTCTGATCTGTGTCTGTGCTGTGAACCTCTCTGCCCAGACCCAGGTTCTTTCTGGGAGGATTTAAATGGATACTTCTTTTTGCTAATACTTTCTTAACAACCAAGGAAGATCAAAAGAGTATTTAACAGCAAGTAACTACTTAGTCTTCAGCTAGAAGTCAAGCAGAATTCATAACCAGTCTGACTGTGATAGTTTTGTGTATCAGCGCCATGCAGGGAGTATTCTGCAACCAAATTAGCCAGTTGTCACTCCCCAGGTCTCTTGCCAAAGAGTGTGGGGAAAAACCTTTTAATTAGCTCTTCCCTGAGTAGGTCTTCCTTGATTAATCTTATCTGAATATCAAGTTTTAGAACGAAAAAGTTGTTTAGAAAGGGGCAAGAGTATGCTTTAGGATTCATAACTGTCCTTTGCATCCTTTGCAGTGGGAGTTCAGTTCACAAGAGGCCTGTACAAACCCAGATGATGTAGCAGCAGCCAGGGTGCAGTGGGCATGGTGGGAGTCTTGATATTTATGAGGTTAATTTGTTATGTACTGTGGGACAAAAGGAGGAAAAAAATTCATGCTGACCTAGCTAAGACAGTACTTCTATGTATGTGTATTGGTGTGGCAAGGGACAGCAGTGGGAGGAAAGCTGAGGAGGAAGCAAGAATAAGTAAAACAAGATGGATTTATGGGCTCTGAATTGTTCATCTGTATTCCGTTCTTCACTGTGCTGCAGAGGAGGAGAGCATCTCTAGCACCGTGGCTGGGGAGCAGAGCAAGAGAGGGGGAGGAAGGTGATACCTATCACAGGCATCAAAAGTGTTCAATTTTCCAGAGGCTCTGATTAAACAAATGTCTCTGCTTCCTGGCAGCCCTTGCAGACATTTGTTGGGACAGAATAAATCAGAGGGTAATTTGTCAGCTGTGATGATCAGAGCTGGCTTGGTGGCAATGTCTTGATGGAGATTTTTTTCTGAGTTTCCTGGGAGCAGCCATATTTGCCAAGCACCCAAAGTAATGCCACCAGTGTTACTATAGGACACGAGACAACACTATGCAGACACGCTGTTGCTCTCAAGGCAGGAAAAAGGGAAGTTTATTTTCTGATTCTAACATTTATAGATTTCTAAAGGTGACAGTGGACTGGAGGGTGAAAGTGCCACCTCTCCAATGACACTGGACAAACCAACAGTCCATCAAGTTTCTCTTCCTTCATAAAAGAATGCAAAACAATAAGTTGTTTACAGAAAGTATGTGAGAAAGTTTGATACAAGAATGAAAACATCAGAAGGCTTAGAAAATCTTAAAAAATCAGGGCGACACACCAGCGGATGTAGGATGCAGGATGGCAATTCAGTATTGATGGACCTGAATGGGTTAAACAATGCTCAAAAATAATGATGTATTACCATGGTTAAGTTTATTATGGAGCCCGGGTAACTACAGGGAAGAAGGTCAAAAGGAGTGAATGACTCTTGGGACTGCTTTCCTGCAGAACTAAATGGTGCTGAAAGAGGTTAGGCTGGGGAATGAGAGGGGAAATTATTTCGTTGTTGGTGCTGCCATGTATAAACAGGACCAGAAGGCCCCAAGAGGCAAAGAAGAATAAATTCAAGAATAGTGCACGGTGTGTGGGCACGAGCACGGTGGGAACTGGGTAACCAGTACTTTATGTAGGTAAGGAAGTCTCTCTTTCACATGTTTGCCATCAGCACCTAAGTCAGCTCAACTCACTTCAACCTTGTCCTTTCATCTCTTCTTCTCTCACATATTCATTGTAAATGTACCTCCCACTCTTTGTGTGTTGTGGGTATAAAAGTGGCTCTATGAGCTTGCAATGGCCCCACTGTCCAGGAGAGATGAAGGCACAGTTTCATTATGCAGGCCACTCATGGGAGTGATTATAAAATCTTAATACCACTCTGTGAAGGTCAGCAGTATTATAAAAATCTTATTTCTGCAGTGAATTAGGAAGTATAAAAATACTTTCCTGCAACTAAAAAGCAGTCTGCCTGATTAACCTTTAGTCAAAAAATCCAGGGCTCATAGGGAAAGAAAGATTAATTCTAACTGATGTAAAACAGCTACAAGAATGATTTAACATTCCCATTGGTGAAAATGCTGTCATTTTAACACCTTTTGACTCTGCATGACTTGAGGTAAGCACTGCCAGTCCTTAAAGGTAGGAATCTCATTCTTACAGTGTCCTTGATCTCCTTGTTTCCAGGCCTGTGGAGCTATAAGAGGGGACCTTAAAGCTCTCATCTTCTGTTGTCTGGGAAACCTGTTACAAGCCTGAGACTGAGTCTGTGCCTCTCTTGAGATGGCTTGATGTCCAGTTTTGTTTGTTTGTGGGTTTCACTCCTTTGTAGTGGAAATGAAATAAAACGCTATTGTTTATTGTTTCGGTAAAGATCCTGGGAATATCGTTTAATCAGTTGTCCTTGTAGGATAAAGGAGGATAAGCTGCTTGTAAGGAGTTGTTTGCTGCAGTGCCTGTGGAATTGCAATGGATGGATAAAGTCAGAGATCATTGAGCAGGGACAAGTGATACCATCAAAGCTGGTTCTTCTTGTGCCTCTCACATAGGTGCCATCTTGGCTTCTGTGTGGCACAGCTGCAAATGCAGAGAGAAATGTGCTTCCTCAGAACAGATTTCTCTCTCAACTGTACTCAGACACATTTTCATTGTACTCTAAAGTTTAAAGAAGCTGTCTCAGCTGGCCAAATTTTTTAGCATCTCAGGTGTGGTAAAGCTTTCTCCCTTTTTCACTTTTGATTAGATGGAAACTGGAAAGTTAACATCTGCTCCTTTCAATGAGTGAATTTAGTAAGTCTGAAGGAGATGCCTTGAGATATGCAGGTTTATCAACTCTTTGAAATAGAGAGCTGTCTGTCCTGTCTAGCGTACTATTTTCTGTCCAATGGAGCCTAAAACTTGCTTTACTCCACGTAGAAAATGTAAAATAAAGAGGAAAAGTCTGCCGCACACTCTGCTGAGTTCATCTGGTAAGATAAGACATTGGACAGTTCTTGGGAATTAAGTTTTTGCTGTATGCCAAGGAAAACCTTTTCAGACAGGGCTTTCCCAGCAGGGGAGCATGTGCATCAGAGGTCTTAGTGCTGAAGCCACATTTGTTCTGTGTAACTGATGTGAGCACTGGGCTTGCATTTGAAAATGTGATTCCTGGTGGTATAGAAGGAAAAAAAATTACACATCTTTCTCACACCGATTTCTGCTACAGTCATTCAGAAACACAGCTAGCTTCTTCTGATATTAAAGGAGAAAAAAACACCAGGAAGGAGAATTACAGGAGTGCCATTATGTATGTGTGCCATGTTCCAAGTGTGGCTCTTGCTCAAAGATAAGCAAACTATCTCTGGAAAGCATAGTGCCAGAGGTGGACAAGGCAAGTAAAAGGGCTCAACAAACAGACCTAGCTTTAGATAACAGCTCCTGTTAGATTCGCCTTAGTAAGGGAGGGCTGCTTGTAGGAGTCCATAATTAAAAGGCTCTGACTTGGTCCAGTAACAGAGGTTGACCCTCTGTGCCCCAAAAATCTGCTGCTCTGCAAGAAGCACTTGCTGTCTGCAAGTGCATGGATGCTTTTCCATTCCTTTGAGCCAGAGCCTCCATTGCAATGGGGAACATGCATGGTCTTTTTGCTCCAGCTGACATCCATTCCTACCAACTTGCAAGTGTTCAGCATCCTTGTGAACAGTGGAGAATCTTTCTTCCTCTTTTCCCAGGTAGGGAAATGTGTTGGGGGAATGTATTTGGTAGTTGCAGTAACAACAGTCTGGGAAGAGCAGGGTTTTCAGAAGTGCTGGAGGTGCTAACTGTAATACCTCAAATCCTTGTGGGAGGAGGAATTGGGACTGCAAGAGAAGCAGTGAGTAATGGCAGTTTGATTGGTCAGGCTGAGAGTTGAGGCAAGAGGGGTCGATCCTAAGTTTTATCTCTAAGGGGGAGTGCTTGCCATGTGCCCCCTTAGGTATGCTGACAGTCACAGTGCTGGAAGGAAATGTGTGGAGGGCTCCTGGCGGCTCTGCTGCTGGCTGTTCTGTTTGGATGTAAAAGATCCAGAGGCTGGCAAGGCATGGTTGGCGATGCTGCAGCTGTGACAACCCAACCCTTGCAGATTGGCTTCCTGACCTGAAGAGACACCATGTCCTGGTATTACTGTTCCTCAGCAACATGTCCTCAGAGCCTGCCCCAGTAATACTTACTACCCATTGTCAGGCTTCTTAAATCAGTCATGAAGGATGTAGAGGGAAAAGTATGTTAATTTACATCCTCTATGTTCCCCAGCATAGGCACATCACAATA
This sequence comes from Pyrgilauda ruficollis, assembly GCF_017590135.1. NCBI lineage: Eukaryota > Metazoa > Chordata > Aves > Passeriformes > Passeridae > Pyrgilauda > Pyrgilauda ruficollis. The sequence goes on along the minus strand of NW_024519206.1, from coordinate 25,916,096 downwards.
GGGCTCCTGTTCCTTCTCGTCGTCTTCCTTTCCCCGAACACAGCGAGGTTCCTCCCACCTGCCCACAGCCCTTCAGCGAGCGCGAGCACAACTCCCACACGAGTCTCCTCGCCAGAGTTTCAGCTGCTGGTGGCGCTTCCATGTGCAGCCTGTTCTGGTTGCTGGGCTTGGGGAGATGGTTTTTAAGCTGTGTGTTGAGATAGGATTTTTTTCCTCCTTTCGCTTAGTTGTATTTGGCTGTGATTTGTGCTGCCTGCTCAACACCCAAGTCCCAGTTTGGGGCAGCAAGTGATACCTGAACACAGAGGGAAGCTTCTTAGTGGGGTGAGAAGTTTGCACATCCAGTGGTCTCTGCCCCCTGTCCCAGGAGTCACATCCATTTTCCTGACAGATTGTCCTTGGGTAGTCACCTCTTTTAACTACTTGCTGTAATTAATAGCAAATTTGATATGCACAGAACTGTTGTCACTTGTCAGCTAACTCCTGAATGGCATATAAAAACCCATTAGAAGCTGATTATTTGAATTATTAATTTTTTTCTAGGCCGTCCTATATCTTATGTTCTTTTGCTGATTTGTTACTGATTCTCTAAGTAGTTCTAGTCTTAAAATGAGGAAATATTCCTGATGCTTTCTTTTATTGATGATTCCTCATTTGTTGCTTCCCTTATTTTAAGAAGTCATTCTGGAGGCACAAGCAGGAAAAGAAAAAAGATTAAAATTATCAAATCGGCCAAAGAGATTAAAATGACAAATAATATGTAGGCTGCAGTCTTCCAAAAATCCAAGAATAAATAAGGTTTCTTTTAAAGTGTTTTGAGGAGGAGGTTGATTATAATTTTATATCTGTATTTTTTCAGTGAAGTATCCAACTTCTTTAGATAAAGTACCCTAAAAACTAACTTATGATACAAAAGCCCTTCAAAATAGATTTACTGGACTGTTTTTGTGGACAAGAATTTGAGATAATGAAAAAACCCATCCAAATTAATTGAAGTATTGCAATAGTCATTTAGATTGAAGCCTGTTGTATGCTAGAGTTATACACATAGAAAGGGTTGTGTACAATAGACTGCTGATTGATGGGTTTTTGGCCACTGCCTGCTGTCTCTTCAAATGTGTTGACTTTTGAGCAGAGCAGTCACCAGGTTCTTAAGTCCAGTGTTAGTGGGACTTGCCAAATGTTTCTGTCAGACATAAATATTTCCATCCTTTGGTTTGTTTCTCTCTCCTCAAGTTTTATATTACTTTGTGGAGGAAGCACAAAAAACATAAACCTAAAGGAACCTGAATGGTTTCTCAGTAATTATGTTGATTAAAGTAACTCCAAGGGTCAGTCTGGCCTGCTGATTTCTCTTCTTGTTATCTCATTTAGATAGGCAACGCCTGGCAGTGGAAAGCACTGGAAACCAGTGTAAACCTGGGATTTTTTTCTTGTGAACTTGTGCCTAGGTGAAGACTCTCCACATCCACAGGGAACTCTCTCGGTGAAGTTAGGCTTGCACTGCTGCCTGAGCAAAATCTGTTAGAGCAGCAGCACTTCCCTGGTCTTCACTCAAGCCCTCTTAAATCTTTCTTCTTTGCAGCCATTGGAGCCAATAATGCATGTTTAAAAAGGCTGCCTTGATTTGGGCAAGCTGTTTGGGCAAGTTTTCTCTACTGCCTTGGCCTCCCATGGCCACCAACTCTGCTTCAGGTGCAGGGCACCCAGGACCAGGATCCCTCCAACATCTAAGTCCCCAGGAACTCTGGAGGCAGTGTGCTATCAGGGAATTTGCTGGCTTGTTTTCCCCTCAGTACCTTCCTCAACAGAAAGCACTGTGTCTTGGTTAACAGAGGTTGTAGCTCCACTCCATTGGTTGCATTTTTGACCATTAGGAAGTGCTCGCATCCAAACGTGCTGTGTTATCTCCGTCAGTAATGCCAGCAGATAGTTGTGAGACATTCAGTTGCCACTTATGTTGTTTACAGGGGTATCAGAGACTGAGAATTGGTGAGTTTTATGAGCAGTGCTCTTCAGATGCGTGAAGAGCGTGACATCAGGGAGGGCCGGAGGCTGTCACTGTAGTGGGAAGGACCTTGGCATTGTACTCAGCAGCTCAAGGATTCCTCACCAATCATCCTTGTTGCAGTGCAGGCCTGAACATACAACAAGAGCAGTGTTTGCTGGGAACACTCTATAAGAAAACTTTTTAGAATTTTGTTTTCCCTATGAAATACTTACCTGTCTTGGATTCTGTCCTGCTGGTTGTAGAGGTGGCTACGTCATGTAGCAATTTTGAGGAGTTGGGTTTGCATATGTGGCAACAAGACATTTGCTGTTCTTAAAACTTTTGTGCTTTCACTTCAGAGCTCTTTTGTCTTAAAAAGGATGCTACTTAGCTGAGATTTCTACTGGAATGGTTTACTGCCTTTCCAAAAAGCTCTAAGAGGAAGCATTTCCCCCCATATTTCCTTCAAAATGGGAACAAAGCTGTAATAGGGCTTTTCACATACACAAGGTTCTTCTATCTAATGAACTTAGAGATGTTGGAAGGATCTTGTGGTCTTATCATGAACTAAATGCAATGAACTCTTTTCTGCCCTGACACGAGGCAGGTGCATGCTGATTTCACAAGAACAAATAGTTTATGTGGTGCAAGGGAACATTGTGGAAAATCAGAATTACTATCACTTTAATTCAGTAGTATTCCAATGTGTAGAAAATGCACACCCCGGCTAAATGTTGATTCAGGGCTCAGATACAGTGATGCTGATCAGTACTGGATCAGCATTGAAGATTCTTATTTTTATCTCTATGAAAAATACTAGTAATTGGGAGAACCCTGCTGTGGATAGGCTGTCTCTCCAGTAGCCATCACTTTTGTTGCTTGGTAGGTTATGGCCTGTGAGTTGCAACACCAGCTCTGCTAAGATGATGTTTAGTTTGGCAAAGAGTTATGATGTGCAAAAGACATTTTCAGAGCCTTCATGCAGAACAGAGAGTGCCAAAAGCCACCAGTCAGTCAGTTTTGGGCTTGTGTTGCTTTGCTAGGTTATTTATTTATTTAAAGCCCAGGCCTAGCAGTTTGTGTTCCTTTAAATCACTGCAACCCACCAAGCCAGGCACAGCACGATGTATTCTGAGTCACGGTCCTCCCCCAGAGGAGACGAGACCGAGGAAGCAGAAGCTGTAAGCAGATCTGAAGCGAGCCCCCTGCCGCCGTGGGCGTTGATGGTAGGTGAAATAACAGCAGGTATTGCTCCTGCTCATGCCAGCGGCCAGCAGCGCCTCCCGCCAGCCGCCTCTCCTGCCTCCCTGGCTCACTCCTCCATGGAAACCAGCCATGCTGCGCTCACTGCCCCTCGCCGCGGGGCCCCTGGGCACTCCGCCCGCTTCACAGCTGCCATGGGGAGCTACTGTTTTCCTCTCTCCCACTATAATAGCATCCTTATGAGGCTTCCCCCAGCCCGCCTCTCTAATAGGAGGTTGCATGTTTCTGCATGCGGCTTGCGTGGTGATATCTGGGTTCATTTAGTATGCTCCTGGGAATGCCTCTGAACTCAAAAAAGAGAAAAAGAAAAAAAAAAAAAAAAAAAAAGGAAGGAAAAAAGCCAGGAAGGTCAGGGAAATCCTAGCCTGTAGCAGGCAGTTGAAGATAAAAACATGAAGTGGTTTTGTATAGGAATATTGCTCTTGCTGAACTGGCTGTGTGGCCATGTGGGGCAATGACCCTGCAGTCATTTGCCTTCTGCTGGGCAATCTTGGGATTGCTCACAAAATAATGGCCAATCCAAATTTTTCAGTGAAAAGCCAGCAATAAGGGTGGTCCATTTGGAGAAAATGCCAGAGACAGCTGACTGTTCTCAACAGCTTTGGACTTGTGACAGAGGGTGTGGGAGTCTCCAAAAGAATCAGGTGTTTAAAGATTGGGTGCATCTTGTTTTACAGAAAATGCCCACTTTGTGTTGATGCCAGCTTCATCCATGCTTACATCCTTTACCCTAAAAATGAGGCAGAATTTTATTCCAGATGTGTTTCACCCAGTTGTTTTATTCCAGATGTGTTTCACCTGACCCAAGTTAGACCCTCATCACCTTTCCCTCCCTGAATATTTCCTTCCTCTGACTTTACAGCCCTGATAACACCTAGTGTGCCTTGCCTCTACACAGTGGTTTCCTCTTGCCTCTAAAAGATTGTCTCTGTGAACCATTCGTACACAGAAACACAAGTTCCGTCATTCCCACCAATCTTTCCCTTACAGGAGTTTCCTCCCCCTTCCTGCCTGACTTCAACTAGGATAAAATAGTAGCAAAGTTCTACAAAAACTTTTGTTGTCGTTGCCTCACATGCCATTCTGCACTCTAATTACTCCATAGAGCCAAAAAATCTGTAGGGGGATTAACCTCCTTATATCTGTAACCTCAGTTCTAGTCTCCTTGTCACCAACACGTGAAACAATGTTGGGACACACCATGTCTGCACCCCTGGACCATGTTCACTCTAGCATGACATCTCCCATTTGTCTTCTTTCTGGACCTGAGCAAATTTACCAAAGCAAATCCTACATAGGCAGTAGGGTTGCAAGATGAGTGTGATGCCTTTTTTTTCTTTTGGTGACTGCTGCAGTCTGGAGTGCACAGAATCTGAATCTAACCTTTGAAGGGAAAACAAATATCTTGCATTTAATTCTAAATTTATCTTCTGCCTAAAAACATAAAGTAAATAATTATAGAGTTGTAGGAAAGAAGGAGTCTGCTGGCTGATTAGAAATGTGGATTAATGACAATATGGAAAGAAGTGCAGTGATTTGTGACAGTGTGGAAAAAAGTGCAGTGATAGCATTCAAGTTATCAGAGAAAGGATCTCTCATTACTGGAAGATTGTAAGCCTTTATTCACCCATAACTCACTAGTTGGTTACTAGAAATAACACTATTTTAAGACATTATTTAGTCTCCTAGGCAGGATCGATGTGTTTCTGTGTATGTCATTGGTAGTTTCAAATCAATAGTGGGAAGTAAACTTGAAGCCAATCTTGTTTTAATCCTTTTGTGAGGAAAAAAAAAATCCTTTGGCTCTGATTTAATATGAGTGAAAGGGAGAGAAGGAAAAAATAAACTGAGAATGTGGTATTGACATAGTATTCACTGGAGGAGAAAAATGTGTGATTTTTTTTCAGATGCTTCCTATACATGTAGTGAAGGGGATGGAGCAATGGGACCAGTCCTGATGGTTACTGATATATGTCTTTAGTTAAGTTTTCAAATAAGTGTGGGTGCCTTTCCCTGTGCTTGTGGAAGTCTCTCATATTCCCAAAGCATTGGGTAACCTGAGTCGTTTGTTCCATTCCCAACTTCCCTGGCTAGCAGATCGGTTTTGTAATCACAGGGAGGTGACTGAATGCTTTTGAATTGTTGGTGTTAGTATTAGGTGTCATATAAATCACTGCTCTCTGTCCTGGGAAGTAGTTTATTTTCCAGTACTGCATGTAGATCCCAAAAAAACTTCCCTTTGATCTGTGGGGAGAAAAGATTGTTCCTTTGCAGCAATGAAAAATACAGGTTTCTGAAGCCATAAACCATTCCACTGCAGTTCTTAAAATGAGGTATGGCAAAACAAGTCATCTGTGCATTTTCTTCTTCTAAGAATAGTCTGGTTGAATTCCTTATATTCTTGGTTACCTGCCACAGCTCAGGAGGAAAAATAATATGTGTTGTTCTTATTTATATGACTAGCACAGTAATGATATAACTACCTGAGGCAGAAATCTCATTGGATTAGACTGCAAAAATTCAGAATTTAATGAAGGTACTATTCAGTTATTGCAGAACATTTTTAAATGGCAATGAAAATACTTTTTTTCCCTTTCTCTTGGACATACACATTTTGTGTACGTTTGGCAGTTCCAAGCAGATCTTGGTCTGTAATAGTCCTGACAGCACTTACTATGATCTGTCAAGTCAGTAATTTGTGAGCAGCAGATTTACAGAGTAGTGTCTCTAGCTAGCATCTCACAAGTTGCAATGGGTTTAACCTCTTCATTGCTTTGTGTATTTCTGTGAATCATGCAGCTATTTCATGCAGCTATTTTCATTATTGTGGCACACACTGGAATCAATGCAATTATCACTAGAAACAGTTATTAATATGAGATGTGCTAAAAACTGATGTTCTGTAGGCACGTTTGTCAGCTCACTTTTCTTCAGGGACATGAATATGAAAACAAGGCTTTACCTAAAAATTATTAGAGCTTACTTTTCTTATAAATTATGATGTAAAATAACATGTAGGCTCATTCAGAGGCATGGCACGTCTGAACAACTGACTTTTTCATAATTCCTAGATGCTCAGCCTGATCACTTAACTGTAAGGGCATGCAAATAATGGGACTGAATGAAACAGTCTAACATGAGCATACCAAACACTGTGTTTATGCATTCATCAGAAAAGCCTAAATATACAATTTAGCTTTCTAATTCAAAGAACTGAATCCAAAACCACAGTTTCAATCTTTCATGTTAGGTTTTGTTAGGTAGAAATTTTGGAAGTTTCACTTTTCTAATAAAATGCAATGCCCAAAAGCAAACAAACAATAAAGAAAATAAGAAGGTAGCAATGAAATGGTGAAAGTCACTTATGTCAGTACACAAAGGAAAATGAAAGCAAGCTAGTAGGAAGAGTGCTATAAATATGGGAAAGTGAGGTCCAGAAAACCTCACTTTTTTTATATGTCAGGTACAGAAAACAAAAGCTGAAACTTCCAGCTTCTATTTATATTTTGTTTTCCTTTGTTCATGTAAGTAACAGAATAAATGTGAAGGGATACTTTTAACTAAACAAGAAATTTTACTGTTTGAGTGGTGAGCCAACATTTGGACTTGCTGAAGGAACAGCAAGTATTACATAAGCACTACATACGTATTAGCCAAGCTTGGCAAAATTGCAGAGCTTTTGCATATAGAGTGTTTAATTGTTGAACATTTTTCACAGGCACATCTCCTTCTCTGTGAAAAATGTTCATGGGGAAATTTGGCTGAATTTGCTACTGGAAACAAGTGGAATTCATGGACACACTGGATGGATTTTCTAGGTCTGTCAGGTTTGGGTCAAGGTTAGCAAGGAGGAGAGGTATGCAGCTGAAAGGCAGAGAAGCTGTGCTTGTATTGCGTGCTGCTTTGTGCTAGCTGATTTATTTGCTGGTCACTTATGTGACTAAGGAACTCCATTTCTCTTGGTGTTAAAAAGGCATGAACCTGGTGCACTGAATCCCCTTCCATTTAGAAATTAGGCTGGAGGGTCCCAGGAGCTGCCTGGAGACAAGGAGAGGGACAACACAAGCAGGGACAGTGGCAGTCTTGCACCACCTGCAATCCCATGTGGCCATTCTTACCTAGGGCAGGAGGGACCTCAACACGGTGGTTTCAGCTGGTGAAGGAGCCTGGAGATCTTTCCAGCATTGCAGCTGGCCACACCTTTATTTGTTTTTGTCTCAGCTATAGGAGATAGGAAGATATGAAGCTGTAGTGTTGTTTTTACAGTTTTATCCATTTATCAGATGTACTGAGCAATGATTCCAGACTCTTCTGCTTGACTTTTTAAAAAAATTTGCTCTGCCACTTTTCCTGTTTTTCTACCCATTTAAAGAGTCTTTTTTTATTCATCATTAATATGTAGGACTTGAGTTCTTTGATTTCTATGTTTTCCTAGGGGAAAAAAGCTGTCTGATAGAATCCTGTCCTTGTTTTCCTCCTGTAGAACCAGCAGTTTGCCAATATATTAAGTTAATTTTCATTTAGTATATGCCATTTAATGTAATTAAGGGAAGCAGCACCCAAATGTATGTTCCTAATCATGGGTAAATCTCATATTGTTTTTCATTAGAATTTACAAGCATATTATTTGACATGTTAATTATTATGTTAGTATATGACTAAGGAGACAAATATCTCCTCACTTCCCCCCTCCCCTCACTAAACATTTTGTTTGAGAAGATCAGTACATTCTGTCTGTGCAAAGCCCTGGATTAAATGCCACCCACAAATAATTTTGTGCATGTTTTATTTTGCCAAAGGAAGTTGTCAGACATTGGGGGAAATAATGTAATATTGTCTGACCTAAGACTTCAATTAACTAACAAGAAATTTTACCAAAACTGTCATATTAACTTTGTATATCATTTTACTGGGGCAGAAACATTGCCACACAGCTCTTATTTCTTGCTGTGTCTACCTCAAGGCACAACGCACAAACAGGAAAAGAATTTTAATCTTTATTTCTGATGCAAATAGTTTTCTGCAAATATTTAATGCGAGGAAGAGGTTTCCTGTCTTTCAGTCATTCCTGTTTCAGCCCAATATTACCCAGGCAAATGATGTTTGATCTGTGTGTTTAGATTAGGATTGTTTTGAATTGAACCCTTGCATTTTTGTGTGGCCTCTGATTTTAGTCCTGAAAGAAGACAGTGAACTTCTTCCACTTTGTCTTTTATCAAAATGAAGAAATTATGGACATTGTTTCTATGTATTTTCATGATTATTCTAAACCCACTCGCATTTCCAGTTAGTAAAGGACTGCTGTTCACTTCCATTTCTGTTGCTATTAATTTTATCTTCAACTTCCTCAGGCCAGTCCTTAAGGAAAATTTCCTTTTAGTCAGCTGCTTCCTGAGCCACAATTTTAGAAATACTTAATTTCCCTCATATTATTTTACTCTCTGTTTTCTTGTGTCCACTTAACTGAACTTCAAATCTCATTTCTTCTTTCCTTTAGCCTTCATTTTCTGTTGAAATACAATATCTATCATACCCTCTTTTTTCTTCTTCAGACTTGTCCCCGTTTTTATTTATTTTGTTGCAAGCCATGCTCCAGATGCCTCCCTCCTCATGCTGATACTCCCTGCTGGAAGCTTTGTTCCTGCTCTGGTCACTTTTCCATATTTATAACACCTTTCCTACTAGCTTGCTTTCATTTTCTTTTATATACTCCAATCTGTTCCCATTCCTTGTAAAAATCATCTTCTTGCCCATTCCTTTAGCCATATTACCCTCCAGTGGAATTTTGTGACAGCTCTTTCTCTTTTTCTCAATTAAGTTCAAGATGGTTCTTGCTCCCAGCCAAAGCCTCTGCCACTGTTACTGGGTTTAATTGAGAAAATAAATAGTAATGTTTAAGGAGAACTGGAGGCCTCCATGGTATCCAGTGGTTCTCCATCAGGATCTGTGTATCCAGGGGAAAAATAATCAGTGCAGCTAACAGAACTCTGTAGGCTTTTGGAAAGGGCCAAGTCAAGCTGTGGCCACAGACCCTTCCTGTAGAGGTGGAGTAGCTCAGGGATGTAATATGACAGAGTTCAGCAATAAGTGGTCCATTTCCTCTGAACATGATTTACAAGGTGCTCACATGCAATAGCACCAAAAAAAAAAAGCTGGGAATCTCTTGCAGGGAACTGAACTTTTTTACATCAGATGGAGGCACTCCTCAGATCCTTGCCTTGTTTTTTCTCAGCCTCCCTTTCACAACCTGTTTCACAGTGTTCATTAGTCTTGTGCTCACAACCCGGTGCTCTTATTCCATCTTTCTCACAAGAATGTAAAGAATCCTCTATCTCCTCTTCCATGGTCTTGAATTAAGAGTAGTCTCAGCCCAAGTCTTTCCCAGGAACTGTGTGGTTTCAGTCTGTTTTCCCACACCTGGAAAATTAGTCAAGGGAAAATAAAAATCAGAAAAATCAAGTTATCTGAAATGTAAAACAGTTGTGACCACTCAATCTTCAGCCTTTTCTTTCTTTACTACTTGACCTTCTGTATCTTGGAATCCAGTGCAAGGTCAGTTCTCTTCCCTCTTTTCCTCACCAGAGGGCAGGCAATTATTTGAGTCCTGAGGCTCTGAACAAGATTTCACTTTGATGTATTGCTACAGCATCAGGTTTTCTGACTCCTGCTATGGACCTGTTAAACACCTTGAGAGGAACTGCTGTCATGTCTCCTATCTCTCAGCACCATCGTCACATCTGCTAGGTGTGCTCATTTGTTCTGCAAAATGATAGTCACTGCTGAACTGGATACTGATACTGATCCTGCGTGGAAACAGGCTGCTCAACTTGATCAAAACCATTGCATTATTTCAATCTCTTTTCTGCAGACTGAAAAATATCTTGGTTCATACTGGAAATTACAATCACAAGCAAAAAGGAAAGAAGGAAGGAAGAAAGAAAAGCAAGCCAAAACCACAGCAACACAAACTTTTTTGCAATGGGTTTTAAATTCTGCAGAAAAATGAAGAGATAAAATGTATCAGAGCTTATATCTGCTAAATCCTCTGACAGCTGCTTTCTCATCCTGCTTCCTGAAAATGAATCAACTTAATTATTCCTGTGGCTACGTACATCCAGACAGCTTAGAGTTGCCTCTTTATCGCTGGCTACAGTAACTGTCCTTGTGTTCTGGAATAGCTAAGAAGATTGAAAACTGGGGAGTTTTTGTAATTCCAGAGTACACAGACTGTAATAGAAGTAATGGTCTGGAATTTTGGAGTCTCTTGTCAATGGTTAGATTGTGCCAGCACTGAGTTTAAATGTGCTTGTGTAGGAGGGCATGTTTAGATTAATATTCTAAAGTAATGTGGAGTGAGTGTTTGGTACAGGCTGTGACTGAGAGACTGGTGTAGTGAATTCACAGACCACAATATGTGGAGATTGGGGCAGGGAATGGGGGGAATCACCATTAAATTATCTTCCAAGGACCTTGAAGCCTCTCAGGATGACTCTTCTGAGTACTCTGAAAACATAACCATTGATCTAGTTGTAACAATTTATCCTTTGGAGCAGTCTGAAAAATGTCTCAAATTATCTGGTGCACACATTAAACATGTAAAGTTTTCATTAAAGGAGTTGACAGGCTGATGGTAAACTGAAGTTATTTCCTTTCCCTTCAGAATTAAATTTTCTTTACAGCCTCCTTTGTCAGTAAGCACTGTTCATTAAGAGTGATTCGGCTATTTCATTCTACAACCTTGTTTTTGCCTGCCTTGTGGATTTAACTGAAGGAAATCTCTTTGTGACACTGAAATGATCAAGCTGGATCTCAATCACTAAATGATGTTTCTACCTGCATTCTTTAACTTGCATTAACCAAGCTACTTTTTTTCAGGAACATTTAGATAGGAAGGAAGCTAAGTATGAATTTTTCACATACAATTTGCAAAGAGATGCCTTTCCTCCAGTTCCCTGTTTATTGGATGATTTTGAAATGGTCACGTGAAAAAGCTAGTGAATGAGGGCCTAAAACTTCTCACATCTCAGGTTCTTCAAGTCTGGCTGTAGAGAGGAGTCTCCAGATGAAGGGCAGTTCAGTGGCTGTTCTTTTATCATGTGCTGCAGTGGGGTGGGGGAATCACACCTTGAAGTACTTGATAATGTTGAGCCAAATCAGGAAAGCACTGAACTAAGCACATCATTGTAATGTGGGTTATTTATATCTAAATCTTTTCTGTGCAGAAGGAAGGTGAACTGTCAAGATTAATAGCAGCAGGTCAGCATTACATGCTGACGCACCCAAGCCCCTGAGTCACCCATCCAAGCAGCAATCAGTGTAACAACTCCCCCAAAATACAAGAGGGACAACTTAAAGGCTTCTCTGATGGCATCCAGACATGTTCTTGCTGCTGTCGTTGCACATCAAAGGGCGTGCTTATCCAAGTGAAACACTGATATTGTGGGGAAAGTATGAGAAGGGTTCATCTCCTGTCTGGTGCTCTACAGATCAGAGAATCATGGCGTGATCTGGGGCCTTAAAGACCATCTTGTTCAAGCCCTACCACCATGGACAGGGACACTTTTCACTTAACCAGGTTACTCAAAGCCCACCCAGCCTGGCCTTGAACACTTCCAGGTGTGAAGCATCCACAACTTCTCTGGGCAATCTGTTACTCTCACAGTAAGAATTTCTTTCTCATACCTAATCTAAACCTACCCTTTTTCAGTGCAAAGCCACTACCACTTGGGTAACACCCCAGATGGGTTGTTGTGAACATCTGGGCCTTCAGGCTGTTCTGGAGGAGGTTTCTGAAAAGATTGATGCTGTGAGTTTGTAGAAGGAATGTATCTGGTAAGTGGAAGGCTCAGACTTAAATTTCCAGAATCCTGCAGGCTAATGGGTGTCTGAGAGGGCTGCCTGGCTTCTCTAGTCAGTACCAAGAGCAAGCTTTGCATCAGTATGGGGTGAATAGAGTAGAGAGGTTTGTGTTTTCTGTAGCTACAAGCAAGCTGCTGAAATAAGACCAGGGAGAAACTTGCTGTAGAGTTTGGCCCTGATAAACAGCTTCTTTTGGTATTAACAATTTCTCACTCTTTTTGTTTTGACCCCTTGTTGTAGAGCCCGAGTTCAGACCTCTGCTCCATCCAGGAAGAATAGACTTTATTTACACAGGCAAAAGTTGTGATAGCAAGAGAGAGGAGAGAGGGTAAATGTTGGAAAGCCAAAGTATTCAGAATATGATATGACAAAGATGAGGTCAAATAAGCAAAATACATTAACAAACTAGACTCTAAAACAGCTTAATGAAAAACATGTCATGGCAGGATACTAGCTGTAGAAATATGTTAAATGGATACAAAATCTGGGGAATAAAGTCCTATGTGTTTAATTGAAAAAAAATATTGTTGTTTTCTTCCTACTGTCTTTCTCTTCATGTCTTCAGTGAGTTTAGCTCTCTTACTTGCCACTCAGAACTTGGATTATCTTACCCATACAAGATAAAAAGCACATGATTTAAAGCAACTGCATCCTCTGAAACACTCATTTCTCAGTAAGAGTAGCAAAACATAATGTAATTAAAACAGCTGTGTACAGTGTCTATGTGCAATCACATTGAGTGGAGAATACATTTAATTTCATTGTAAGGTCAGATACATGAGGAGGAAAGGTTGTTGCTGTCTCTCAGAGAGCAGTAATCAAAGGCTGGCAACTGAGCACTGGAAATTGAACAGATTAGAAGTCCTTGGCAGTGATTCCCAAATGCTCAGGAGACTCACTAGAAGCAGCAGCTTTGACACTTTGGCCAGCTAGTTAAATGGTGTTGGCTATAAACATTACAAGGCAAGAGATCGTCCCCTCGCGGGCCGGCCCAGGGGCAAACGCTTCCTGCCTTGTGTCTCAGGAGCAAGGGCAGCCTCTAGACCAAGGGGCTCTTTCATGATACCCCATGAATGATCTTTCACGCAACAGCAAAGAAGAGGAATTTTCATTGTTTGCATGTTAACTCTAAAAATGAATTACAGAGAAGGGTGTTGTAAATAAGCCTAAGTGACAGAATTCCAAATCTACGAAATTTGAACCTCCTTTTCGGAGTTTAGCCAAGAATGAGTACTGCTTCATGTGGATGGTTTAGAGATCAGACTGGAAAGATCCTTATGCATGCAATTCCCTAAAATGAAGTATTTATTAATTTGTTTATCCTTTTGTTTTATGAGAAAAATTGCTTGTAAGAGACAGCTTCCCTATTGTGAGTCCTTGGATTTAGGAAACTAAATCTATACGTAAGCAGCAAAAAATCAGATCTATAGAAATTTGAACAAACTCATGAAACTGAAATTACGTGCATAAATAAGTTATTGCAGCATTATTTTTATATTTTAAAATAGCAGTGATAGGTAGTCATTGTCAAGAGGGCAGAAAGAAGAAGACAGAACATATTTTTAAACATACAACTTGGCAATAGAATTATCTGTTTCACTCTTTCCTGCTTTTATTTTGAGGATGTTTCCTATGTGGACACGTTCTTCATTACATAAGCCCTTTTAGTTGTTGAACCAAGACCCAGTGAAATCAGTAGAATTATGCCACTCACCTTGCTGGGCATGATCCTTCAACATTCAGGTGGTTGGGGTTTTACAGTGGTTTGTCATTTCCAAGGTGTGACAGCACCTTTCCTACTTGGACTGGTGTGGACTAGTGAGTGCGCTGCAAATACAGGAGAGGAGGTATTAATTCCTCTGAGCAGTCAGGTACCAGTCAGGAGTTCATCTTTCAATAGGGAAGTAGCTAATTCTCACTGGTAGACCAGCTAAGTAATTCTTCAGTTCTTTAGTTGCTTAGTTTCACTAGCTGGACACAGCTGAAATGCATGCTTAGATTATATCTGAGAAAGAAAGTGCATCTCAGGAAGTAAAAATAGAAAACAGTGCAGGCAATGAGTTAGAAGATTGAGGCAACACATGTGAAACAATTAAATATTTATATGAAAATAGAAGGGTTTGGAATTATTAGGGAACTTCTGAGGGGCTGAGTTTCTGTTTTAAAATGCATGGTGAAGATGAAAGAATAGAGGAAAATTACCAGCACAGTAAAAACTTTGTCTTCTGTTTTTGTAACTGTTGATTTCTGTCATTACCCTTTTGATACTGGGGGCTGTTACCATTTCCTACTGGTCTTTAGCTTTGGCATTTGGGTGAGATGGACCTTTCTGAGTATGATAAATTGTTCTTTCAGTAAATTTAAGCACATAATCAGATAAATATTTTGAAGTGTGTGACTTGCACCATCACCAAGGAAATGAGTCTAGGATTACGGAGAGAGAGAGAGTAATCTCTCATTATGTATTTATCTGAACTAGATCCAAGCAATTCTCCTTAGTTAACTGTGTCTCAGCAGTTTTGTCCTTAAAAAATACTTATTATGCAGAATAGATGGCTGTAGCCTAGCCATCCTTCATTCCCATATTTTGGTTTGCATTGTTTATGACATTTATTCTAAAGCAATCCTGTAATATCCTTGGCAAAGTGATCTCTCCCTTTCCCTGACTAATGGTCTCTTTTAGTGAGTTCTCTTTCCTTCACTGCGTATGGCCACAACGTGCCTGCAGTGTAAAGGCTCTCACGGAATCTCAGAGGGGTTGAGGTTGGAAGCTACCTCTGAAAATCATTTGGTAAGCCTTCCTTCAAGCAGTGCCTCACAGAGCCAGTTGCCTAGGACCACGTCTAGACAGTTTTTAGTGTCTCCAAGGATGGAGAATCCATCACCTCCCTGGACAACCTGTGCAAGTGCTTGGTCACTCTCACAGTGAAAAAGTGTTTCCTGGTGTTCAAAGGGGTTTAAACGGTGTTTAAAGTGTTTTCCTATGTTCCAGTGTGTGCCCATTGCCTCTGGGTGTAAGGGATAAAAGGAAGCAATGGGCCATTTAGCAGCTCCCCGCCACCCTCAAAAAAACCCCTGTTTTGTCACAGAGCAGATGAGCTTTTGATGTAGGCTGTGATGCCCTGTCAGAAGTTGGCTTATTTTCTGGTTATGTTGCTGAAAAATTGTCTAAGAAACCACATAGGCTAATCATGTTCTGTACCTAGAAACCTTAGTGTGACCCAGAATAAGATTTGAAACAAAAACACAGAAAGTGTTAACACAGCTTCTTTTTCTTTCCGTGTTAACTTGCAGGTAATGCAGGTAGTGAAAGAACAGATAATGAGAGCACTCACTACCAAGCCTAGCTCTCTGGATCAATTCAAGAGCAAACTTCAGAATCTCAGTTACACAGAAATACTGAAAATACGCCAGTCTGAAAGAATGAACCAGGAAGATTTCCAGTCTCGTCCAATTCTGTAAGTATTGTCTTCTCTCCCCACTCATTTTTTCATGGAAGAATTAATAAGGGAGAAAGATATTTGTGAGCTCTTCTGGAGAATCCCAGGGAGAAAAGCTGTCCAGGGATCTGTGCT
This sequence comes from Pyrgilauda ruficollis, assembly GCF_017590135.1. Lineage (NCBI taxonomy): Eukaryota > Metazoa > Chordata > Aves > Passeriformes > Passeridae > Pyrgilauda > Pyrgilauda ruficollis. Next base: position 25,900,409 of record NW_024519206.1, on the reverse strand, counting down.
CAAAGTCAGTAGTGAGACATCTGCTTAAAGTATATGTTTTCTTCTGCTGGGAATCATAACTTTTTTTTGAGTTCAGTGAAACCAGATTCGGCAAATCCCAGCAGGATTTCACTTGGCTTATTTATATGAAACAGTGCTTTGACATTTCCTAGCTCTGCATGATTGTGAGCCTGATTTTAGTGCTAGTAGTCTTTCAAAATGAAATCCAACTAATCAAACACCACAACTTTGTCTTCTGTTCAAGGCCTCTCTGAGCAAGACAGGGAGAAGCCCAGAGGAAGAGGAGCCAATACACACTAACTTTCCAAAAGAGTTGTCCTTGTATATAAAACTATTATAAATTGGTGTTAATGACAAGCATTCATTTACTTATTCGTAAACAGCAACATTCTGGCAGCTAGCCAGTCCTTTGCTCGTTGTTTGCAAAGTATGGAAGGCTAATATTGCCTCCATAGCTCCTTATGATTTCTCAGAATACTCTTTGTTCTGTTATATGAGGAGTGGAGACTGCACTTGGCTCTGGACCAAGTCTGGGCTTGTGGCTGAGCTGATGGCACAGGACAGATGCAGACTCTGTGCTGTGCAAATGTTGTACTGAGAATAGCAGGAACCTTCTGAGATCAGCTGAAAAATGGTGAGGACTCCAGAAACATCAGCTGAAATGTCATGAAATCCTGACTGTTGCAAGTGGAATTGCTCATGATACTCTAACTCTTCTTTTCCAAGGCAAAAGTATAGAAATCGATTTGGACCAGAGCATTCTAGGAGTCAGAAGCAGGATATAAATTTGGATTTGTTTCTAAAGGACACAAATATCTAAGTACAATCTCTGGGGACACATTCCTCCAGGGACAGCAGGGCAGCAGTGGAAGTGTAAGCAAAATAGAATTACAAACTAAATTTTAACCATACCAGTGTGAATCAATGGTGAACTGCTTCTTTTATGTTTCCAGTGTGTTAGAAAATACAACCTAATGCCCAATTAGAACTGATGTCACTCGTAGTAATGCATCAATTAAAAATCTACAAATGTTCCAGTTAGTTTTGAATTGTTACACTGCTCAGAAAGCCCCTGCAAATCCTCTGCAACATTTAGCAGTTCCAAGCTGCTTGGAACTGCAAAGCTCATCACCAAAGCTTCTCATCTTCCCTGCTTTCCCTATGACTCAACAGTTTAAGTATGATACAGGTCCATTACTTACATTCTCTTGCACCATCACCTAGCATTGAAAGACTCCCCAATGCCCTGTGCAAGCTCTTCATTTCCAGTGCCACTCTGGCTAGTTGCTGCCACAGTGCAGACTCTCCTTCCCAATCATGGAGCAAGTGAAACAGCCAACAGAAATAGTTAAAAGCAACTGGAGTGTTACCAGAGAATCATTTCAAATTCAGGATAAAGGCTAAGCCTAAAGGCTATAAAGGCTAAGTAAATCGATAAGGTGTTTAAGCAATCACAACTGCATTTGCAGAGATTTAACTCTGTGCATTTGCATTTTGATTACATCCATGATCACTTGTTCTTGACTGTGAAAAGAAACAGTCCTTTCATTTTGTGCTTTGATTTGATTCCCTATACTGAACTCTGTCAAATTGCATAGATGGCACAGCTGATAGAAGTACAGAATCATGGCCCCATTGTAGGGAAAGAGACAGTGAGTGAAAAGAGCAGTCGTGGCTGTGCTGTATATTTTAAAGCCCTGCAGATATGCTAAAAGAGATTGTGCACAATGGTGCCTGTAACATCAGCAGACCTTGTTTAATTCTGCTTGAGAATATGGCAATCAGGGAATGGCTTTTCCTGCCTTGAACATGATAGAAGTCTTTCTTTTTCTATTTATTGTATGAAGCACTGTAGTTTTAAGCATTCAAGCTGCTGGATAAGAGAAGCTTCAGTGAAGTTGTGTTTGAATGTAAACTGGAATGTGTTGCCTTAGATCCTCACAACTACAACAACCTTGTTTTGCAAGTAGTAGTTGTTTATTTTATATGAGCATGTTTGTATCATGTGAAGTAAAGCTTTATCAATACCTACTTTTGATTAGGAAAAATAAAAAGTCCTTCAAAATAGATTCAGGGATTTGGGATTGTCATTGATAATCCAAACTGCCATTCCATAATGAAATTATAAAGTATTTCACTTTTATTTTGAATGGCTGAAGAAGAAATTGTCTAGGAATCCTGTGGACCTCTAGAGGACCAGGGATCTCCTTGACAAATTAAATGGCAACAGAGATGGGTTAATGCTAGATAAAAATTTGGCATCCAATTGGAGACTTGCTGGTTAAAGGAGAGTTAATGGCAACTAGGGAATCATTACTAAGTAACATCTCGGTGAAATCAGCAACACACAGGGAGACAGGAAGGAGTCTGGATGCTTTTCTGCTTTTTATCTTACACATTTCTCTGCAATGTTAGAAAGAGTCACTACTGCTCTGAATGCACGATCAGGAGAGGGAGCATAGCTAGATGCCAGAAAGATAAAAGGACAAAACACATGAAACCAGTTCTGGGATTACTCTCCCATTGTATTGTAATAATTTAAATGCCTGTAATGTTCCCCATCCTGGAAAGAAAACCACTATCAAGTGAGTCTTAACTATAAGCTGGAAAGGTAAAAGCTGGAGACAGTTTAACTGGTGCTGAAGAAGCATTTGTGTAATATGAAAAACTTGAAAATAATTTCTAATGATTTTCAGATGTTTTAAAAACAAGTGACTGCTGTAAGTATTGCCTCCAGTGTTAAGACCAGTGAGATAACAAAATTAGTAATCATAGATATTAATGTGGGTTTCCCTCCACCCCTCTGTCTCACCAGTACCCAAACTTTTTACATTTTTATGGGCCAGAAAGACAGTAGGAAACTAATGGCAGTTTTTAAGGTCACTGTCTCCTCAGACTTAAGTCTGTTCTCTCTCTGCACAAAGCACAAACTGTTAAGCAAATGTCATCTGAGGGACAATAAATAAATATTCACAAAATGTATTTGCATTTATGATCTTCCCTTAGCTGATTGTTACTGATGGATTTTAAAATTAGGCAGGAGGACGTATTTGTTGCACAAAGATTTTTTCCTAACCCTCCTGTCTTTAGACACTGGTCGTGAGGAACAGAACTTTGTTGCATTCAGATGGTTTTTAAAAGGAAATAGAGTTGGTTTGATTGTTCTGACCCATTTCTGTCACCTCAGAATGGTGCAACAGAAACTTTGACAGTGAGGAGCACTGAGCAGCAGGATCACCTTGCAAAAAAATATCTGGAGTGATGATGTCAGAAAAATGGCTGAGAACCATACAAGTCAGAGTAACCATGTGTTGGCATGAGCTGCTGAGGACAGTAAGTGAAGTAAGTCACCATGGCAAGGGCTTGATGGTTTTACAAGCTTTCACTAAGTTGAGAGTTACCAGAGACTGTTTCTGCATGGAATAATGAGATGTCTCCACAACCTCTGTGTGATCAAGTTGAAGGACCATCAAACAGAAGAGAGTAGCACACTGAGCTTCACAACTGTGAGAGCAAAAATGTATGTGTGCAGTGGGCCTCCAGAATGTAACCAAAGATCCCTTCTTTCTTACCTCCCCTTCTCCCCTGCAAAGTCTTCCTTAGGTACTGAAGTATTTTAGAGAGGATTACCTGTTTCATTTTGGATTGGCTAAAAAGTCCTTCTCTTCCTCTGGTTTGTAAAGGGCAGGTGGGGCATTAGAGGCCAGAAGACAGAATGTTATGACCAAAGATTCAGATGTTAATGTGCTGGGTGACCCATTCATTTTTGGTTTTTTGGTAGTGTCTTTCAAATACAATGTTATGATATCTTTAGTGCCTACTTAATGATAACCATCTAGTTTCTCAGTTAAACTACCTAACTATCAAACTGATGTTTATACCAGTCTTGAATGTTTGAAATTAGTCCAGCTGGAGATTTAGTCAGCAGCCTGAACTGCTGAGTAATCCACACTTGTGTTTTAACACTGTTATCCTCAGCCCCTGCTGTCAGGTTTTACCTGAGGAATAGAGAGGCTCACAAGCTCAGTAAAGGCAAGACATTTATTCAAGCACAAAATTATTTTAATCACAGTATTTAACCATTCAACATATTTATATCTTAGATCCCAGTGAAAAAACAACAGTGCTTGAAAATTCAAGTCCTAAAGGACTAATAACACATTTCCAAAAGATGGCCTGTTTCTATAGTTACAATGCTTCCTTGGGTTTTTGACCAGCTAGATTTTCACAGCTTGTAAATATGCAGCAGGTTATGCATCCAATCATTTCGTCACCACCTAGGGGAAAGAGGGCATTTTATTTTAAAGGCCTGATCTTTGTAGCAAAGGATTGGCGGTGATTTCAGTGGGGGTCTGGCAGATCAAAGGCATAGGATCCAAATGAGTGTGGAAATCAGCAGAGAATGGGCTTCCTAAGTTTTGAAGAAGAGAAAATTTTTTTGTTGTCTCTATGGGATACCACAGCTTAGCTTCCTTTTGATGATGATTGCTGGAACATACTGCCAGACAGAAAGATTTTTGGTATTACCCAATTTGCACAGCAATGCAAAATTATGGTTCTGACAAACTTCATATTTTATAAATTCTCTACACATTCAGTTATTTCTTTTTAATCTTACTAGGCTTGCTGTCGAGTTGATGTTTAAACCTGTCTTTTATGTATTCTTAATGAATCTAAGTGAGGGTATAACTGATGAATTCAGACATCTGTGAATCCATGTGATGGTGTATGAAATGAAACTTTAAATATTATGTGCATATGTTTTCTGCCTAGTTCTTGACATGTTGAACCCTTATCAAAGTAAGATGGAGAAAATGGATTTTCTGAAGGATATATAAGATTATTTCTAGATGTATTGTAGGTCTCTGCACTCCTGGGCAAAGGTGAAGTTGGATCCTTGGGTGTTCCCTAGTCATAAGTTAGTCTTCCACAAATTCTGAAAATAATAAAGTCATCAAATTATATGAAATTAAGAACAAGAATATAACGCTGATCATTAGTTTCACTCATTGGCATTGTTCCTTGCTTTTTATTGTTGCTTCAAAATGTTCTAGCCTTCTTGTGTTGCCCTAAATAATACTGCTAGAGAAGTATGCCGGCATAGGATCATGCAACAAAAAGTGACAGACCCTCAAATAAGCTTCACAGGGCTCCTATGATGAAAGAGCCTTATTCGCTGTGGAAAAATCTTGTTGATGCATTATAGCAAGTGTTATTTTTAGAATGTGCAAAGTAATATAAAAACTAGCAACTAGCCTGAGTCATACACTGATGTTGTTGCAGGGAGATGTCTACAACAAAGATATCCCAACTCCCATTCCTTGTTAAAAGAAGAAGGGGTTTTTTTTCTCGGGCAAACTAGATTCTGACCTGGGCTTGTCTGTGACTGATGTCCTTTTCAAACACCTTGCAGAAACATCTTGTGAGACTCTGTTTCAAAAGAAGGAGGATGGTCTTTGATTGAATTTTACAAGTGCCTACTTTCTCTCCCAAGGGAACTAAAGGAGAAGATTCAGCCAGAGATCTTAGAACTGATCAAGCAGCAACGTCTCAATCGACTTGTGGAGGGCACCTGCTTTAGGAAACTCAACAGTCGACGTCGGCAAGGTACAGCTCAGACTTCCTAGTCTGGCTTTATATTGTCACTTTGGTCTGTAAGTTGAGCTGAGGAATACTGTTTTCATTGGCAGGATTCTTGGTTGTAGTGCTGTCTTGACTGCTTTTACCAGGAGGCATCTGAAAGCATCTCCAAGTTACAAATTTTCAGGATTTCCTCTTTCCCTGAAACTGGTTTCAGCCTTATCACACAGATGATCTGGAACAAGTTCAGCCTTTGACAAAATCTCAAGCAGCAGTTCTCACATTCTGAAATTAGTATTTTGATTTCTGCCTGAATTTCCAGACTTCTTGTTCATCTCAAAACAATGTCTTTGCAGGAATAGCACGTGAAACTTGAATTTTAATCTCCCAGTCTTTGATCACCTTTATGTATGCAACGAGTTCATTCTGCACCCCTTCCTCTAGTATTGCCTGTCCTTTGGTTTAGTCTTACATTGCCATATAGTTTTATTATGGTGTTTAAACATGCTTTTTGAAAGCACTTATATCAGTAATTCATGTACCTTCATATGAATACTTGATTGATATGAGAAGATTATTTTCCCAATCCTTTGAGTCATTGCTCATTCTATACAATAAAACTCCCTATGGTTCTTTTCCCTTCAGGGATGCACGTTTCTCCAGATAATGTAATAGGGACATAGTGTAAATTCAGCAGATTAATTAGAAGTTGTATCCAAAATTTCCCTTTAAACCCCTCATTTTGTGAGGATACAGATTACTGTTTGTTTTTCTCTGTAAATACAGAACAAATTAGAAAGTTACAATATCTAAGAGTAAGAACTGACAAAGATCAATATTTGAGACCTTCAGATTAATTGGGGAAAAGTGCATTCTTCACAGAGAGAAGTATCCCTGCAATGCCTCCTTCCTTAGAAACAAGGAGGCAATTTTCCTTAATGTAGGGAGGTTATTTGTAACCTCTGTGTCAGGCATACAAACACCTATGAAGCCCACTGCAGAGACAGATGGTCAATATTCCCCTGTGAATTTCAGTACAGACTGGATAGTGAGGCATGATACATGTTTTTCCTTCATCAATGTACTCATGGAGTGAAAGTAGAAAAAGTAATGTGTAGTTTGTCTGGCTACCAGTAGTGAGGGTTGTATATTTTATTCCTCTCACAGCCTAATCCGAATGACTCAAATTCAAGGGAAGGAGCAGGATTTGTAGCAAATATTCTTCTTTTGGCTGATCTCCAAGAGGAAGATAGACTGTTTATTTTATCTTAAATTGTTGTTAGTTCATGATTTATAGGATCAAGAGCCTTAGGGACTATAAATTCATTCAACTCATAAGAGTACAGTTGAAGCTAAAAAATAATTATTTTTTTTTAAAAATCAATGCAATCTTCTCATCCTCAGTTGAGACGGTTGCTTCCTATCATGCCTTGGAGTGAATTCTATAGGTCATGAGATTAATTGCTTTGATGTCATATTTATACAGGGCCAGAAATAATTCGTGATTCTTTGGAAACAAATAAAACACGCAACCATGCCTCAAAGAACATTATCTTCACTGAAATAGATTGTTTTTCACAGATGGAAGCCCATTTAGGAGGTCACGTTTCCACATGCCCTTGAGAGTTGTGTATGCTTTATGGTAGACTTCCTGTATTCCCTGAAACAAAAGGGGAAAATATCATTTGTGAGAGAGGCAGTGGAAACAAAACCATTTAGAGGATTATGACGCATGAGGCCACCAAGACTAAATTCAGTATGGCCAACCCTGTCCTGGCGTGCATCAGGCACAGCATTGGCAGCCGGGCAAGGGAGGGGATTGTCCCACTCTGCTCTGCACTGGGGCAGCCTCACCTCAAGTCCTGTGTTTAGTGTGGGGCACCACAATATTAAAAAAAATATTAAGCTGTTAGAAAGCATCCAAAGGAGGGCAACAAAGATGGTGAAGGGCCTTGAGGTGAAGCCATATGGGGGGCAGCAGAGGTCACTTGGTCTGTTCAGCCTGAAGAAGAGGAGACTGAGGGGAGATCTCATTGCAGTCTGCAACTTCCTCATGAGGATAAGAGGAGGGACAGACACTGATCTCTTCTCTGTGGTGGCGAGTGACAGGACCAGAGGGAATGGCATGAAGCTGAGTTCAGAAGAGGTCTCAGTTGGAAATTAGAAAAAGGTTTTTCACCTGAAGTGTGATCAGGCACTGGAACAGGCTCCCCAGGGAAGTGGTTCAAGAAGCATTGGGACAGTGCCCTCAGGCACATGGTTGGGACGTTTGGAGATAGTCCTGTGCAGGACCAGGAGCTGGACTCCATGATCCGTGTGGATCTCTTCCAACAACTCATCATACTCTGTGATTCTGTGACCTAACACAGTGTGATTTAATGAAGCATGCTTGTAAGCCATTCAATTGGGATCCTTTTTTAGGTATGTACAGTGCCTAGCACAGTCCAAATAGCAAATATCAGCAGACCACAGGGAGTGGAAGAAGCTCTCTTGAAATCAGCATTTATCCTTCAGGATAAATGTTCCTGTTCCCCAGAGCAACACAAACTGTAAAACCAGGGCTATTGTAATGTCAAGGACTAGAAGATGAAGTAAAATGAGTGGAGGATCCGAGGTTTAGCTAGTGATGCTAAACCTTGTGACAGTCAGTCTTTCAGATAATTCCTCTGAATGTCCTGCTAAAAATAGTAGAGGTCCCAGATTCTGAGTGTGTCTTCTGTTAGCTTTGTCACACATCCCCATCTCCTCTCTTTCAACCCACCTCTCTGCCTGGTGCTACCTCAGGGGGTTCAGGAGCCCTTGTCACCTGCCTGGTGCTCCAACTGAATCCACTTGTTATGGAGCATTACCAAGGCTCTAAAAGGGCCGTGATCCATCCAGGTTGACACGGAACTCAAACTGAAAGGAGTACTGCTCTGAGGCATCATGATTTGCCTGTTACGTGGCAATCTATTTGTAAGAGTAGCATGATCAGGTAGGTGTTAATACTAAAGTATGTATATGCTTTTTTTGCCTTTCCTATGATTGTTTTCTTTCCTTAAGACAATCCTGGAACAAATGTCATGAATCTGCAGATTGTACAAGAAGAACTTGAATGTGCTCTACACAGAAGCTGAAAGCATTAAATTGCCCATTTAAAGATAATTAACTGGCCTCAGCCCATGATAAAGACTCCAGAGCAAACTTCTATTAAGATTGTTGTTTGAACATGTGGTAAGACACACATGGTTAGTCACAGTAAGTTGAAAAAATTGACTTACAAAAAAATGAGAAGGGAGTGTACAGTCTCTTATGGCCTTTTGAGAAGAGATTAAACACTTTCATATACACTTAGCATCAGAAAGCCTCCAATCCAGCAGGTGATTCACTGGGAGGATGCTGAAGATTAAGCCATGAGATAGCTATATTCAGATCTCTGCTTTTTGTGTTTCAGCACAGGATTATCATAGCAGGATCTCTCTGTAGCTGAAATTCAGAAATATCACTGTTGTCCCAGCAGGATCCTTAGCACTTCCAAAAAATACATGGCCTTTCCCCTGCAAGGTTTTCATAGGAGAACTGCAGCAGTAACTCCTGGGTTTTTGTTAAGTATCTTAATCATTTGGAAATGAAACAGCAAAATCTAACCTATCCTTCTGATCGCTGTTCAACAGCAGATCATCATGCTCTGCAAATCCCCACTTTGTTCCTGGGCCATGAACATCTGCTGAAAGATAGATCTCTTCAGCTTTCTTCTTCCTTAGATAATTCCTAAAAGAAAAGGGAGAAGAGTGAAGCAAACACCTGCCAAGCACTCTACACCCCCAGTAGTTATTATTTCCAGTAGAGTTAAGTAGCAGATAAAGTCATTTTATTGAGGATAATAGATACTTCTAATGCTGTCATCCAGTACATTTGTAGTATATGTTGCTGGGCGCACTCTTGAAAATAAATTCCCTTTTTACCTTTATAAAGATTGTAGAGAAATTGGATGTTATTGAAGTGGTTTTGCAGCCAACATGAGGTTTCTCAAACAGTAATTTTTGGAAGCAAGGGAAACCCTGGTGATACACACCATTAAGTTAAAAACACATGGTGCCATGGAAGTAACCTGGAAAGAGAAACCCTAACTTGAAACAAAAAAAGTCAAGTGAAGACAAGTTTTCCATCTCTTGCTAGGATAAGTAACTCTCAGTTCTGAACAACACACACTTTGACTTTTTTCTGCCAAGCTCATTTCTACTGTTACTTCATTCTACTTTCCATGGTCCCACAAAAATCCTAATATTCTGTGAGCTCGTGACTTGCTGAGAGGAGCCAGTTAACCAAATATGCCTCCAAGAATGCCAAGGGTCGATTATTTGCCAGTTGTTGGGAGAGCTTACTGGCTTGACCTAGGCAGTTTAGACGAGTTGGAGGGAAAATGTCAATACAATTTTAATAGAGACAGAAAAAAGAAAAAGAGAAAATATGCATGCCTACATGCATATATAGATATAAAATCTACACAAATACATGTTTTCACAGATATATTTAAAAGCAGGTTTCTCTTGCTAAAACTGTGAGGATGCTGTTCTTTGGACAAAAAAACTAGTAACCTTGAATGTATCTTGGGAAAAAATACATATTCTCAGACTTCTGTTCATGCATATCTGAGCTATTTTCTCCCCAGATTCTAACAATAGAGTACTTCTGTACTAACCACAGCAGTCCTTTACCTGGAATAGTATTGTTAGAGGCATATGAGTCATTGGCCATTAATGCACTTGGAAACACACTGTGTGAATGGCCAGGCACTCTGTAGCCCATCAGCAAAATGTTCTGTGCTCTGCTATTTGTTCACAAGTTTGAATATTACTTTTGTAGCCAAATTGTAGGTGATTTTGTTATTTGGGATTTTTTTTTAACCTCATCTATAATCTTCAACAATATGCTGTGATATATTTAACCCCCTGGCTGCTCTAGCAAATATCTGAAAAATCAGACAATTTGCTTGAAAACTTTTCAGATTAAAAACCAGAATGAATAATTCTGTTCCCAAAAGAAGAATTTCTAGCACCCTAATGTGATTGCATCAGTGGTCAGTAAGCTGAAAGACATAAGGATTTGCTGGAAAGTGTAGTGTCTGAAATTTGTGATGAAATATCAAGTCCACATCATCTCTAGACTGTGGTTAGTGGCTGCCCTCCATACAGCTTCTTGTTCTGAGCAGGAGGTAGGTGTAGTAATACTGGATACAAAACAAGTCACAGAAGAGACCTAGTCTTTGGGGAAAATGCTTAAGCCTGGGCCTAAAACCAAAACAAATCCCATTCCTTCCTGAACTCACTGTTGCCCTGTTCCAGTTGGGCATATGCACATGGATCTGCCAGATATGGAGTACAGGGACTAATAGGGAAGGTCTGTCCCAACTTTAAAGTCTTTTGTAACACTTCAACTCTGCAGACTTTGGTTTAAGAGTTTTGCAGGGTTTGGATAGTAGTTTTTCTTTGTTTTATAAACACCACTTTTCAGTTGTAGCAGAAAAGAGCTTTTTCTTCTGCTTATTTTTTTATTTATCAATTTTGAGCTCAAAGTAAATGCTGGCTACTTCCCATGTGCTGTTCTATAATTCAGACTTCTTCACTCTTTTTCTCGATTGAAGCAATTTCATATAATTTTTGCTTTGACTGCGGGATCCTTCTATACACTACTTTTCCAATGTAGCTGTGTTCAGCACTTGCACTACAGTAAAATAGCTGCATCCAGTTTCAAACTGTTCCCCTCCAAGGCACTGAAATCTCATGTGAGTGGGATATTTACTGATACACTGTAGCATCATGTACAGCTGAAGTGAAAACTGGGATGGGTAAGGCTGAGGTGGCTGTGGAGGCAAGGGTCCCTTCTCCTAGCAACATGCTGTCACCCTCCTCAGCCTGGATGGTGCAGTCATTTAGTGGCTGTGGTTGAGGAAACCTTGTTAGCTCAATTTGTAGCTTTCATTTAAGGGTTTTGCCCTTGACAGCAAGGCTGTGGCAGAGCAGAGTTGTTAGTGAGCCCACAGGAACATTGTGCTGGACATGCTTCAAGCTACAGTCTATGGCCATTAGCTTTTAATTAACCTTGGGTTATGGGGAATTGCTGAAAAGACTCCTCAGATATTCAGAGTTTGGGTTTCTTCCCATTAAGCCACTCCTTCCCAAAACAAAATAAGATATTTTCAGGGAGGGGTGTTCCCCTCTTTCATTATTGAAGCATGTCATTGAAAGAACCAAGGTTACCAAAATACTAGCCCCTAGGAGACAGAAGAGCCAAACCCTTGCTAACACCAGCCCCATGTGTGATAAATTGGAAGGAATCCATGGTATTTATTTTTTTTTTCAGTTAGAACAGCTTTTTGCCCAGGTCACTGGGAAGGTAGTGAAACCACGTCAGTTTCTATTAAGAAAAAATTACTGTTTTAATTTTGAGTTGGAAAGTTGTATTACTTTGTACAGTCCAATAAACAATGAGGCTGCAGTTAAAACTAGGTTTGAAAGCCTCCTGCTGCAGTTACTGGAGGCTTTTCTTTAGGCATTGTGCTCAACCATCAGATTCAATGGAGTGTATTGTTTAAGCAGCAGACTTTGCTAAGGTTCTGGTAGAGTTCCCTGTAAAAGGTATGAATCCTGAAAATTTTCACATACATCCTTCCGAGGTACACAAACTGCTCAATGAGTTGCTTGTGTGTGTGCTGTTCAAATGAGAGCCTACTGAATGAGGGCTCCTACTTGCTCCACTTTCAATTCCCTGCAAAACTTTTGCAAGTGGGTCTTCTCAATCCCATGCTGTGCTACACTGTATGTTCTGCTGCTTATAGTCCAGGGATGCTTTTATTTCAGCAGCTCTTCTTGTATGCATCACGGGAGCATAATCTCAGGCTCTCTACCATCAATCTTTCAGTGTTGTTCATGCCTTTGAAGTTGATAGCCAGAATCTCATTTTGAGCCTTTGCCAGAGTTTTGTAATGTTTTTTGAAACCTTTCTGTTGAAGGGGCTGCACACTCACAAAGTAGTTAGAAGGTTGTAGGGTTTTTCCCCAAAGCCTTTTTATCCACTGGGACAAAGAAATTTAAAAGGGCATGTGAAAGTCCATTTTTATAATTCAATTACCTGTATTTTACTGCATTGCATTTTAAATGACTGGCCAGGAGCCTGGAGTGTCCTTCAGGAAGCAGCTGGGTCCATGAGACCAGTGTTTTACTCAGAGAGCCAAGAAGCCCTACCTCTGCTAGCACCCCAAATGAGCTCACATATGCTGCTGGTTCTACTGCTCCTCCAATGTTTTATCCAAAAGGAGGCTCCCAGCAACTGCAGCACCGCAGGGCTGTGTCAGTGCTAGCGTTTCCCCTAAATTGTCCCTCAGGCTGCTGCTTGGCACAGCACCAGCACTGCCACTATGAGAGAAGCACAGAGCCAGAGAAGCCCTCTGCCCCCCTTCACTGGCATTTTAACATCCAGCCTTGCTCTGAGCTTTTGGAGATTTAGTTTGGATGTAACAAGATTGTATTTTTGACAGCTTAACATTATGTGATCTACTTATTAAATGGAACATGCTCTGACAAGGAAGGGTAACCTCTTTCTTGCCACTTCAGAAAGGGAATTGGCAAGCACCATCCTTGCATGCTAGGCAGCGTGGTGGCCTGGCTCTGCAAAGGCAATGTCCTTCAAAGGAGCAAATTTTAACAAGTGTTGTTAGGGGGAATTATGTCCTCCAAAACATGAGTTGTCAGGAGATGTAAATGTGCGTCTCTTAGGAAGGACTAAAATGCAAACTGGGGTGTGAACTGCATGGTCACACATATGTTTGTGACCAGGCAAAGCACTGAATTATCTGCAGGACAAGAGACTTAATGTCTGCTTTTTAAGTCCTTGTATGTTTATTAGGTCCAGTCTCTCCATAAATATGGGGGTGTTCTCCTATGTCTATAAAAAAAGACATGAGTCATAATTTTCATAAAGTATGGGATATTTCAAATTTATCAGTTTTTGGGTGTCCCACACAAGACAGCTGGTAGGGTTTGATTTTCACAAAGTGGGTGCTAAAAATGAATCTTTTATGGGTAAATTAAAGTTATCCGCTCAAAGTAGTTACTTTGCCAGTTTTCTGGCCATGAGGGTATATAATATCTGGTAAAACTAAGTCAATTTTTTCTCACTAGTATTTTTTTTTGAGCCAGAGACTATGTCAATAACAAAACCCCTGTAGATTAATGCCAGCTTCATTTAATCATGTAAAAGTACTGAGCGAAGTCCCTACCTTTCTTACATATACACCCCACACATTTCTTCTTCCGAAAGAAAAGACAGGCTTTCCTGTAGCACCGTGTTTGAGTAAGCTTCCTCCTCTGCTGTTGGTAAGGCTGATGAATACACGTCAGTAACCTTGCTTAATGTGTTTATTTCAACAGACAAATTTTGGTATTGTCGACTTTCACCTAATCACAAGGTCTTGCACTACGGAGACTTGGAAGAAAGTCCACAGGGAGAAGTCCCTCATGATTCCTTGCAAGATAAATGTAAGTCATGCACAAAGATTGTGACACTTCTGCTTCTCTTATGCTAGTTCTTCTTTATAACCTGTAGTCGGTTTCTCTTAACATGGGACATTATGAACAGCTCTGTTTATGAAGATAAAGAGCAGGGGACATTACCTCCTGCATTCAAACACCACTCTCCTGGGGTTGGCAAGTGTGTGTGGGGACTGCATTGAGCTTTTCCATGAGTTCATAATTTCATTCAGCTTGGAAACATGATGTCTTTCCTAGGGAGGAACACAGTTTATTTTCATTCCTCATCTAACTGCAGATGTCAGATTAAAATACTTGGGCATACTCAGAAGCACTGCCTGTCCATGGAAACAGACAGTCTAGTGACTGAAGGAGGAATAAGTGCAGAGCTCTTTTCAGTTATTGTGAGGAGTGGACTTAAAGGTGACAGGTCACTGTGAAGAGCATTGAGAAGACCTCACTGTTTCTGTGTAGCCAGCGGGGAGAGGATACGTCTCTGTGGCAGCTCTTACCAAGGAATTTATTGGGATTTTTCTTATGGTCGAAAGTAATTTTGGAGCTCGTCAGAACCATCATACTGTAGTGATTTCTCCTTTGTTCTTCAACACAAGTTGTAGGGGTTTAACCTGTAATCCAGGGGAGCTTTTTTATGATAGTGGAAATAATGAGTATAGTTCTGTCACTGGGAGGTGACTTCAAGAAATCCAGCATTGAATAAGGAATAATTTCTTTTTATTCTTTTCTGAAAATTCTTGGCATTATCAAATTAGACCTGCTTATACAGGTATTTCAGCTGGTAGTTCCACTTCTTTCATGGAATGGCAGAAAGACTAATTTTTCAGAATTTGAAATTTTTCCAGCCTGAACATTGGGGAATGATGTGAAATTTCCTCCCATAACCTATCTCCAGGCAGCACCTTTTAAAATGTCCAAGTGCTCCCAGATGCAGTCTGAGAGGGAAAGAAGAAAAGCCTGTGTGATGCTGGAGCCCTGACAGTTTGCAGTCACATTCTCTTGTTTTCCTTGCCTTACAGATTGCCTCAAGGATGTTCCACAGTCTTACTGCAGTCTTGGCAGAATGTAGGACAGGGCCTCACATTGCTGCATTGGCACAGAAAGAGACTGTTTTTGTGGACAAGGCTTAGAGAAATAGCCACAGAATGTTACAGTAGTGTCAGAGTGACAGAAGAACAAAAGTCACACTTGAACTGCAGGCACAGTTACAAGAGCAGCAGTTCCCAGATTTGTTTGCTTGGAGCACGCTTCCATGCACAAACCCCTGACCCTGACTGTGAGTGTCATCTGGCACTTGCATTTTCCATAGGCTCTTGAACCGACTCAGGAATGTCAGGATCCCATGGGGACAGAAGGCTCCCACTTTAGAAACCATTGGGCCAGACCCACATGGTTGCCTCAGCAGGGATGCTGGCAGAGTAGATACCAATGCAGAAAGAGGTGGTTATTTTATCAGTATCTCAGGTTTTCAGGCTATGAATGAGACAAGATCTACAAGATTTACAAGACTTACCATAGTGCTACCCACGTTAGATGGAGTCTCATTAAACAAACTTGAGAATATTGCAAGTCACAAGATTATAAAGTGGCACCGTTGTTTGAAATGTATCAGACCAAACTGGCTTGGACAATTTACAGAATACTTTCATAAGTATTCTTGTTTTTTCTGGACAGACTTATTAATTTTTGAATTCTTAAAGGTTGAATATGATGATCAACTTGTCAGCATTTGGAGCCAGGTCCACAGATAAAAGAGAATAGGTGGGTAAGAAAACAGAACCAAGAGAAGCAGCATCAAGCATTTTGTGTACTCCTTGCCAAGCCTGAACAATTAGTCTCTATCCCAAAAATTAAATGTGTGGGTTTTTAACCTTTTCACTTCTGTGAATGTCATCCCTCTCTTCAGGCTGGCAGAGTTAACAAGCCATGCAGACCCCAGCTGGGACAGATAACAGCTGCCCTCCTTCTCAAGGCTTTATCCATTGTGAGCACATCACATCTGTGCTCACACCCCTCCAGCATCTTGTAGTCAGCTTCTGATACCTCCTGAAGTCTTTGATTCTATTTTTCTAAAGCAAGGCATAAGCCAAGTTCCAGATAAATAAAGATTAGGATGTCACATCAGTCTGTGATCTCCCATGATCTTCCAGATCACACAGATCAAGTGTATGAAACCTGGAGAAAAGCCTTCTTTGTTGAGAGGTGTCACCTCAGAAAACCTTATCTTATGCAAAGAGAGAAATTGTTTTTCTGGGCCTCTTCAAAAAATGGCAAGAACTCTTTTTTTCTTAAGAAGACCTTTCTACCATAGTTGCAGTCAAATATCTCCTTAATTTCCCAGTTTATCCTAGCTCACTCTCTCCTCTCAAAAACAGTATCTCTTCTTCTCCAAAACAGGACTGTCAGAGGCATAAAAATTCAGTAGACCCACGGCATAAAATTCTGAGACTAAAGGCAGAAGTCGATTAGTGAAGAGTCAAAAAATTTCCTTTCTTTTCAGTTTTCCATGCAAAGCAAACACTTTAAGAATGTCTTTTACATCCTATGCCATCTGTTTGGCATAGTGCTGAGGTAATCTGTCATAAAATATATGGTGCTGCTGGGCCCAGTAGAAAAGTAAATGCATTTCTCCTCTTCACTATTTCCATTAGAGTTTCTAAAGAACTGGGCAGTAACAGGTTTTCATATTGCTATCCTGTTCTATATATAAGATACTTTTCTGCAGCCACAAGGATAATGGATTATTTATAGATTGTAGAAACTGTCACTCAGGAACCATATTGTACTGTAGAGCATATAGATTCTCCATAATGTAATTACCTTTGGAAAATTGACTTCCACTTGAAACTCAGAGAAATTTATCTTTATGCTTTAGTGACCTCACTCTGTGACTCTGAGTGGCAGCAGATTCCAATATTTTTTCTTACCTTTCTTTTCCCCCCAATCATTTCTGATCGCTTCACATTTTAAAGCAATTGGAATGGCTCATTATAAGCCTTAGTATTCCTTATTCCTGCTAGTACCAGAAAGCAACTGCTGATGGGAGTGAAATAGAAAACTATTTTTAAAAAATTCCTACAGGCTTTTAAAAAAAGGTAAACAGCACTGAGTAAATGATCCAACTTGCCCAGCATCCTCTCTCCAGCAGGGACTTTACCTGGATGCCAAGGAAAGAGCAACAGCAGAGCAGGCACATTACATTAACAAGGAAGGAAACTATATGGTTTTGAGATCCGTGAGCACACATACTGTCCAGGCACAGGTACGCATTTATATGAAACACTCTTACCCAAGGTAGTCTAAATAGGCAAGAAAAAGCATTTTCAGACTTTTATCCAGATGCCTGAAATTTTGTCCAGGTTCACCGGTTCCTGTGTTAGTTGTTTTCTTCCAGTTTTCTTTCTTACAAAAGGCTGGAAATGACAAAGGACATGGCAATTTTAACACATTAGTCTTGCTTCTTTTTAGACTCCGTAGCTTTTACATACCTTGCTTCTAACTAATTTTCTGGGGTTTGATTTTCTTTCTTTTTAATGCAGTGCCAGTGGCAGATATAAAAGCTGTTGTGACTGGGAAAGACTGCCCACATATGAAGGAGAAAGGAGCTCTTAAACAAAACAAGGTATGGTTCTCAAATTGTTATGAACACATACCGTGCAGAATACGAAGCTTGTCAACTTGACCTTCCCTGAAGTAACACAGGTATTTTTCTTTCCAGCCTGCAACATTTCCATGTATGTATACCCTTTGTTTCCACCTCAAACCATTTGATTTAAGTTATTGGGACAGCTTAGCCTTCTGTACTCACATTTGATGGCAGATGTCTATTGAGATACGCCCAGGGCACAACTGGAATTGTCTTTAGTAGTGATGTTTTCTATCTCTAAAGCAAAGCAGCAATGGCTGTTGGTGCCTACTTCTATATTGTGTCTGATAAATAACTAGTTTGTTCCAGCTGTGTTCTCTGATGAACCCACATTCAGTGAACACATGCCAAAATTGCGATTAATGTCCAGCTGATGATACCTGCAGGTCCAGTCAGGTAAAAAAACCACTGCCAACAAAAGGCTGTAAGGTAAATCCTGGGCAATTAAGGGAGCATATGAGGGAAATTTGTTCCCTTTTGGGGAAAAAATGTGCAGGAGACAATATTCAGCTTAAATTAGATTTATACTACCTTTCAGAGTTTCAGAGCAAGAACTGTAAACTGACAGTAGTACTAAAATTGTGCAGTGCCAGAATCTTGCAGGTTTTTTTAGTAAGAATTGTCACCACATCAAGTAGAAATGGAGTTACTAGCAATGTCTGGCATTATTAGGGGTGAATGCCATATTCTATGAGGTATGTTAATAAATTTTCTATCAGGTTGTCTCTCTCACCTTACAAGAAGCAATGAGAGTCTAATGGTGTTCAGTCTGATCTAGAAAAGCACCCTGAGAGGTCTGGGAGCCAGATCACAGGTTTCAAATCAGAATTTCTAATTACCTGAAACTGAGAAATTTTGGGTCAGACCAGAAGAAATTGATGGACGAAATAGTGAAGAGTTCCTGCTTCAACACTTTAGATAAAATTGAGAAAACAGTTCTGATGGGAGCCATTAAAATTGGGAAGACCCTGTCAAAGCTACATCACACAACTAGTTGCACCTTCACAGCTGCAACTTCTCTTTCCTTAAATATGCACAGATAGGCAAAGCATCCTGAGTGGTTTTTTGCTTTTGTTTTCTTAGAGAGAAGTTGCTCTCCTTTCAACATTGGCTTTACATGGTAGGAAAGGAAAAAGTCAAGTGAGGAAAAAAAAAATCTCAGGAGTATTTTTCCTTGTTGATTTTCTGAATCAGGACACAAACACAGACACACACATGAGTACAATAGATTATGTGTAACTCCTACCTCATGTTACAGCTGAACCATCAACATATTTGGCTGGGACATTTATATGATGCATATAAAATATTTTTAGTTCTTCCTTGCCTTAGCACTCATATGTCCACACAAAAGGGAAAGATGGAAGGCAGTGGGTGGCAGTGATGGAAATGTGTCATCGTTATGGCGCAGTAATGTCTAGATAGTATTTAATGCTAAATAAGAATGCTGCAGAGCAGTTTGTCCTCAGCTCTCAGCATTGCCCCATTTCCTTAGGTAAAATTGCTTTGGACTGGTATAAAATTTCTGGCTGAGAATGTGAAGATCTGGAATTCATAGGTGGCATGGCTGCATCCTTGGCTGGAGGCATTCTATTTGTGACCCAGACAATAGCAATTTTGATGGTTTTACTGTTTCTGATGTGGTGCAGGGGTTTTGGTTTGGTGGGTTTGGGGTTTTTTTTTGTTTCATCAATTCCTTGTTTCGTCCCCTGAGAAGCACAGATTTTTTTTAATTAATCTGTCATCCCAATCAAACTGTCAGGCACAATATTGCAACTATTTAACTGACATAGGAATAACATGTTGTTTGCAGCATATCAAGTTATATATGGGTTAGGCAATTAAAATTTATAAAAAGGCAGACACAGAATGCAATTCAGCTGAATTTGGTGTATGAAACCTTTCACTTTCTGAAATTTCACAATCAGTGAGATATTTTTTAAGAGGCCTTTTCATTCTGAGCTTTCTTTGTACATATATAATGTCCACCTCAATTTTATTCATTGGCAGAAAAGAAAATTGAATGGCAGAATGCCCTGCTATGAGCATAGCTGGAATTGGCAAAATGTCCATAACAAAGGCTTCAGCATCTCTTCATTTGCCAGCACATGGCCATTGTTCTTTCAGCAGGACAATTTAGAAAGAAATAAGAGTTAAACTGAATGGAATTTGCATGCATATGAAGCCGGAAAGATGTGATGAGACCAGATCTGAATCCATTGTTGTCTTGCTTGTGTTTTTAAATTAGGTTTAATTTTTAAATCCTTATTTCTGACTCCCAAGTAGTACCAATCATTTTCAAGGAAATTAAATACGTCAGATTTTGCAGCCTTCAAAATAAAGCACGACAGAAGAATTAGAATAAAAACCATGGCCAGATATTTTGAAGTGTTCTCCTATTACCCTTTATCTGCTGATGTGGCAGGTTTCAGGCTTTGTGCCTTTTAGTCAGCTAAAATCGTTCATCCCTGATGAATTAAGGTCTTCCTCTTCTCTTCTCTTCTCTTCTCTTCTCTTCTCTTCTCTTCTCTTCTCTTCTCTTCTCTTCTCTTCTCTTCTCTTCCTCTTCTCTTCTTACATGTTGGTTGAACAAGCTCCCCACTACTGTCTGTCTGTAGAGTTCTTTGGGGCAGATCTTCTGAGGAAAGCAAAACAAAGAAAGAAGGAACAGGTTGGAGGGAATGTGAGATAAAAAGGACCAGAGGGATAGAGAAACAAGTGGAAAATGCTTGAGTAAAAAATTACTGTGAGAAAGGTTAAGAAGTAGAACAGAGAAAAGAAGAGAAAACTACAGATGGCTGATAAAGACTGACCAGTTCTCGTTTAAGAATTGCCAGCTCCTTCTTGTCATTGATGGGACTGTAACAAAACCAGGTGGGGGTCCCCAGCAAGTCAGCCAGCTCAACCACTGAGACCGCTGTCAGTGTGGAGGGCCATTTGGCAACTCCATCTCCTTTGGCTTCCATTTTCCTTGACAGTTTGTTGTGCATAAGGCAACAGAGATGCTGGCACCTGGAAGTTGTAATTCCCAAGCCTTTAGAGTCCAGGGCAGCCAGCAAAGAAGCTGAGGTGTAGCCAGGGCTGCCAAAATAATACCTTTCCCCAGAAAGAGAAGCTTGGTGCCCTTAATGCAGTCCTTTCTCATTCTCTGCCTGACTGGAAAGGACTAACATTTGACCTCCTGACACGTTCTTCTTCCAAGCAGAGACTTTTTTTTTCCTTCTTTTTCTCTCTTTGAGGTGAAGAAGAAGGTATATTCGTTGGGAGTTTCCCAAAGAAAAATTACAGGGGTCAGGCCTGTGGGATTGTTGACCTTCATGAAATTCAGGAACATCACAGTATAACAGTACAAGCCCTTTTTTCAGAGCTACAACCTCAGTGGCATTACTTGGCATATTCTGTCAGTAATTTATAACACTGTGGGAGGAGATAATGCCAGGTTCATCTACTGTGGGTAGATTTGCTTCTGTAATGAGGGACATCAGTCTTAATGAGGTGTGGCTGAGAGACATGCCTGCAACACAAAAGGGCCATGTGAGCCTGAGCCATTGGTTTGCTGAGTGCACCAGCACTGTTTGCACTTGCAGCCTCCATGGAGATTTAACACAATGAGGATTTACCATAGCTTTGTCTCCTGTAGCCTTGGCAATACATCAAGTCAGACCTAGTAACTATACTCAAGGAAAACAGGAACATTTCCCATGAGAAGCCTGATCTCTTATTATCTAAGATTATCCGTAAGGATTGCAAGTTTTATGGTTCAGACTCTATTCTTAATCATACAAAGTCAAAACCAAAAAAGCCCTCACGGAAATCCAAATATCTATGTCTCTCTCAGACCAGGAGCTCAGGGTAGCAATCTAGAACAATGTTTATGCTGCAGTCCCCACAGTTAATTCTTCCATTTTTAAAACTTAGTGTTGCAAATTTAGGAAGTCGTTCTGCTTTCACCATTGGCAGGGCAGGGATTGTTGTCAGCTGAGAGTCAGCAAAAGGCATCAGTGTGACAGGGCCAAGGAAGCCAAGAAGTAAAAAGAACAGGACATGTGATACAGATCATAGTTACAAGTCAGCACTCTGCTATGTAGCTGGGTCTCTTTTCCACAGTTAATACATCCATACCACCAAGCTTAGAGACTGTGAGATCCTTGTAATGGCACTTGTCATGATGCAGGCAGAAACCATACTATGGCAACAGATAGGACAACATCTTGGCATGCTCACTGCTGGCCACTGAAAGATCATTGGTACTCAGATTGCCTGGGTTTCCCCATGGGAATTTAACTCCAGGTGACTTTTAGGGAAGGTCAACACTTTATGAATTCTCCTTGGTATCTTTTACAATTCCAGCTTCAGTGCTTAGGGGACAAAAAGATGATTGCTTTTATCGTTCCTGATATTCCTTTGGGTCTTTCGGTAACTGGCATAGTTTGCCTTGACTGAGGCTGGTGATTCTGGTTCAGATGGAAACAAAATTACAGAAATCTCCTGAGAATGAATAATATATTTCCAGCACTGAAAAGAACATAAGTATTTACCAGGATATTCATTGTCCTGAAAAGATTTTTAACACAAGGAGTCAGACCTTGCAGAACTTTCTGAGCTTAATCTATACAAAGTGAAAAAAACTGTGAGTTTTCATGGAGAGTTTCTTACAAGTGTACTATAATTCATTATATTGATTTTAGTCCTCACCATTGCCTAGCTCAAATTTAAACTCAAATGCTAAGGGAATTTACAACCCAGTGAGCCACAGTAAGCAGTGTGGAGAGTGAGTTTGTTTTGACTGAAGTGGTGGCATTCTTGCTGTGCCTGTCTCTTGCAGTGGTGTGGTACTTCTGCAGCTTTGGCCAGAGAGGAGACTACCATAAACCGTTTTTCAACTTGTTTTGGGGAATTGTGGAGAGGAAAGAAAGAAAAACCTGAATGTACAGATGCCTCTCTCATGCAGCATTAATATGTGTTTCTTTGTATTGTTCCAGGAGGTGCTAGAGCTTGCTTTCTCTATATTGTATGACTCAAGTGGCCAGTTGAATTTCATTGCTCCGGACAAGCATGAGGTAAGTCATGTTCAGAGTACAGAAATTTATTTGAAGTTACCTTAGTTGCTTTAAGGCACCAGATGGCTTTGTAAGAACATAAGAATGGGCATCTTGGCCCAGGGTGTAGGTCCATCTAAAATCAGTGTCATGTGTCAAAACAAACTGACAAATTCAAGGGATTAGTATGGGAACAAGACCTTCTGCAATTTTCTTGCATATCTAAGCCTCAGAAGAAACATGTTTTGTATTCCTGCATCACAAAGCACATGAAGCTCCAAATTACAGACCGGTATTACAGATCTCCCAAATTACGAGCCATAAGAAAGAGAAATAAGAGAGCTTGGGCAGACCTTGAAGTTTTACAGACCTTGCTCACCATTTCCTGATTTCTTGTGGTCTGCTGTACTTCAGACACTAGAGAATTTTGCTGTGTGTACTTTGAACACTGAGAATTTGTACAGCCAGGTTTTCAAAGAATCACTGCCAGCCTCAGTTCATTTTGACAGTGCTAGCATAGTCAGGGTTGGTTATGCCATGACTCAATTTCAGCCAAAGACTTGTGCTCTCCAGAATGGCATATCCCCTTTTCCTTATTTTCACATTGCTTAAGACCATTCATGACAGGTGATCATAGAAGGCCCTCTGTATTCATTCCATCTCCACATGAGTGTTTTGCAGTGGCTTTCACTTGTATAAAGACAATGTAAATACCAATAGCAAGGATGACTAATAGCCCTTTCCCTGCTCCCTTCTCTTAGTAAAAGCCACAAGGAAATAGAAGACATCATCGCCTTCTGGAATGTGATGGGATTAATTTGCCTTAATTGTGTTGAATCATTGGGTGTGTTTCTCTCAAAGAAATTTCAAGTAAAGACTTAGTGGAATGCACAACATTAAAAAAAAAATACTTGTTTCTAAAGCAAAAGAGTTGTGTTCCATTTGCACACTTATTTTTAGATATTACATTTGGTCTCAGTTCAGGACCTGTGCTAACATGATGAAGAAGATTGCTTTAAATTGAATTATACTGTAGTGTTTAAAAAATTGTGTGAAATTGCTTTACAAGTGAAGTGTATTAGCTATACTGCCATTAGCTATACTATGTGGCACTTCAACATTTGATGTTCTGGACTAAAACCTTCAACTAAATGTTAATTTTAAGAGAGGAGATACAGTTATGCCCATTTGGATCTTTCTGTGGATTAATATTTGAGTGTCATTTTCAAGAATGTTCATTCCAGAGAAGTATTTGCTGGTCAGTTTTCATGTCAGAGAAAAGACCAGTAGTATCTCAGGCAAAATGTGCCACTAGAGCTGTAGTTCTAAGCAGCACTTGGTTGTCGTCATCCTCTGAACTGAACATAGGTTCAAGGATTTCCGATATAAATTCTCCAGAAACTGAATTCTAGACCGTTTCAGCTCAGAAGCGCAAATGGTCATGAAAACCAACAATTTTTTCAGCCACTGTATCTCAAATATAGCCTATAGCTACAAGTGGATTTTAATGGTCCAAATGTTCAAAAGCTGCTGCTGCATCCCACTGACAGGCAGTAACAGTGAGATGCACTAACCCAATTGCTCATGACTGCGTTAACACACCTTTTATCTTCATATCTCTTTTTGGTATTGTGCAGCTTCTTTGAAACAAAATTAATATGTACCAAAAAATGGCCAGAGGCAACAGTCACTGCTGCCACTTGACAGTTCCCAAATGAAACTTTTTAAAAGGAGATCTCACATCCTCTGTATTTTTCCATGGCCTGCAGAAGAGTGAGTTGTGATTAAAATGAAAAGTACAAGTGTTCAGAGGAAGCACCCACAAGGAAAGGGAAGTAGCATGTTGTGAAGCCCGTGACTCTTCATCAAAGTAGTTGGGGTGCCTGTTGATAGAAGTGCTAGTTTAGCAGCATTGTCAGTTTGGAAGATCTGGTGGTGTCATCTTAAGATTCTGAAAGCTTTGTGTGAAGCACCAGGAATGATGTTGCTACATGACAATTTCAGGTCAGACTTACAGTGCTTTTTTTAAGTACTTGTGCAGCCCTCGTGATTGTAGAGTGAGGCTGAAATGTGGGAGTTGAGTGTGTCCTAAAAAGAAAAATTGAACAAGGCTCTTAGGCTAATTTTGGCTGCAAGGAACCTGAAGGTGTCTTGAGTCCAACCTTCTGCTCAAAGCAGGTCAGCAATGAGCTCAAACCAGGTTGCTCAGGGCTGCATCCAGATGGATGAAGCCTGTGCAACCTTTCTAGTTCTTGTCTCCCAAAGCAATCCTTTGATAAAATCTCATTACTGAACTAGTATCATTGAGATTTGGACCTCATTCTAGCACACTTAAGTTTGTGAATTGCCTTAGCCATCTGTTGGAGCTTACTTCTAGCCAGAGGATTCAGTACTATGAGATCACTCCATTGTATTTGTTTTTCATTTAAATACTAATAACTGGTTTCAACTACACAGCAAAAAAGGTGGATTAATCTTATCCATGATTTTTGACAGAGAAACTGATGAGGGAGGCCATAATTAGGTTTCATTGGAATTTTATGAAAATGAATCTTGTAAATTAATTTTTCAGTGGCTCTTAGTCTCTTTTGCATATTAAAAAGAAAAAAGCTTATGAATGAATGCCTCTGTTTTTCCACCATCTCATTAGGATATCTCTCTGCTCAACATGTGCAGGAGTTTAATTAGGTACATTTGCCAATGTGGAGATTAGAGAGGAAGCCCCTTTTCCAGGCCATTGCACTCATCAGAATTGTGGCCAGAATTTGGATTCTGTGAGCCCTGAATGAGTTATATCTGAAAGAGGAGAGAGCTGCAGTTCTGCTTTCTGGCTCTCTGGGATTCCTCCCCAGAGGAAGAGCTGGCTGCACTCACTGCGGATGGACTATTTACGTCAGGGGCTGCATCTGTTGAGAAGTTTCTCTGTTCTCCTGTAACCTGAGCAGAGCCTTTTGCTTTTCTGTTCCTTTCTTCATAATGAATTCAGGGAAAACTCTCCCAGAGACAGATTTCAAGTAAATCCTAAAATATGTCTGTTCAAATATAATTATTTTTCTAGAATAGCTTCTTTCTTTTCCTGATATTCTGAATTCACTCAAAAAAAAAAAAAAAAAAAAAAAAAAAAAAAAAAAAAAAAAAAAAGCATGCTTTAAAAGTCTTCAGTGGCACACTTCGACAGCCTAGAAGCATGCTTTAAAAGTCTTCAGTGGCACACTTCGACAGCCTAGAATAGGCAGCATAAGTTGTTTATTTAGTACTTGTCAGCAGGGCAAGCTGAACTCTAAAGTCTCTTCTATATAGCTGATCTCATATTAAAGCTGTGGCTTGGTTTGCCTACACCCTGGGTGAAAAAGCTCCCTCTGCTACTGTTTTGTTACGGACTTAAGTGGGTTGGATTCCTCTTCGGATGCTGAAGTGTGCTAACCATCCTATTTTTGAAACATGCCCTTTTTCTGCATGAAGAGGGGGGCTTCTCTCTCTTCCTTAAAAATAATCCTCATTTCTGCTGTGGGATGAAGTCAACCATGGCTATCTTTAAACTCGGCGGCATCATGTAGCAAATGGTCAGCTAAATTTAAAACCCTTTTTTTTGGCATGAAATCCAGCAGAAGTATTTGTAAAATAAAAATGCAGTTATGGTTAATTTAATTTTTCTCCTGCAAAGTAGGACACAAGTTCATGATTGAAATCTCTATTTTTAGATGACAGCATTTGAGTACTTTGTTCATAGTTGAATAAACGACTTGTAGTAACAAATGAAAGTGACTTATTCAATAAAAGTTGACTCTAGATCACCAATCTCCCTTGAATTTGTTGCTGATTTTAAATGGTTATTCAGCCCACATTTATCACAAGCTGTCAGCTGTTGGGAAAGATGGCTTCTTCTGTAAGGAAAAAGCTAACAGTAAGGAAAAGATTTTAGAGGCCAGTTCAGCATTTGCAGGATTTAGTATTATACCCAAGCAGCTTGGCATTTAATTTTCATGAAGGACATAGAATTAACCGACTGTGGTTTTCACAGTATGTTACTTTGTGTAAAATAGTGGTAAATAGGCATAAATATGTGAGACTATCAATTGTAACAGCTTCATGTATAAGACAGCAAACAATGATAAAAGCAGATAGTACAGGATTTTTTACACTAAGAGTCACAAAGGATTTGGGGGTAGGATTTAGTTCACCTAACTTAGCTGTCTTGGAATGAAAAGTTTAGTTAATGTAACATAATCAGGCCCTTTTAATAGGTGCTGGGGAAGGAGAATGAGAGGAGTGAAGGAGATTTCTCCAGATGTTCATTGTCCTATGTTATTGTTTCCTTCTCCAATAATTGCAGAAGAACATTCAACAAGAAGTTTGGAGGAGATACCAAATTGTCAGACAACTAAACACTGTCATTTTGTCCCATTTTATGGAATGTTTTTCCATTTTCTGAGCAGCTAAGTGAAAGCCTTCTTCAAGATCTGAGCTGATAAAATGCATCAACCTAATTTTAGGTCTCTTTGTTAGTCCCCATGGGAGCAGTAACTGTAGAAGACCAGACCAGACAAGGAGTTTGTGTATGAAAAGTCTGTTAATGAGAATTTTTATCCTTTTCCTCTGCAGTATTGTGTATGGACCGATGGTTTGAATGCCCTCCTTGGAAAGGATATGTTGAGTGACCTAACACGGAACGACCTAGACACACTGCTCAGCATGGAGATAAAGCTACGCCTCCTTGACTTGGAAAATATACAAATCCCAGATGCTCCCCCACCTATCCCAAAGGAGCCCAGCAACTACGACTTTGTTTATGACTGTAACTGAGGCAGTCACTGAAACTTGCTCTGAAACTGGAAATACATTATAACTGGAGAGATATTAAAAAAAAAAAAAAAAAAAAAGTGTGAGGAAAAAAAGAAACCCACTTTTGCACCTTGTATTTTGGCTTTGGGGAGGGATGTAGAAACACTTGCATTCCTCCCTGTTCTCTGCATCCCTTCTTTCCCCATTCCCATCTTCCCCATTGCTCATCCAAATCCACATTGCTTTAATTAACTTGTAATTGCAGGCCATTGGCCTTGCTTAAGGCAAAGACTGCCACTAAGAAGCACCCTCCTAAGGACTTTTTTTACATTTTTAATACTGGAATAGACATTCTTAACTAAAGGACGTTGTTATCAAACTGCATGCCTGTGAAACCCACTTGGCAGGGCAGAGGCTTTAACTGGAAGGAGGAGGGAGGTAGGGAGTAAAAGCAGCTACTGTAAGCAGAAGATTTCCCCAGACACTCACAAGAGTCTGCTCACCACTGAATCCAATGTGATGATGAAATTCGTTAACTGCTTCCCAGTGTTTGCACCATCCGTCACTGTCATTATTCTCTCCACCGTCATCTCAGCTCTTGCCTCCAGCCTTCACCCAATGATCGGCTCCCAGAATGGAAAGTCTGCAGGTTTTTGCTGTACCATACGCTGCAATGCTGCAACAGCTTTTAACTTCTTTTCCTCCCAGCTCTTACAATAGCCCCACACTAGCAGATCACTCGCACAAACCGTGTAGGAAGCCACTAGTGTGTCCCATTCCTGTAGCGTTCCCTAAGCCTCAGTTGCCTCTGAAATTGGCTTGTTGCTATTTGAAGTGATTTTTATTTCCTTGGTCCAAAGTTCAACAGTAATTTTCACAAATTAATTACAACTGCCAAACATCCAGGTTTACATCATTGTCATTGCTACAGTGTTAGAAATTTGCAAGGGATTTTTTTTGTACGGGTTCTAATTTTTTATTTTATTTTGCCAAACAAATATATTTAATGAAAACTAATTTCATTGTGAGTACTTTTGGGGAACAATATTTTTACTTAATTTCCATTTGGAACATTTGCCCTGAAGGGAAAAAAACACCGTTCCCTTCAACTTCACTGTTGAATAAAAATCTGAGTTGTGATGATTCCTGGGGCTTTGTTTTTCTTCTGAAGTTGTCTTTTATTCCTTATGGTTCCTAGAAATTCTGAACTGTTTAGTAAAAAGAGGAGTGGGAAGACTTTTCTTATCTGCATCTGATTTAATTTACTTGTTTTTTACTGGTGACAAGGATGAAATGCATCCAGAGATCTCCATTGCCATGGTTACATGAGCCTTCCTGTGAGAAGGGCCCTTGTGAAATCCAAAATCCAAGCATACTGATGTGCTCACGGTCAGTTCAAGGCTGCTGCATTTCCTGTGTTTTGCTGGGGCAGCTGTTTTCCTGGTTTTCCTTTTTCTCCATTGAGAGCGTTGATGGCTGCAGCAAATCGGTATGAGGAAGGTTTGAGCTTTGCAGGATGGATTCCCTCTATCCTCATGGTTTTTCTAGGTATTTCACTAAGTTCAATTGCAAAAGTCTGAGTCTAGAGGAATCTGCCAACTCTTTTCCTCCCACTGCGGATGCTGAAGACAGGTGTTTATCAGTGTAAGGTTCTTTCCTGCTCAGACCCAGCTGAAAAAGACGGTAAAGGGGTTTTATCAGAACTTGTGCTAGTGAGAAACCCAGAAGCTGGTTCCAATCATAGAAATTCTCAACTGAGATGGCCTTTGCTCCATCCAGATGGCTCTGGGGAAAACTTCCTGACCGGCCTCACACCAGTAGAGGAGAGAAATTATGTCCTGCAGGTGCAACAAGGAGGAAGGTAATATAACATTGTATGAATGCAAGCATCAAAGTCCCAAGGAAGGGGGTTTTCCAAAACCTTCCTGAAGCTCTGCAGTATTTTATGAATGCCTTAATGTAACAGAAGATATAAGTTGGTTTTGCTGGTAGTGGATGATAAAGTAAGTTAATAAGAGAGACTGAGTTAAACTCTGGAGGGAGAAGTTATGGTGAAGAGTGGCCTGAGAAAAAGTTTGGTCTTAATGAGAACAGAGATGTACAATATGAGTTGTGGGAGTTTGAGATGGTTTATTCTCCAGAGCTTTGACAGACTATAGCAAAGGCAGTCATGATCAGGAAATAGTAGAAGCAAAGGCACTGCCTGCCACAGGGGATTTTTAAGGAGTCCCAGGGGCAAGGGATGGAGGTAGGAACATCTTTCTTTACCAGACACTGATGCTGCCTCTTAACTTCATGCAGATAAAACTTGGAGCAGAACGGAGAGCCTGAGTTATTTTAATTACCCTGACCCAGCTGGATCTGCTTTTTACTTACATATTTCATACTTGGTGCTTCAGATGGGTATTGCTCTGCTGGCAAAAGAAACACCTTTCACTCCTAAGCTGTAAGAGCCAAACACACTGCCAGCTCAGCAGCACTCCAGTGCTGTGGTCTCAGCAGGCAGGCATCTGCATGGCAATCAGAGGAGCAAAAAAACCCCTCCTCCAGGGGACAACTTGAGCAGGAGAGAAAGGTTAGACTTGCCTCCTCCACTAAGGTGAGTGCCCCTGATTCCACCCCAAGAGCCCAGGGGACTGGTGGGAGGAGAGCTGGCAACACAGCCCTCTGTTTTTACCAACAGCTTGTGCCCACCCACATGGCACTGAGGCACATTGACACCATTCAGGCAGCGTGGGGCTCTTGAGTATGAATAGCTGGGAGCCCTCTCCTTTCACAGCAGGTGACACAGACCCTCTGTCCTGCCCTGGGACCCCACAGGGTGCAGCCTGACCAGTGGGATCCCAGTCCAGGGCCAGATGGATACCACAGCACTGCTGCATGGCTCTATCTCACTGCTTCCTGCAGCCCTACTTTGCAGCATCCCCAGCACCCCACATGGCCTGGCTCTTTGTAGGGGTTATGCACCGTGTGGGATGGTCACATGAGCAGGAATGCTAAATTTATATCCACCACCCTGCCATAAGAAAGAAGAGGCTCAAGAGATGCGTTGGCGTAATAGCCCTTCCAGCTATTTTAGCAGCACTCCCACAGCAACCTGAAAGGCTGTGGTGCAAAAGAAGAATCCTGCCTTCAGTTTCTAGAGCTGTCTTATGGGCTCACTTTGTCATTACGAAATTTAAAACAAAAAAATGTTAAATGATGAAGAAATGTCCTGCTGCTTCCCATTCTTTAAAAAAAAAGAAATTGAGGATGAAAATGGCAAATTCATTTGCTCATGCTGTTGTGTTCCGGAAAAGCTTTTAAATCTTCACATTCAAGGAGATGCAGCAGGAAAAAGAACTGCTATTGAAGTTTCTTGTATAATTTCAAAACATTAAGTGGGTAATTGCTTGTAAAAGCCATAAAGGGGAGAGAGAACAAAAAAAAAAAAAATCAGTCTAATTTTAGCTCCTGTTTTGGAAATGACTTTGCTTTTGAAAGTTAATATATTCTTTTACCAGAAAACTTGAATCAAGAAAAATACCTATCTTCTTAAGTCAACTGCTTGCTCTACTTGTAAGGGCAAGGAGAAGAGCAGCAATTCTAAGTAATCCTGTACAAATCAAGTTATGTGTCAGAGAAACAGAGCTTTTATTACCATTTTTCAGAAGACTTTCTTTTTTCAGTATGGAGAACTATTTCATTAAACCTTTCATGAAGAAATAACATCCTCACGCCAAGAGGCAGGTAGGTGCTGACTCTCTCTTGGGTTGCAAAATGACAGTGTAAGATCCTGATTACTTCATTTGTGAAATCCTCTTGTGTCTCCACGCCCTACCCAGAAAATTTATTCTAGGGTATTATGCCTAGGGTATTTGTCGTCAATGTCACATCAATGAGAATGTGAAGGCTTGTGTGGAAACCTGGTGGGATCCACTGCCCAGAATCTCTGTCTTCTCTGGCAGACAGCTGAAATGCAAGGGAGCCCTGCATCCCCTCAGCAACTCTGTAGGCCACCAGCTGCAATCCCACAGCCTCTGGCCAGCTCTCAAAAGAGGGAGGGATGAAAGAAGGAAAGAAACACGCTCCTGTCAGGAGAAGAGGGAGAGAGGAGCATGGGCGTGAAATGCCCCTGATTGCATCTGCTCTTTGGTTGTTTGTCCTGACATTGGACTCAGAGGTGCCTCTGGTGCATCCAGCTCTATAGTGATTCAAGCTGCTAATCCTGAGCAATAACCAGCAGGAAAGATGCTGGGAGCAGGAGGACACTCTTTTACTGCCATATCCCCCCTGCTCTGTTTTGTTGCTGCTTCACTGACAAGTAAATGGAATTAGCTTCACTGTCATGTGAAAGTCGTTCATCTGAGGAGTACAATAAGATTAGTGTGAGATTTTACTCCCTTCTTTCTCCGTTCTTCTTCTGAGTTAAAAAAAAGAGAATAAATCCAGCCCTTATTGACCTGGGGATATCTTTGCTCTCTGGAATACTAAGTGTATGACAGCCCTTCCCCTTAGAGCATCCTCAGGGAAGTAAAGGTAAAATCCCTGCAAACTGTGGAAGGCATTCATAGGACAAGGTTTTTGTCACACTGCTGGCTGAGCTGTCATTGCTTTCCCTGCACCTGGATAAATCAGGATGAGACTTGCTCAGTGCTCCCTCCCTCCCTAGATGATAATTATATTTGAATATTAAACAGCCACATGGCTTAAGCAAATTCCCTGATTAACAAAGCACTTACCTATGCAGCAAAAGACGCTTGATTTCAGTTTGATAAACAGGCACCTAAATTTAGGTGAGTGCTCATGGATCAAGCTAGATCAGGGCCTGTGTAAGCAGGAAGGCAATTTTACCTGCTACTGAAATTTTTCTACATGCTCAGAGGCTATGCAAATAATGGCTTTTCTGTCTGATGTGTAATTGGATTGTGTACCTTTGGTCACTGCAAGAGACTGAACAGGATGCTATCTGACTATTCCACATCATTCCAGCTGCTTCATGCATCTTTGGGACTTAAAACAGCAGTTAAAGAATTGAAACAGGAACCCTTTCTGGATGAAATCAGGCTGAAACTTGAGAGTAGAGTGGCATTAAAAGCACAAGTTTGTTTAGGGCAAGACTAGGCATAAAATGGATATTGGGAGAGCCATGAATTTTGATTGTAAGGTGATTTCAAAGTGCTGAGTCAGGGAGTGCTGTCCTGCAGCAGCCTCCTGAGGGCAAGCTTAAAAAGTACAGGAGACCATTTCAAACTCATTTAATGATGTATATTTACTCTTTATTTTCACTTCTTGCTGGGAGATCTTGAACATCACTGAAGAACAGAGCTGGTGATGCTTACCTTGCAGGGACACACACAGGGCAAAAGAAACATCTCAAAAGCCATCCCTCTCCAAGCAGAGAGGCTGGTGTTGGAAGTAGAAGAGTTTTCTGAACTGATGTGTTTTTTCAACAGAGAGTTTCTCAGTTTTACTGTAGGCACCTCAGTGGAGGTGTTATGTGGAGAACAGCAGCTGTTGTGGTTTTATACTCTCTTGGAAGAGCCAAACAAGATTCTTCATGTTGGGACGCTCTTGCAAACCCTCTCTCATCCTATTTGCCTCTTGTTCATAGATATTTCCTGTAAGATGTGACCCATGGGACAGCCACGAAGCTGGGGAACCCAGTGCTGTGTGCTCCACGCTGGATGCTGGCCTGTAGTTTCAGCCCAGGGAGAGTATGGCCACAAGACAGCAGTGCATATAACGGAGGAGAGGGAAAAGAGATTATTAATAAAATTTTGCCAAGGGATGAAGCCAAGGGCAGGCTTTCTTTCCTGACATTTAGGAATCTGTCTTGAATGACTTTATTTCAGTTGTCATTAGAGGATTCTGCAGCCTGATTGAGTGCCACAGTTAAATTTTCCCTTGATGAAACCTCATGAGTCTAATTTTAATCTTGTCAGCAACATGGTGTTCAGCTTAAACTGATTATGTTTTGGGATTCCTCTTGGTTATCATGAGGGAGAGGGAGTCTGACTGTCTTTTGTTTAATAAGAGGCAGCATTTTTTATTAGGTATGTCTGTATCTTCTTGGTTTCTCTTGAAATGGTTCAGGTTTAATATCCTCTTCCCACCCACCTTCCCTGAGGGACAAATGCACCCTGGAGATCTTTGCTGTCCCACCAGCAGGCCGTGCACGTGTGGGAGGCTGAGCTTGTGGGCCTTCATTCCCTGCCAATTAACAAGGGAGTTTGTATTTTCAGGATAATTTTGGAAGAAGTCGGGAGCAGCCATGTAGGAATCTGCCAGGCTTCAAAACAAGTTTTCTATATATCATCTTAAAATGAGGACAGTGGGGATGCGAGCACAGTACATTGTGCAAAGCTGCTGACTGCTTGCATCTTTCCCAGAGGAAAATGGCTCATCCACAGGGTTTTCCCAGGGCATAGCTTCCCTCTTCCCCTCCCATCAAGCAGCAGAAGCCTGGTGCATTTGAAAAGGCTTGCAGAGAAACATGTGAAAGGTTTCTTTGCCAGGAGTATGACATTTAAAGAGCACCAGTAGAATTATTTCGGGTGTTTTTCACCCGCACAGGTCCCTCTGCACATGTTCCTTCACTCACAATACCCTCTGTCAGTCTCCGACATTTCTCAAAGCCCTGGGTTCCCCCTCTCTGTCCCCAGTCCAGGGGGCATGCAGTGATACCTTACACGTGGTTTACCTTACCCTTTTGTTTATCTCAAATACTCAAAGTAAAATCCAGCCAAGCTGGTTTTCACGTAAACCTTCAACTCACACTCTTGTTTCTCTTCATTCCAGCACGGTCTGAGGTCCATTGAAAACTGAGGTGTTAAAATGGGCTGGTGTGCGGGTGGCTTCTCCAGCTTCTCATAAGGTTGTTTTCAACCAGATTTTTTCCTTCAGTGAGGACATTTAGTGAGTCCTCAACAGAACTCTTCATAAAACCACTGCTGAGCCTCCAGCTTCTCATCAAATCTGGCAGCTCGCAGGTGGATGCACACACACAAACATGTGCACACACACACGAAGGAGGCAAGTGCCTCAGTTCCCTTTCCCCAGGAAACAAGCCTGAAATAAGCTCATTTACAGCTTGGCAGTGTTGGATGTTCCAGGAGGTAGCATCCAGGTGAGGGAGGACGGAGAGTATCAGAGATG
The DNA here is from genome assembly GCF_017590135.1 of Pyrgilauda ruficollis. NCBI lineage: Eukaryota > Metazoa > Chordata > Aves > Passeriformes > Passeridae > Pyrgilauda > Pyrgilauda ruficollis. The sequence continues at coordinate 25,865,703 of NW_024519206.1, read as the reverse complement.
ATGGCAGCTGGCAGGTTTGTGGGGCTGGATGAGACAGGATGTGAGGAGGGGAGGTTGGAGCAATATGAACAAGCAGCCAGCTCCCCACCAAAAACATTGTATACCTGCATCCATGCTCAGGCAAAAGATGATGAGAGGATAGCAACCTTATTTTAGATTTTGAATGTTATTATTATTTTGAACATGGCTATTATGCTTTGTGGAAGTGCCCTATTTAGATGGGTGGACTGCATCACTGTGTTTCTATCACCTTGAGTCCACTGGAAGAAGCAGCACAGTGCCAGTGTGGGTGCTCCACCCAGCAGAAGGGCAAGGGGAGCACTGGGGTAATGCTCAGCTGGCCAGGAAAGTGGCAGTGGTTCTGTTGGAAAATGACACTGAAGAAAGTTTTAACACACACAAAAACTGTGTGATTTTAGCTGAATCACTGATTCAGTAAGGACAACTGAGAAGCTCAAGTGACTGAAATTTCCTGCTCAGCTGACTTTTGGAGTGTCCCAATTGGGTCATGGTTCTTCTGAAAAGAATTAGTGTTTCAGAGCCCTTTTTTATTTCAAAAACCTAAAGTGCTGTAAAAAGTTGGAATCAAAACAAAATGTCAATTTTTTTTCACTTTTTATTAGAAGTTCAGGGGTTTTTTTCCCAAGTCAGACTGCAGCATTCTTGATACCCTCCTTTGATCAGAAATTCTGGCCTTCATGCAGCTCCAGAACCTTCATCACCAAACTTGCAAAACCATCCCACCTGGCCTTGTAAATGATTCACAGCAGAAAGGGACACATAACAGCTTCATCAATTCATACAGAATGAATGGCAGTGTTTTCACCTAAATACATTTCTAATATGGAAACAGCAGTCCAAGCCCCTGACTATTGTGGCATACGCAGGACTAGCTGCAGCCATGAATCAAAGCTGTCTTTGTGTGTGAAAAAAAAAAAAAAAGGAAAGCAAGTAGCAATTGCCTTAATTGGTTTAGTTCGATTTTAATCAAACCCAAGTCACTTTTAAATTTCCAGAATTGAGGAGGCTACTCAGCAATGGGCTTCTGAAGGCATGTTCTTGAATTAAGCTAATTAGTCAAGTGACTAGCACATATTCCTTCAAATCACCCCATCTGGAAGAAAAAAAATAAAAAAGCAAGTGTTGTGGATTTAATAAATTTGTTCATGCAGAGCAAAGAAATTAAACACAGCCAGCAGCAGCACTGTAGCCAGCCTGGACCGGGGCACAAATACCCTGCAGGCAGTCCTGTCTACCCCAGGATGGGCATCAATAACCTGAACTGTGAGGCGAGCCCTTGGCAGCAGGGAATTGTCACCTGCAGTTTTCTAGCACTCCCCACTGTGCAGCTTCCTAGATGTTTACACAATGACAGGCGAGCCTGTCAAACAGGCAGGAGGTGTAGCAGGAGCACTGCCTTCTTCTCACTGTTTGATGAGTCTTGATAGACCCTTGATGCTGAGTTTTGCAGGGACTGAGCAGGGCTCCAACACCTCTGCAGGGCCTTTCAGAACTGATCCCCCCAATCAGAGGCACTGGCAGGTATTTTGGCATGATGCCTTGATGGTGGGATGCTCCAGAGGGGGCAGTATCCACGGCTTTGCACCCTCTGCCCAGCATGCAAATTCCTCCCTGAGGGCTGAAAAAAGTGGCTTTGCCTTTTGGGAGCCATCTCCAGGCATTGATGGCTCCCCAGTGGTTCTGCTGAGTGGGCCAGCTCTCTAGGAAAGTCGTCTTGGGGGAGCAAGCAGTTCCTGATGTTGCCAGCATCCCTGTGTTATGTGAGCTCTTCACACCCCATGCCAGGTCCAGGAGATTAAAGGTGGCTCCTTTGCATCCCATCATTGCTGGATGGGGCTGAAGCTGCACTTCTTACACTGTGAAGAGAAGGAAGGCATGTCTGTAATTGCTTGGTTGGCCAAGTTCCTGATGGCAATTAGTACCTTAGTGCTACTGACACCACCTTGTCTTACTAGCAGCAAATCAGGGCACCCAAAATGCTATAGGAGCACAATTTTATGCTATGTATTGAAAAAGGAAAATGTTATGGTATGGTGAGATGAGAACGTTTAGATGTTCCCCATTTATTAATGGATTCATAATTCTCTTGCTGACAGATTAGTGCATTAAAAAGGCATTTTGCAGCATCTTGAACATGCTAGTGAAAGCCCAGTTCCATGACCCCCTTTATAGTTTTCCCGCTTCTGAAGCCTACTCCTGTGGGCAGCCATCCCTGTCTCCCAGGGTTGTTTGGTAATGTTCTGGGTCTTCTTCCAGCACACACTGTCTCTTTTTGGGAGATAGGTATGCTTATCTTCAAGAAAGGAACTGCATTAGCAAGGTAAGAGAGGATTAGATTCTACCATTGGAATGAAGATAATTAATATTCATCTCTGAAAGACAGAGGTGGATGTGAGGATGATAAAACTGGTGTGCAAGACTGGAACAACTGGTGCTGAATAACTCATGAAGAGGATCCCGGGATTTAGTAATGACACTGGGAAATTTAATTTCTTGCATGAACCGTTCCCTGCAAACAGAGAATAAGGTCCCATCAATTCCCCCTGGTATGAGCACAAAGAATAGCTCCCAGCAGTCTGTCACACTTGGGACAAATGCAGGATTAATATATGTGGTTTGTGTTGGCCTGTGCCATGCCTTCCTCATTGTCCCCTGAACCTCCAGGGGATGGGAATGTCTTATTAATTAATTCTCTTAATTCAAGCACCTGTGACTGATTTGTACTCAGTCTAGGGTCTGATCCTGCAGGGCAAGAGCTGACTTTGATGAGGTGCACCACTTTCCAAATCCCCAGCAGAGGAAAATTACTGGATTTTATGCTGAAACATAAGCAGCCAGAGTATTTGGAAAACCTCTGCTGGCTTTTCCCTAGTGTAGCTAAAACATGGCATTTGTTACTCATTGGTGCTACAGACTCGCAACTCAGCCAAAATTCACCTTCTAGGGATGTATGTATGCTTGGTTTCATCCATGGGTGACAGCTTGATCTGGAAGAAGAGGGGAGAAAATGATGTCAGGAGGAGAAGGGGATTTTGCTGTTCAAGGAGGCAGGGGATGAATCATCCTTCTCACAGAGATATGGTCTTTTGCCAAAGGCTTCAGCTGGTCCCCACCAGCTCTTTCAGCTTGGTGTGCTCTGTCCTCAGCTCTGCTACAGTGGCCAGCCTGCTTCTAATGCAGGAAACAGTTTGTCCTGGGAACAGTCCTGGCAAGTGCATGCATGCCCACATCAAGGGCAGGCTGACCTTGTGGTCTCATGCCTCTCTTTCAGGCAGTACCACAGCATGGGGTTATACCTGGGAAGCTGTGGGGCCAAGTAATGGACACACAAATGGAGTCAGCAGCCAGGATTTGGTGGTCCCTGGACAGAGAGGTCAGTAGGTGTGATGGACAGGCCATTCAATAGGTCACAACACCTTTCCCACTCACAGCTGAATCACCAAAGAAATAAATGTACTCATACAATCGGGCAATATTTTAAAATGAACATTTACAATAAGCCCTTGTCCTGCTGAGATATTTTTATTTAGTCAAAGAGAAAAAGAATGTTCTTCCTTTTTTTTTCCCTTTCCCCATAAATGTGATAGAAGAAATGTCTTTCCAGATAGGAGTCTTTTCTGCCAGGATGTATCTGGTGTGTGTGCATGCATGCATACTTATGGAATTTTCCTTTGGGGAAAAAACCAGACAGTAATTCTGCCTGTCTCACTGTCCATCTCCAAAAATGTGAAATCAAATATTTATGTTACAGCAGGATTGCTCAGTGCTGTGTCCCAAGTGCTCCAAGCAGAAGTGAGCAGTGTTAAGGAATGGTGAAAGTCTTAGCTACCTGTGTACTGGGAAAATGAAGCATTTGGGTAAATATAATATATGGCTTCTGTTGGAGAGGTTATTCTCTCTCAGAAATGCCTTATCAGAGAGCTACAATGCGAGGAGAAGCTCTAAACTTGTGTGCTGCCAGCTGGCTTGAGTGGAAAGGCAGAAAGCACCACTGAAAAGGCTGAAGACCCACCACTCATGCCCTGAAGGCCAGTGTTACCATCTGAGTGACCACACTATGCCAAGCAGAGCAAGGTACAGAGTTACGATGAGAATGGAAAGATTTCATGACATGCTGATTTTATAAGCAGTGTCAATTAGCAAGTCAAATTTTAATAAAGTCTTGGGTCATGGCATCACAGCTATTCAGTATTTTAAAATTTGCCAGATCTTTCGAGGGCATACAGCTGGAAATCATGCTGGTTTGTTCCTCCTGTAAGCAAATCCAAAATAGCACCTCAGACAACCCATATTCACCCGTGTCCTTCTTTATCTTGGTGAGAGGAAGGGACTGATTCATTTCTACCTGCATACTGTAATCTCACAACATCAGATAAGCTTTTCTCACATCATCAGCCTGCTTTCCTATGGCCTGTTTGCTCATCCTCTGCTCTGGGGATGTGAAAACCAACTTGAGACAGCCTGAATGACAGCTCAACAACAATATGCAGGAGACACCCACACAGTCCACATCTCTAGGGCAAGGGAATGCACCTCTGGCTTTGTCTCCTGATGTTCTCCTGAGAGCTAAGCATGGAGGAGCTGTTGTGGTACAAAGCATCTGCTCTCTTGCATCCTTGGTAGAATTGTTTGCCATCCTTTGAGGAAAACAGAGCCAACTGTGCTAAGGGAGCCCTTTAGTGAGGTGGATCCTCCTCAGGGATGCTGCGGAGCACCAAGGATGCCATCCCAGGTGTTGTGTTTTGGCAAAGATGGCATTTGGGAGCCCATGGAGCAGTTGGCACTCTTGATGGGAGCAGGTTCAAGTCGTTTTTCTGAAAACACAAGCAGACTCCTGATAAATATGAGCAGAGAGTTTTAGTTAAAAGTTACAGCTTTCCTTCATCTGCAGTGACTGTAGTTATTTTTGCTAATCATCAAAAGAAACTGGATGTAGGATTAAAGCAAAGAAATTATCTAGACACCTGAATTATGAATTTTGCATCATGAATTATTGCCTAAAATAGTGTGATGCACTAAATACATCTAGGGCAAGTGTTCTTTAGATTTGAAAGACTGGAAAGGATACCAGCTTCAGGGAAAAGAAATAGTTCCTTTCTTTATCCTAAAAAAAATATTGGGCAACTTTCCTTTACCTATTTGGTAACTAGTAATTTCTAAACTCTTTATACAACTTTTGCCACAGTGATGTTTTTGGGTCTTGGCTGCTCATCTTGAAAGGCTTCCCTGGGATTTGATTTTCAGAAGGTCGGTGGTAAGCATTTGCCAAAACCCATCTGTCATCGGGGAAATGGAGAACTAAAAACTGAAACAACAAAACCCAGATTGTTACTTTTTGGGCAGAAGCATGACTGTATCTTTTCTACCTCTTCTTACTTCCTCATTACCAAATGCCAGAAATTTGCAATGTGGCATCATTAAAGTTTCTTAACCAACTTTCATGGTTTCCACATCAGAGCCTTGGGGCAGGGGACTTCCTTTCTGAAGGGCACTCAAGGAGTTTGGCTACAGAGGGTGAAAAGGGGAAAGAGTTGAGTAGAAGAAAAACATTGGTGAGTGCTAGATAACCCATATTACTGGATAGCTGTATAAATCACTTTTTTAGCCTGGCTTGAGGTCTGAGACTTACCTCTCTTGGTGTTAACACAGACTCACTGATGGGACATCCACTTATACACTGTGACTCACTTCTGCCCCAGCCCAAAAGAAACTTTTGTCTACTACCATTCCAGCTACTAGTACAAACTGGAATTCCATATCTTGCACATTATCTTTTATCTGGACATTTCCCAACACCGCTATCGCTGTATCGCCCGGAGGCAAGATTATTCAGGCTTCCTGCTGGGGATCTGCAGCATCTCTGCTGCACAGAGTGAAGCACACACCGAGACTGAAAAAAGAGCTCTTTCCAATATGCATGGACTAGATTCAGGCATACTTAGATATACAATTGTTATCATTTCTGCTTCCTGAAAATCATTTCTTGGCATCTGATCTTTGCTGAAAGTGACTGTGAAGGTAACGTGTTGCTTGTGTTAAATTCAGAGCTCAGAGATCTCCAGAACATACCTGTTCTCTGCTGTATGTGATGGGGATCTAGTGAAAAATGAGAGACTTGCTGCTGAGGTGCCTGTCTGCCACCTTTTTGTGGGACTGAGAGAGCTGAATTTGTCGTTTGGTCCCCAAAATGCATTTTCACTTACTCATTCTTCCAGAAGTGATGAAGAGGTGTCTTTTCCTTCAGGAGGTATAGTTTGGGGGGTGAAAGTCACTCGGTCCCCACTTTTTTATCTTCCATGCATAGTATTAGAATAAGATGTTTACTCAGATATTTTCATTTTGAGAAAATACTCCAGTGAGGGGAAGGAGTTTTATTGGAGGTTATTTAACACCCTCAAGCTTTGTGGCTAATTTATGTTGGTAGCTTTAAATATACCCAAACGCTGAGGCTAAATGATGAATGGTGGCAAAAAAGTTACAGGGAGAAAAAATACACAAATCCTCCAGTGTTAATTTGTTTTCTAAGCTTGGAAGATGGGGAGATACTACTTCTGTGCCACACTCCAGTAAAACCTGGAGTAACATTCCTGAGTCCTCTTCTTTCGTTTTATCATTTGGTTGCACAGCATTCACTCTACATTATTTAGGCAAAGACAAGACAATTTCTCGTGTGGTGTCCAGCAGCTTAATTTAAATACAATTTAAAAAAAATTAAAAAGAAAAAAGGGACAGGAAAGCCTGAACCATACTTTTTCATGGCTGTGGACATTCCAGTGCTGAAAAAGGAGATTGGTCCAGCATCATCAGGCTTGGAATACTTCATCATGGAATATAGATAGATTTGAAAGGCAGAAGATTGCCTGCTCATTTTTTCTGAACAATTTAGTTGGGTAGATTTTGCTAAATCCTGTGCCTATACCCCACATATTTAAATAACCTTGTACTGAGCATTTATCAGGGTTCGAAAAAGATTCAATAACTCATTGAAATATATTACAGCTCTCTTTTATGCATCCAGAGCAAGAGCAGAAAGACGTCAGAAAGGTATTATAAGAGAGTGAACATTTATCTGAAATGCTATTTATATTTCATTGAATTGGCTGAAAAGGACTGTGGAAGGCCAATAATGAGTGAGGGAGGCAGGCAGCCGTCCCACTGTGCATGAAGGATGGTGTCTTGATGGATGATTTAATGACTCCAGTGTGTGTGGAGGGGCCAGAGACCAGGCAGCTGACCAGGCAGAAATGTTCTGTGTTTAAGGCACAGCTTGAGTGGGGGAAGAAGAGTGATGCAGTGCCTGTTTTCCCCCTCACTAACAGTTTGATGGTCCTTGTGCTGCTGGTTTTGATTCCCATGGGGCCATTCCTCATTGTGAAGGCAGGAGTCATGCCCGCCTTCTCCAGGTTCAAGTCTCTTCTGGGATGAATTTATGCGTCAGATTTGCATCAAGCCCCAGCTGCTCACCTTTCTACATCCCTCAAGAATGGGCCTGAACAAATGCTGCTGTATTTAACAGAGTATTTTTTCTAATACCCTAATTTCTGGAATGGGACAGAAAAGAAATGAAAATACAGTTCTGAGTCTGAAGCTAGAGGAAAAGGTAAAGGTGAGGAAAGAGGTAAATCTGTGGGATGCCCAGACAGGGTAAGAAAACAGAAAAGATGAAAGGTGTTCTGAATAGACAGCCATTTTGGAGAGCATGTGTCTGCTTTATGCTGACATGGCTATGAACAGTGGTAGATAAAAACACCTGCCCTTGTCATCTTCTTGAATACATGCAAGTCTAAACTATCAGTGTCAGATATCAGCATAAAATCTGGTGCAAGTGAAAAGACAGACAAGTGCAAACAAACCCTCCGTGAATTTTCAGTGATAGAGCTAGGCAAATTGTGGCAGAAGAAGTTTAAACTGAGTATTATGAAAAATTTCCTCATGGAAAAGGTTGTCAAACATTGGAACAGGCTGCCCAGGGAAGCAGCTGAGTCACCATCCCTCGAGGTATTTAAGAGGTCTGTAGATGTGATGCTTAGGGACAAGGTTTAGTGGTGGATTTGGAATCACTGGGGTAACAGCTGGACTTCATTATCTTAAAGGTATTTTCCAGCCTAAATGATTCTATGATTCTATGATCTGAAAGGTGAAATGTTAAGGGATGACCTCATGCCTGAGTTTGCCTTGTCTGTATAAGACTAGATTACCTGTGCAGTCTTTACTGACTGCTACATTGCCCTCATCTTCTTGAATTAGAGCATGTATATTCCTCCAAGGGCTTTGAGTTCTTTTATACAGCCTGACTTCTCTAAAGAGCATGAAGGCTCTGCACATGGCTGGCTGGCCAGTGACTTGCCTAATCAATATTTGAAAAATCAACCTGCACTGCCTTTTCATATTCACCTATGGATGATGGATACTATTCCTGAAGGGCTATTCTGGAGGGACATTGTCCAGCGCAGCTGCAGGTCATTTATTATCAAAGCAAATCAGTGAAACATCTATTTAAAAAGACAAAAGACAACATCCCCCACCCTGTTATTGAATGGCAAAATGCCACCACAGTACATATGTTGTAGAGATCCCATTTCTGAGCACAGAAGTCCCAGTACAAGCCTCAATCAATATGTTTAAATAATCTTGTGAACTTTGGTATGTGCTAAAAATGCCTCCACTGACATTCAGCACTGTTTCCTAACCCAAACACTGGGAATAATTACCTTTTATTGGGACCTGTTCCGTGCTAAGATTAAGAGGCTGTTGAGCTGCAATTCTTTTATTTGCGTTAGTGGAGGAAAGATCAAATGAAGCAAATATAATCAAACATTTATTTTTCTTCTTCTTTGATGTTGTGTTGCTCCCCTTTTAAGTGCTTACAACCTGACAGCATCAGGGGCAAGCTTTTGCCTAGCCACCCTCCACCACAGCTTCATCAGCACTGAACTGAGAGCCTGATAGGGGGTTGCATTTCTGACAAAACCCAATGCAATAGCAATAGTGCTGCAGGGTTCAATGCAGTAGATGGGATTTTGGCTTGCCCAGCAGGTTACTAGCTATTTATGGCAAGGCGATAATCACACTGAGTTGGTAATGCTTGGATCTCACTTCTCTGGGATTTAAATGAGTGCCCAAACTGCAGGGCAGCAGAGAGTCTGTCCCAGGCTTCCTGACTTGTACTTACAGCTGGCTCTGACTGACTCTCTTATCTAAGGCATCTAACAAGTCTTCCAGTAATATTGCCACACTCTCTTGCTCCTTAATTGACAGACTTGAGGGTTTGGGGTATTTTTGTCTAGCTAATAGCAAGAATTAGGTCTTCTTTAAATTGGAAAAGGCCCACAGCTGTGCCCACCGAACTCAAACTGCAAAATCTATGCTAGTAAGATTACTTCTGGATTTGTAAGGTCATCTGCACACAGTAAGAACGCCACAGCAAGGTTTGCTTTTCTGCACTAGTATCAAACAAATGAGGAAATGTACTGCATCACCAATAATCACAGAGTCACAGAATAATTTAGTTTGGAAAAAGACTTTAAGATCATCAAGTTTAACTGTTAACCCAGCACTGTCATGTCCACCACTAAACCGTGTAAGTCACTACAGGGCTCCTTACAGGCAGTAGTGAGAAATACACTTTGAAGATGCACTTCATCTAATCTCCACTTTGCAAAAAGCCATCCTTAGTAGAAAATCCAAATCACCCCCTTTTGTCAATCCTAACAGCCAGACCTTCCCAGCAGTGCACAACCTGCACAATAATTGTGCAAGGTGGTGTAGCTGTATTTTTCACGGGTTCCCTGTTTGAAATCCTTAAGAGGTTCGTTCCCACATTTTGTTGTATCCAAACTGAAGTCATGTCAGCGATTTACATTTCTAAGAGCGCAGATATCAGCACCCTTGCAAGCTGGGACAATTAATTTCATTAAAGGTGGCAGAATAAAGGATAATCATCTCAGCTACAGCATGGTAATAACTTGGAACAAATTTTTGGATATGAGTGTAAGAAAATACTGGTTTTAATGCTTTCCCTGCAGCTTTGAATGACAATGAGATGGAGAGACTCTGAAATAGATGCATAACTTGAACTACAAGCAGCAACTGATAAGGAAACTGGGGCAGAGGGAATGACTCAGTTGGCTGTGGTGCAGCCGCAAATCCACATGGGGCTCTGGAAATGTTCATCCGTGCCAGTGATAATGCACCAACTGCAGAGATGCTTATGACAGTCAGAGAAATTTGGAGAGCAGTAATGAAAAATAACCAACGCAAAAACCACTGGGAACTTCAGAGTCAAAGGGCACAAAGGACAACGTTTTGAAAATAAAAGGAAGAAAAGGGACTGAGAGGATCCTTGATCTAAAGGCTTCTTCCTGCAGGTGTTATCTCTCCAGACACAAAAATACAAGGCTTATATCTATTCCCATAAGAACTGAACAGCATGTCAAAGAGGAAAGAAAGGGAGAGAAAACCTTCCAAGATAACATTTAATCATCATAAAAATGCATGCATAAATGTGAGAAAGAGAAAAAAAGCATGTATCTTAAAAATCAATATGCATAAGAATCTAACCAAACAGGAGAAAAATTGCAGTAATGTGTGCAGTGGCTTGGACAGAATAGGATAGATAAATATACACTGCCATCTGATCTCCTTTTGTAAGATAACTACTTTGTATTTCTTTTTTCAACTAAGTGGCCTCCAATCCTGACAGATGGCAAATCAATTCCTGCTTGTCCTGTTTTGGGGCTTCATTGAAGTATTTTCCATTCTCTTTTCTTTTCAATGGCTTTTTCCAATGTATTTTCTGTATACATAAACAGATCTTTAGGGACCCATTACAGAAAGCAGCATTGAAACTAACTTCATCCTCACATCTCATTTCACAATTCTAGTGGCAATCACGTATTGCTCCCTACAGGGAAGGGGTGACTCTTAAATCATGTTGAAGACCTTACTCAGAAAATCAGAAACCCTAACTCAGTTCCATTGCATCTCTCTCAGGGGCAGCAAAGATGGAGGCTGATACCGGACCTGTCCCTTAGCTGATTTGGCACCACCACACAAACCAAATAGTTTAGGTGTCAGGAACTCCTATGGAAACATGAGAAATGGAGAAGTGTTGTGGGTCCTTCAAACTCCAGAAACCACACTCCTGCTCTTGGAATCAGCCTAGAGGACTGTATTTCTTCACCAGCTATGCATGTACCCTAACAGTGCTCTGCCATCATGGAAATTCAGGCTTGTCTTTTCATGCTTTGCCTCAGGTTTTGGCAGCCATCACATGTGCAAGTATCTCAGCTCTGCTTAAACTGAGAGAGGCTTGAGGGTGTGGCTGGAGCACTTGGGCTGGGAGTTACTGAGTGGGGCACTCCATGGGCCATTAGCCCCTGCTGCCTCTCTGGTGACCCCCAGCCAAAGCCTTCCCCTACGTGTTGTGTCCCCCCACACATCACACTTGCTACTGGCCTGTACATGAGGATATGGTAACTGAGATGTAGCTCTGAGGACCCCCACATGTGCTAAAACTCCCAAAAAACATAGACGGGATCAAGGTGGGTGAGCTGAGCAAGCTCTTCAGTGTGTTCTGGCATACTGAGAGCAAATACAGAGAACTGCAGGACTTTCCTTCAGAGCAGATTTAACCAAAACCCTGCAAAGTAATGTACATCCCTCCTGATCTGTGTGCTGAATGGAGGGAGCTGTGGGCCCTCCCATTTCCTCAGCAGGGAGCAGCAGCGGATGGGCCATCATATACCGTGGATATACCTGTGTGTTTATTTATGCATATATTATCACTAGCCCAAATTCAACCTTGAAAAAATTCAACTGACTCTGTCTTCTGCCTAATAGCAAGCGAATGACTGTGGAGCTGGGTTATTTCAGGGCACTGAGGGTTTCCCATCTTCAAGAGGTGGTGAACTCACGGTACCTCTGCCTCTGTCCTGTCCTTGCTTTCTCTTCAAAAGCCACATGCGGAGATTCAGAGACACAAAAGGTTGACTGCGTTTTCAGCACTATTTAGGTGAGTAATGCTGCAGGCAGGTACCTAGTGGGGTGTGCAGGAGCATTTCTTCAGTGTTCATTCCTCCACGCACTTGGCTCTCGTGGTCACAAAAGGCAAGTGTCAGGGCTCTGAGGCACTCATAGTCTATAACAACCCTGAGCAGCCCCACCAGCCCTGAGAACCCATCTGAACTACGCTCCTCTGCCACCTGGCACGACCTGCTGCAAGCCCAGGTTGCAAACACATTGAAAAAAAAATAGAGCTGAGGAGACAAAGGTGGTCAAAAGCTGTAGGGTGACCCTGCCAGACGGTTTTGGGCAGGGGACACCCCAGACATCACCTCTCTGCACCTGGTGCTTTTCAGAGGGCAGAGCTCCCTTTGTTCCAGCTCTCATATACCTTATTTCTAGGCAGGCAGCATCTCCTTGGTCACCCTTGACCTAGGTCTGCTTCTCTGACTTGGGTGTTGTGCACAACCTAATGGAAGCATTTATGATGAAATCCCTTCCTTTGGGACAGGTTTGATTTGTTTTTTACCTCCCATTAACTTCATTTATGCACTTACTAAGATTAAAAGGCAACATCAAGAGCTCCTCTGCTCCTGTACCAAGACAGCTTTAGGTCTTAATGTGTCAGGGACTTGGAAGTAATATAAAATCTGCTTGGCAAAAGGCAGGATTTGCTATCTGATTTGAATGGGAAGAAAAAAATTTCACACCGGTCTGGGGAGGAGCCAGTGGGGCGGGTTCACCTTCCCAGCTGGCCTCCAAATCTAAGTATGCAAATCCCTCATTTCTCTGACCAGACTGCATATTTTAAAAGCTTTGGGGGCTTTTTTTCTTCGGTTGGTTTAAGAGCTTGACTAACGTGTAAGGTACAGCTCAAAGCAGCTCTGTGTTACACACAGAGTTATCTCGCCACTGTTTCCACAGGCTAAAATGAAAGAAAATAACACAGCTGATTACAGGCTTGAGCTACATGCTTTGCAGGTTTACATGCCTGGGAGCAGCTTGGGATCTATCTCTGTACTTTATAAGTGCTGCTGTTTTGCTTTGTGTTTTGCAATAGATATAAAGCAGAAGCCATTCCAGAGACCTCTCTGCTAGGAAGGCTTTTCTTGCCTATTATTAGCACTCTGCTTTTGCAGCAAGCGCTCATGAGCCAATATGCAGAGTTTTAGAGGACTTCAAAGTGTCATTGGGAACCAAGTGATATGTGTGTTAAAAAGGGTTTAATGGAGCTGCAGTCGCTGTAGCAGTGTCTTTTTATAGCAAGTTTTTACAGCGTTAAGAAAAACATCCTGCAGATTTCAGTAGGATTGGCATATGGATAAGGTACTTTGCACTATGATTTTTGTTTATCTGCTCTTAGAAAAAAATATAAAGAAAACCAGCATTGCTAGCTATAGGGAGAATGATAAGCAGAAACAGTTTTGCAAAACTCAGGCAACAGCTATTACCTTCATTTTGGGTTTAATTATTTTTATATTTTAAAAGAAAGCATACATTTGAAAGCAAATGGCTTGGCTTAAGGAATGGAAATACAGAGTGATTTGTATTCACGTTGAAGATTTTGTAGTCTTTTTTTTTTCCCCAGAGCCAGTGGATTATATCATAATTAGCACAAGGCAAATCCTTCTTATCAAAGTTGAGACAAATTTTCTGGGACCATCTTTAAAAAGTCATAGTGGAGGCTCCCAAGGAAGGAAGTAGTTTGCAAAAAACACATTAAATACTGAAGCAGATCTGATCCATGTGTGATCATGTTGGTCTGCAGGAATTGGCTGGAAATTGCTGGTTTTGATACCTTCTCTAGTTTTTCTTTTTACAACACTATTTATAAGTCTCTTTTAATTATTCCTGGGAAGAATGTAGGGATACTTTATGAGACAGACTCCTCGTTGTCCTTTAGCAACCCATGTCATTGGCCTGCCCACTTCTGAAAGAGACAGACAAGGAATCAAAAGGAAAGATGGGTACCCATTGCCCACCATGAGGGAAAGATACTTGCCCAGGTTTATGCATAAAGGCAGAGGCAGACCAAGGACACAGCATTGTCCCTCCAGTGCCTCAGTCCTAAACTGCCTCCTTAAAGTCATTGTTGCATCGACAGAGTCTGGGATGTAGCTGTTTGGACTTGTTCCACCTCTGAATTCACATAATTTAAACGTGTTTTACTCTGCTTTTGCTTCAGGCTGGGGAATGACTTGTTTATGCCATGTCTGAGGGATTAAAAAAAATAGAGCCAGGGAAACCTGTAGTTGTTGTGACTGCCAAAGCAGGAACAGCACAGGATTTCTCAAGGCTCTCAGGCAGCTGGAGGCTGCAAGCGAGTGTGCTCAAAGCTGATGGGAGCAGGGGTTCAGCTCCCAGTGCTACCCTCACTCTGGCAGCCGTCTCCCATCCCTATGCCTCAGTCCCAGCAGAACTAAAGCCCTGGCAAAACCCCAGCATGGCAGCCCCGTCCCTCCTAGCCCTGCAGCTCTGTCTTGAGCAGCTTCTTTCATTTTTCAAGCTCAGTCCTCCCGAACGGAAACCTTGGTCAGAAATTTTACAGATGCAGCCAGAGAGATACTTTCTTTCTTTTCTGCGGAGGAGGGCAGAGAAGTGACGGCACAGGGGGAAGGGTTTGTAGAGTAGTTTTTTTTTTTCTTTTTCCCTTTTTGCAACACTAGTTGTTCAGGGGAGTGTCTTGTGTTATTAATGCTGAGTGGCTCTGGCAACTCCTGTGGTTCAAGGTCGTTAGTCATCCGCTGCTGCTGCAGGAGACACCGGAGCGCTGAGCCAGAGCTGTGCATCCAACCCTCTTGGTCCGCCAGGCCAGCAGGTTGGGAAGAGCTGCACATGGAGCAGCAGGGTCGTGTGGGGGTGTGGAGAGCAGCCTGGAGCCGGGGCCACAGGGGAATCCTCTCAGCGTGCCCAGGCCTGTGGGACCTGCTGGGTTTAGTGGGTGGCAGGGCCTGAGAGGAGCTGAGGGGTCGGGAGAGCACCTGTGATGTGCGAGTGTGGGATCCTCCATGCATCCCATGAGAGGGTGAACATCTCTGTCCCACCTGGGAGTCTGTCCCTGTGTTACTTACAGCTGCACAGGCACACCAGTCTTCTTCTCCTCAAGCTGTACTGATGCAGGATACTCCCTGAGAGTTAAGGGAATGCAGGTCCACTTGCACCCTTCCCGCCTGATTTCTTCCTTTTTTACTTCCTTAGGATGAAGGAGTCTAGGCAAACATTCCTTAATTTATTCTGCATCCTCTGGCTCTTGCTGCTGCTGAAGACTGCCTCTTCCTCCCCTCTACCCCGTGGAAAAGACCCACGAGCCCCTTCGCTCCCCTTTGGGCTGTACAAAGGACACACCTGTGTTGGTATGTATCCAAGTTTTGTTTGCCTGCTGAACTAATTCATTCCTTACTTCACTGGTGAGCTGAGTTGCTATTCACATCATAAATCGCTCCTTTATCTATTTCAACAGCTGTTCTGCAAAATACTTGTAGTATTTGCTGAATCAGTCACTGAAGACTTTGCAAGGTCGTCATGGGATCTGGAATTATCTTATGATTTTGTTTTTGACTGGCTGCTTCCCAAAGTTCATGTTTTCACTCTGTGGTAAATGACATCTGAAAAGTTGGCTTTAATGTCTGCAGGTCTGGGATCTGGAAATGGGATATTATGAGGTCCTAGTGTTTCTTAGGGTTCATGATGCATTTTGCTTAAGTGGCAGGAAGGCACAGTTCCCTTCAGATTTTCCCAGGGTCTCCTCATTGATTTCAGTTCCTGGAAAACTATTCTTAAGAGTGGTTGGTCCATTCTTGGGCCAGAGGTCTTTGTGGTCTGAATAGCCATCTCTGGATAGCTGGGTTGCAAAGGCTGCCTCTTCACATTTCTTTTCCTTTGGTGTGCACACATGTCTGCATGACCCATACTGAACTGGGGCAGGTTTGCAACCCTCTTTTCACATTACTTCAGTGACTGTGGTGATCCCCACAGTACCTATATGTGGGGGTAGGTATCCTACAGTCTCAGGTGGCTAAGTGATTCCCAGAGCAAGACTGGTAACACTGGAGTCAGTGTAAACTGTGGATATCTCTGCACCAGAAATGCCCTTGGCATGGCACTCCATATACCTAGGGAGATGTGGTAGCTTATATTTTTTATGTGTGCAAATGGATATGTCTTATGCATTACAATCAAATACTGTACTTTGTCATCAGCAGGACTTGTTGATCTTACAGGCTTTTTTCAGCCTAAAAATTTCTATGATTCTTTTAGCTTCCCAAGGCACCTTTATGATGGAAACATAAACTCTGTCACAGCTCTCCATCCTTCAGAAGGAAATAATTATTTCCACTGTGGCTTGGGGAATACAGTTAGAAATAATAATCCTAAACTTGACAAAAGCAGGTTTTTGCTTCACTTCTGAGCCACCCACAGTACCCCTGACACTTTTGGTAGGGCAGGGTGAATCAAAAGGAGAGCAGAGTCAGGGTGGTTGAGGGGCCACCAGCCAAAACATGAGAAAAAAGGTGAAAAGCAGAAATGGTTGTGAGGGGCTGTCCTTGTTTGGGCTGGGAGCCAAGCAAGTGGTGACCGAGCAGCTGCCAGAGCTAGGGGGAAGTGGTGTTTTTTAGTGGTGAGATCTTAAGGCAGCTACAGGCTGTTTTGATGGCACAGGAAAGGCACAGGAAAGTTTTGATGGCACAGGAAAGGCAGTGACCATGCTCATCTGTTGGAATTTTACACTGGTGGCTTTTAGATGTCAGGTTGTGAGCACTGTCTGCCCTTTCCATCCTGTTGACTCAGAAAAGTTCTAAATTCCACACATTGCACTGAGATTGCCTTGTGCAAGATAGCATGTCCCTTTTTTCCCTCCAAAAGGGAGGAGAGCTGTGCTAGCCCCATTGCTGAGACCACTGTGCATCTCTTTGTTCAGGGAGGACACATGAAAAGCACAGCCTCCCACAACTAGTTTATCTTTCTGAAGTGTCCTTTCAGCTAAAAACATCCTTGTGAGCTCAACTCAGGACCCAAACAGACTGTGCCCACCTCTGTAAACCACAAGATAAAAATGAAGTGTGGCTAGTGCCAAAAGGGCATGAGCCAGCCTGGCAGGGAGGGCTGGTGGCTGCTAGCCCAGATGGCTGCCTCTGGGCTTTCACTGATTAGCTGCTCATTCGAACAGCTCTGGAAAATACTGTGTCCCTTCCTTTCTTCAGGCAGAAGGGGAAAGCACAGAGGAATTGATGGTTGCACTTGCCACGGCTTGGAGCAGGAGTAATGTCAGCTCTTGCATCTGATTCCATGACCAGCCCTCTTAGGAGCAGATAGTAAGGCAGGATCAGCTTGTGATTTCTATCCAACAGCTTGACCCCAGATAGTTATTTGGCTTAGTTTGCCACCTGGGAAGGTAATGAGAAAGAGATATGAGTACTACTTCTGTGTCTTCTTGGCCTTATCAAGGCCAAGAAGAATCAGAGAGAATGATAGAATTGCTTGGGTTGGAGGGCACCTTAAAGATCCTGTAGTTCCATCCCCCCTGACATGGGCAGGGAAGCTTCCACTTGATCACCTTGCTCAGAGTCCCCTCCAACCAGGCAGCGATGAATAGTGGCAGCAATGGGGCATCCACAGCTTTTTTGGGTGACCTGTTCCTTCTCACTGTCACCATGAGGAATTTCTTCCTTAAATCTTATCTAAT
This sequence comes from Pyrgilauda ruficollis, assembly GCF_017590135.1. NCBI lineage: Eukaryota > Metazoa > Chordata > Aves > Passeriformes > Passeridae > Pyrgilauda > Pyrgilauda ruficollis. The sequence goes on along the minus strand of NW_024519206.1, from coordinate 25,847,996 downwards.
TTTTTTAATGTGAGAAATTCCTGTTGCTAAGTGCATAGATTTCCTTGAAGCATTTTTTTTCATGCAAGTTTAAATGTGTGGTCAGGTGTCTAATCTTTCAAAGTTATCTGCCTCCATTTTCTGAGGGAAATGAGGTGGCTGCACATTGAATTTCTGATCACTCCTGTGTACCACCTGCTTGATTGAGATTGCTATGTTCGTAGCCAAAGCCAGTCAGAAAGTGAATGCTCTTTCAGTAACAAAACCAAGAAAATATTTCCCATTGAGCCTTTCCACTGAGAGTGTCACACTTCTTGAAGAGGTATGTGGAAGTAATATGACAGGAGAGCAAAGTGCAGCTCTGATACCTCTGTTAAATGTGATACAACTTGGTTGCTTCCTCCTTCTGTTCCCCTTGCTTGCAGCACTCCCTGGGTAGGCACCACCATGTGCCCCAGTATATTCCAGTCCTATTGGCAAAGCATTCGGGTAATTCAAGGGACTTCCCTGCCCTTAGCAGATCCTGGGAAATGTATTTTGGGTGGGCACCTATGTGCCAATATGGAACAGGGCTGGAGGAGAGGAGGGTGTGCCTCCAGTGATGTTTAGACAGCAAAAATCACACAAAAAGTGATACATCAAAAATGATGTGACTCTCTACAGGTAGCAAAGATTTTAATCACCTTTGCTAACTGTAGAAAGAGTCACATCATTTTTTCTGTATTTTGCTGAAAAATGTGGCTGCTTCATTTAGAGAAAGGCTTTTCATAATTGACTTGACATGCAAACAAAGCAACTGGAGGGTTCCCACCTAAAAAGGGGTTTAATACTGCTGCATTTTAGAGTTACAGCAAAGAGAGGAAAAGCACCCGATAATAACCCTCCCAACCACAGGATCATGTGTAGTATACCTAAGCAATTCCTAACCATCTAAGATAACTGGTCTGTAGCAGTACCTAACCACAACCAGATAAATGGCCTTTCTTTGGCCTTGCCACGAGAAAAATTTTCCCAGCATCTGACAGTTTTTTTTCTCCATCAGTATTTCCTATCTCCTCAGGCTGCTAAAATGCCACCATTTTTGCATTCTGTGAAATCAGCTCAGGCCCTTCCTCTGGGTCTTCTGCACGCTTTGCATGTGATATGTTTTTCTGGTTTTTCCTTAGAGAGGAAAAAGGGCTTTTCTGAGTTTTTCTACATGCAGAAGCCTGTGAAGCTGTTTTCCTCCTGTAAAGGCAGTGAGGTTCTGTTCTGTGCACGGGTTTGGGAGTCTGGCTTTCCTTTCTGGGTTTGTTACTGGTGGGCAGCATGGCTTAAGGGATTTATTTGGGATGAGACCTAAAAATCCTTTTGCTGAGTGCAGCCTGACTGTTTTAGTGTGGCATCCTGAGAAAGAGATGATGTGTACTTTTCTCTCAAAAATTAGGCATGAATGAACCTTTCATGTACTCAGGTCTTTATTTTCCCGTCTTCCAAATGAGGAAAGTGCTGCCCATTTCAAAAGGCAAGCAAAGTTTTACTTAATGTTAAGATACAAAAGACAGAACAGTAACACTGGTAAACTGTTGAGACTTGTGTTAATGTTTCATCATTTTTCTACTGACTTTTAAAGCTTTTATTCAATTCCACCCTTACTTACCACAGAGCCCTTAAAGGTTTCTTGCAAATTGTTCTGCTCTCTAGAAAAGGTGACTTCATCCAGAGGTACCTGAAGCAACCTCAGGAAAGGCAGAAGCTGCCCTGGAGGATGCAGAAAGTGGGGAAGACACTAAAAGACAGATGGGAACTTGTGTATTCATCTCTCTTCAACATAGTAAGAAAGGGAATTTGGGGAATGGTAGATTAGTCAGTTAAACATCAAATCCTCGAAAAATCCTGCAACAGTTAGTAAAACTTTTTAAAAACAACTTTCAGAAGTAGTGTTAGATCAATCTAATTTTCTTTACCAATGGGATAATGCCATGTAGACATGGAATAAGAAGCAGATATTATAGCTGGGCTTTAGTAAGGCTTTTGGCACTACCTCAGCACTAATCTTAAGCTTGAGAGGTGTGTGACAGTGATTAAGCTCCTACAGGGCAGAACAAACTGATGGTTAGTCTTGTTCAGAGAGTAATTACAGGTAGCTCACTCCCTGAGCAAAAGGATGTACAAAATCAGGTCTTTCTTGGACTTCTCTTTTGAGCATACTATCATTCTATATTTTCACTAGCCAGGATAACTAGCTATTAAATTAAATCAGTTCATGTAAAGCTGAAATTGTTTGCAAGTAAAATGGAGGGCAGAATTAAATTCAAAACAAGCTTGACAACTTGGAGTACTTGCATCTGAAAAGGTAATTTCAATATGGGAATGTTGAAGGCACTCACTTCAGCAGGAATAGTCAATGACACACATAGCAGATGAGGAACAACCGGCTGGGTAGCATCCCTAAGGAAGATCATTTCGGCTTGTAGTGGCACAATGCTGTCACGAAGCAGGCACACATGGCGCACACCGAGACGTGCGAACAGAAGTCAGCTTGCAAGACATGTGAAGTAACCTGTTACCTTTCTCGGCACTGACACAGCCTCAGAGTAATTTCTGCCTTCCCTTTTGGGGCTGTGCATCAAGAATGATGCAGAGTGACAGGAGGTTCCAGAGAAAAACAAGCCTAAGCTATAAAAGAAGGGTGAATAAATTAGAGTTAATTAGTCTAGAGAAGAAAAACTTGAGAAAAGATATACTTGTCCGTGAAAGCATTAAAGGCATGATCCATTCTCCAAGAAGTAACAGAAATGGGTACTAGTGGGGACATTCAGGTTAGGAAGAGGATTTTCCTGTGACAGTGATAAGCAAGCAGAGTAAAAAGTTCCTGAGAAATCTGTAGAAGACTTCATTAGAGATCTTTACAACCTGTGTCTGTCCTGTCCCTTCGGAATGGCCTAGATGGTTTAGATCATCTGTTAGGGCAGAGGTTTTGTAAGAGTACTCACTCCAGGCCAGCATTTCTGGAGTTCTGTACTGTGACTGCAAGAAGCATTTGCAAAGAGCAGCATTTATTTGTTTTCCCCCCACAGCAGACTGCCCTGCTCTACTGGCGATTAACTTTGGTTGCCATTTTCAGAATGGGGTGTTTAGTCAGGGAGCCCTCAATAGAGCCAGCCAGCAGTGCTCTCCATTTTCTCTGCTAGCAAGAAGAGATCCTGTGGGTCAGCAGCCAGAAAAGCAAATTTCCCCATCTTTGTGCTCGATATAATGCCATTCTCAGCAACCTTTGTGGGTCACCACCTCCATTCAGCCAGGAGCACACCATTCCTAGCATATGAAGAAGCATGTTTTTGAAACGTATTTTCAGCTCTGATTGCATTAAAGAACAGGTGTTTCTGAGCTACCAGCAGAGTAAAACGCTGACCTCTACCTGTGTTGATTTGTGTAGTAGTCATTGTCCTCAACAGTTTGCCTCTGTCTAGCTGTGCATGAGTGCAGGGATGAAATATGCCCCTTGGAGTGACAGCAGGACCAGTGGTGTTCGGAGTTCCTGATAACTTCCCACAATGGAAAATGCCAAATGGAGCTGGAGGCTTTTAACAACTGTGCTTAGACAGAGTGGCTGTGCACATATTGTCTAGGGGGGCACCATGACAGAATGTATAATTTACAGCTCAGTGAGTTCTGTAAAAAGCCTTGCTCAATATCAGTGTAGCACCACAATGTATTTTACTCTGAAAGGTTGAGAATCTATTTTGATTACAACTAAGTCAGTTCCAAGCCATAGCAACTCTGCCCACTTCACCAGCATTGCGCCATTTAATCAGTAAAAAAGTTTGACCTGATGATCAGCAATAAATACTAAATTTGATCCTAACATTTTTCCCTGTGATTATACTTTAGCTAGCACAAACACAGGTATGGGAATAGTACAGTGGAGATACTAAAGCAACCACTCAGCAACTTTTCAGCAACTGACGGTAAAAATTTCTTTTCCAAAATCACCCCAAGTCTTACTGAAAGCTTATGATTCTAAAATGTAAACACAGCTATTGATCACAATGGAAAGATGTGCTCAGCATGCCAACACATCCATATCTATGTGTGTGTAAATACACAATCACATCCATGTGCATTTGTACACATGGATAGTCTTGTACATTCTAAATTACTGATGCTTGCCTTGAGTATAAAAATCATTTTATTGATTGTCTATTTTGATGCTGATTCCCACATCTGTACCTCTCACTCTTGTTCATGTGTTAACCCTACAGAGAACTACTGCTCATGTTTAAGGCAATCATTTTTACTGCTTTTAGGAACTGTATATCTGAAAAAAAAGGTTCTTGCATTCCGAATCCTGAAATGGGGAAGCCTTTGCAACAAGGATAAACTTATCTACTTACACTAACGCCCCCTGCCAACATTCGGGCTTCAGTAAATTTTCAACACCTTTCCTGATTTGGAAAAGAAAAACGTGTTAATTTCACACATACATACACAGTGGCTTTTTTCATACTAATTAATACAGAAAACATTTCTATTGGAAATGCCTGGGGTTATAGGTTTTGTTAAATAGGGCTCTTTGAAGTGTAATGTAGGAAACACCAGGGATACATTTGGCTTCCAGGTATGGATACCAGAGTCTTCCACTAGATGGAAACTGAATTTTCTGTACTGTCATAACTGTACATCAGTTCAGAGTCCTTGTTGTATGTCTAAATGAAACAAAAATGAATGACTGGAGCTCTCAAGTTAGGGTGCCTTAGGTGGCCCACTGCTTTTGCATGAGCAACAGAAATAATAACTGGTATTCCAGGTTTTGATGGAATTTGTTACTAATGCACTCAAAATGCTGCTATTTTGATATTAATATTTTAAAAATTGCTTTAGCCACTACACTACACTACACTGTAATTTAATGCCCAGTGACAGGTTTGTTAATAGTGAACCTTTTAGTATTTCCAGGATATTTCATAAGACTTAGCAAATTGAGGGTGAAAGGGTCTTGTATATGCCAACATATTTAAATATGGATACCTATAATTATGTTCAATCACCTCAGTATCTCTGTAAAATGTATTAATTCTGTAAATGGGATAGGAAGCAAAGTCTGAGTTAAAAGACTATCACTCAGATCCATTTCCAAATTACCTTTCAAAGCAACAAATCCTTTGGTTCTACATGGCAGGATAACTGTCCTTACTTTGAATATACAGTTATGTCATTTGAGCTGAATATTTCACTGAGCTGGAATGAAATATTGAGGTTATAAAGGGCTGCTCTTTGAAAGTATTGGCTCAGTAATGAGAAGCAGTGCAGGAAGGCAATATGGATATTGGGCCCTGTTAGGAAAAGAATATACAGTAAGTGAGATGCTGGCACAGGTTGCCCAGGGAAGTTGTGGAAGCCCCATCCCTGGCTTTGTTCAAGGCCAAGTTGGATGGGACTTTGAGCAACCTGGTGCAGTGGAAGGTGTCCCTGCCCACAGCTGGAGGGTTTAAACTAGATGATCTTTAAGGTCCCTTTCAACCTAAACCATTCTATTATTATATGAAAAAGAAAACATTCCTGGATTGTAAGTTTGCATAACCATGCACTCCTTGCACCTAAAATACTCATGTGGATGTCCCCATCTCAGAGGAGAAAACCCTACTTCTTATTATCTCCCTCTGTGAATTTCAAAGAGAAATGTCTTATTCCAGGTTGAACTGGAACTGGATTGGACTAATTTGGAAAGAGGTATTTTTATGCCAGAACAACAGCGTCAGCACAAGGAGTAGCAATATCCTCTTTTGTAGATAGGTTCTTGGGTCTCCTCACCTGTAGGCTTTAAGAGATGCCTTGGAGCTTAGGATCATCTATAAATGGAAGAAGCTAAGACTGTGTTTTGGGAAACCCTTCATCTTCTGTACAAAGCCAGGAATGTGATAAATGGCTTCACGTGTGCAGAGCCTTGCTGCAGCAGACAGATTTTTGAGGCAGAGGTTTGCCACATCACCAAGCAAGGCTCCAGTTCCTGCTCTACCAGGAGCAAGCAGAGTGGCCACAGGGTGGCCACAGCCTGGTCAGCAGGGTTTGCAGAGAGATATTTGTGTCCAAGGCCATTTTTTGGACTTATGTCTTTCTTGTATTCTGAGGGTACATTTAATTTATGGCTGTAGAGGCGGGAAAGAAATCCAGCATCCAGAAACATGAGCAAAGGATGGCAAAGGAGGATGTGCCAGGTGCCAGAAAACCCATTGAACAGAGTTTTACTCAGAAAAATATACCTACAAATCTGAAACTTAGAGAGGCAGCTCTCACTATCCAGATACTTTTTGACATCCCTAGGTATAATTCTAATTATAGAGCCTTTCAAACTTGTGTGGCAGAAGTGGATTAAAGTTAAATAGTCTGCTCAAACTGCCAGAGGCTTCACAGCTAAGCAATGAATTCCTCTAGTTCTGATTTTATTATTGGGGTATGACTTTTTTTTCCCTGAGCTTATTGGAAATGGCATTTTTTTATTACACTACCTTCAAATATATGGAAAGAAGTACTTCCTGATGTGTGAGTTTTCAGCTTACTGCACTGAGCCAAATGGTTATGGTCTTGTCTTATCTCTTCAGAAATTAATAGCAGATGGGACAAGCCATGGCTAAAAGCGACAGGCATTTATTAATACTAGAGTCTAGTTTCTAATGTCTGGTAGGTATTATAATGCCAATGAATTTCTTTCAGAGAAAAACATCCTTCAGCCTGTCCAGGTATTGAAGCCTATTATTGAAGTGAGACAGCAGAATCAACTTACTAAAAGTTTCTAAAGAAAATCATGTGCAACAATTAAACAAAAAAATAACTTTATTTAATGATGAAGCCTGTTTATGTTGCCTTATATGTGTCCATCTCACAATGAGAAATAAATCACATCTAAATATCTAGTGAATTAAAAGCAAGCAATAGCTGCTAATGACTGGCCAGGTCTGGATATGCTTTTCTACTGATGCCAGAGTACTTAAAAGTTTATATACTTGTACATGTCATAAGTAATTAAAGCAATGAGATTTTTACAGTCAAAGACATCTGATTTCTCCTTGCCCTTTTTAGTATATAATTATTTTCCATTTTTATCCAGTGGAATTAAGACCCATTAAATACTAGGACAACTGCTCAGCATTTCTGCCACTCAGTGCAAAGGAAGACGATAAAAAGAGAGCACGTTTGTAGTAAAAGCAAGGATAGTCGGAATTAACTTTCATTTATAGACACAAACCTCTTGAAGTTTACCTATAGCCTAACACCAGAGGTAAGTTCTCCTAGAGGATAAATCTGAATTACTGGGGAGGCATGTTTCCATGAGAAAAACCAAGAAGCCTAGGTAGATTAGGCTCCCTCTGCTGCAGTGAGTCCCCTTAGAACACTCCTCCTCCCTCCTCACAGGGTTCAGCCTTTTTCCTGAGTATTTTAGAATCTCTAGCCCAAAAACCTCTCCTGATGGCATCAACCTAAATTAAAGGCTTTGAGATCAGCAGACCCAGCCCATAAGCAAGCAACCCCCAGGGCACAGCTCACAAGGAGTAAGGAGGGGTCAGCTCAGGGCAACTGAGAAAAGCCCAGGTAGAGAGGACAACAGAGACCAGATCAGCCAATATCATGTGTTGGTGGAATGTGTTCCCTAGGAGCACCTTTCCTACCAGAGGGCTGGGAGACTCTCCGAATTCACTTCCAGAGACTTCAGCTGCGGTGCCTAAGGAATGTCAGATCCTTTTGAAAATCAGCCATGACTTTCTCCATCAGCTTGTCTCATGGAGTGTGGCATTTCATGTGGAATAACTGCACTTGAGGAGGAAGCATTTGGATAACCAAGGTGTGGTCTGCAGGTGCCTGAAGTGGGGAGGATGTAATAGCACAAGCAGAAACATCCTCTGTGATAGTGAAGATGAGTTTATGAGAGCAAACATTTTGAATTTCATCTCTGTGGGTTTTTCCCAAGTAGTCAGACTGTTATTATTGTTATTTATATTCATATAGCATTTAGTAGCCTGAGGTACTGCATTGAGTACTGCTCAGACTCAGTATTGGCTCTGTTAAGCCTCATGTGAAGCAGATTTGCCTTTGGGCCTGGTTCAATAGACACAAAAGTGTCTATCTGACTTAATCAACATGAAAAATTTTCTTTTAATTGCTGTGAGACTGCTGCTTGAGTGGGGCTACCTGCATGATTGTGTTTGTGATTAGGAATGCTGTTTATTTGGCAGAGCTGAACCAAAAATATCTTTCATTTTTTATTCTCACTCCCTCTGTGGTACTTTGACAAACATGAGAGAGAAACTTACATCTTCAGTGTGAATTGTCTTGTTGTATAACAGAGAAAATAAAAATATCAATAGTATTTTTATGCTCAGCCCGACTTTTTGGATTTTGAGCTGTTTTTCCCTTTTTTCCGTTAATCCCTTTTTTCTGCAGCCCCTGGCTGCAAGTGCAGGAGCACTGGGTTATGCAGCATAGGCAAAATGAGCAACACTTCTATCTGCTGCAGTAGCTGACACTGTCAACTCCAACCTAAACAATTCTATGATTTTGTAGAATCCTCAAGCTCATGAGGCAAAAGAATGAGAGGTGAAACAACAAAATGTGTGCACCTTGGAAAATATGAAAGGTCTAGCTTCTCCCTGCCTCTCTGCTTGGACTCCTTCTTGTCTTTCTGACATCTAGATAGCAAGATTGATAGATGAATATCTGACCTTGGTAAGAAGAAAGGAAAGCACAGAAAGATTGTGTGGTTTTGTGGTTAAGTTATCATTTAGGTAATTTAATTTTCCTGAGCCTCCATCCTCATGAATAAAATAGACATAGAGGTCAGGGCAAGGGTAGTCCCTGTTGTCTGCAGGTCGTTCATGTGTGTTAATAATGTAGCCTTTCAGACGTGTTATGGTGTGTTTTCAGGATGTGCAGGGCCATCTCAGTGCTAAAGGCTGGAGTCAGCCACGCAAGGCTATTACCACCCAACACTGGCAAAGGAGCCAGGCTCTGTTTTCTGTCCCTGAGCCAGTGCAGGGCATGATTTGCACTAAAACAGCTGAAGTCTCTTGCACTCTTTAACATCCACCCCCACAACTGTGGGAGTGCTGGATGTCCTATCCCTGGAAACATTTGAGATCATGTTGAACGGGACTCTGAGCAACCTCATCTGCGTGGAGATGGCCCTGCTCATTGCAGGGCTTGGACTATAAAAGTCCCTTCCAACCCAAACTATCTTATGATAAGGCTGTAGTAAGGTTAAACCTTGACCAGAGGGCCCTGGCCTGTTCTTTGAGACCAAGACCTGAACATGCTATACACTTCATCTTGGACCTTCCCTTTACTTTTAGTTTGGGTCTTTATTATTCAACTTTTTTTTTTTTTTTCAGCTGTTGTGTTTTTAAATAGCTGCTAATTCCTGGGAGTAGTTAGCCTCTGGCTATTTGGGGAGTTGGGGAGGGGGACAGGAAAGAAGCAATATCTTGCTTCAGGGTTTTTCTTGGTTGTATCTGTCTCCATTTATTCTTCAATTCTTTTAGGCTGACTGGAGGTAATGGTTCTTAGCATGCTTTATAAATCATTCTGCAGAGGATCTTGAGTGAGACTTTTATTTAATAAGTAAGGAGAAGTGGGCTTTTATCCCTGCAAAAGAGGTGACAAATTTACTGTAATTTCTTCTGGATTACTGCATTTGGGATAAAAGAAGTAATAGAAGAGTCAAAAATATTGGTCTTACAGCAAGCTCCAATTGCCCTACCTTCTCTTTTACTTGCTATAGAAGCATCAGAGTTATTTGTGTTGAAAAGTAGCACTTTGATTTAATAGCACATCGGTAGGGGTGCTTGGAAGGACTTTAGAAGCTCACTTTGAAGAGTTGTGCCAGTCTGAAAACCTGAGCATAATGTTTTTGAGCTTTGGAAAAAGGTGAGTCTGCAGCCACCTCAAATGCTGCAGCTCACCTCCATTTCTAGACCCTGCTAGAGCAAGACTCAGAGATGAGATTGCTTGCACAGGAGAGGAAAAAGGATTTGGTTACCGAGATTTCAAAGAGAAATGTTTATTCAGGCTGCTGGAAACTGGCACCCTGGCTCCTTGTCTCCTGTCGGGCTGGGATACCTGCCTCTCTGGCACAGGCTCTGAGTCTAGGCAGGGCTATCACAGGTCTGACTACAGTGGGCAGACTTGGCATCACCAAAGCTGTGCTTCTCATAAAATGGTGAAGCCACTGCAGAGAAAGCACAATGCTGACCTACAGCAATTTAAAATTTACTTGAAATGAATGCTCATCATGTGGATTTTGAATGCCTGTTCCATGGGGATCATGTTGAATCTATTTAATCCCCAAAACAGCAGAGGGAAAAGTGCTGCACATCTCAAGAAACACTTTGCTAGCCCTGTTCACGCCCAGATTAGCGATGAGAAATAACCACATTCATAGGTCATAGGAAGTGGTTTCTTTCCAACCACAGAGGCAGAGCAGAATGAACTGTGAAGACATTTTGGTTTTAACAAATGTGTAGCTGGGCTCAGCAGCCCTGTGGGTGCTGAGCATCACTGGGCTTCACCAGAAAGTCTGTGAAGAAATGATGGCACAGATGCTCTGCCATGGTCAGCACATGCGTCTGTGGCGTGACTTCTCTTCTGTAGGCAGTCACAAACATTTGGTTTCCGGTTTTTGTACTTCTCTGTGCTGCTTGTGTGGAGAGGCATAAAAATCCTGTTAAGTACAGACATGTGCCTATTTTCTTGTGAGATAAAATGAGAGACCAGGTGATCAAGCAGGCAGTTGTAACAGTGGCTATGCCTTTGACTCCTCAGTTTTCAGCCTTGAAAGAATGGAGTCATTTTACCAGGAGCACCATACAGTGCTGTAAAATCCAGGCTGTTCTGTGTGTTCCCCTGGAATCAGCATCCTCTCTCTAAAAACTTGCAAGTTTTCAATGAAGATGGGAATTCACTGATATTTTTTCCCCTTGAACACCTCTCTGTCATGGAGCATCTCAGTAAATTAAATGCCCAAAGATGCCAGAAACACTTCTGTGGTGCAGGGCACTTCATAACATTTCACCAGTAATGGTATTCCCTCTTTTTGGTTTTTGTTTTCTTGAAGGATGCGTGCTTGTGGTGTCTGTCATCGAACAGCTTGCACAGTGGCACAACAGTACAGTAAAGGCAGCTGTGGAGAGACTGTGTGACTACATACCTGGTAAGTACCAAATAATGTGCCATATGTCGCGTTGGTGCTGATGTATTTCCCTGTTAATTAAAAATTCGCATGGGAAGTCTGAAAAACTTTATCCACCTCTTGTGCAGTACCTCAAATGTGTGTAGCTGGGAGATAGCAAGTTGCTATTTACAGGGAAGTCAGTGACATGTCTTCAATTAGATTCAGAGCTGGGGTTTTGTCCCAAAAGTTAGAGTGAATGGGACTATATTAAGCCCCATAGACATGTGAGCACCAACACATGCAGACCAGTTCCCTTCCCTTTTCTCCCCTTAGTCTCTTTGTTAGCAGCAGTAAGAATAGATTCACTGTATGCCCCACCACTCCTCCTGCTTGTTGGTACAGGTCTTTATAGCAACAGTGAAGATGAAAATGTTTTCAGTGGGTATGGGTACTGCTATTTTAAAGTTTTAAAATGAGATGAGGCTGACAGGTGTAAGATGTGAGCACTTGAAGTGCACAGAAAAGCTACTGAAAAGTAATTGGTGATACAAGTTTCAAAAGCAATATCTATTCCATAAGAATATATGTAAGACTCCCCTTTTTCTGCTCCTTATTTTATCTACCCAAAGGAGGTTGCAGCTCCACAGGCACACCCCTAAATAGAGAACAGTTTGAATGCCAGAATAGCTTTGTGCCTCACAGACCAATCCTATAACTATTTAAGTAGCTAGGTCTCACATTCATGATATCTTTTTAATATTATTAATGTAAAAAGATGGCTTAGGATTCTTCATTAAAATGTCATTTTTATATGATTTCATGAATTGTGTCTCTGAGAAACCATCTCGCTCTCTAGACCCCAGTCTCATGGAGGATATATGTAGAATATTAATTCCCTCCTTTCCAAGGAAGGATTTCCCAAGGCAGAATGGGGCAGGGAGCTAATTGCTAGGACTCATTCATCGATAGAATGACTCTTATCTGATTTCTATTCCTAAGTCATATCCTCAGTGTTGTAAATTACAGGCACATAACCATGAAGTTGCAATTAGAAGCACTGATCCTGCTATTAAAACACAATTTTCTTCTTTAAATTATGACATGCTAGCTCTGTGTTCATGATTCACTCAGTGGACCTTGTTCTTCTGACATGTCAAGATATTTCTTTTCAGCTGCCATTCTTTACACACATAAAATCCTATTATCCCTTTAGTTGAATCTGTATAATCCAGTTACCTTCTGAGATGCATGGATATACCCAGTAGAAAAAAAACCTGACCCTGAACTTGAAAGGAGTGAAAAATCCTATGGATTTTGTGGGAGCTGCAGTGTAACCTGATTTATCCTCTCCTGGGAGGTGAACACTGCAGCCCAGCAGGAATCAACAGTTTCCTCTTGCTGCTTGAAACAGCAGAAAAGCTTTGGATGCTCGTGAGGAGCAAACCTACTAAAGCAGGTCATACATTTCACATGGAGAGACAATTTCATTATTATGCACATGCCTACAATCCATAGCAAGAAAAACAGCAACAAATTAATGGCAGTGAGGCTTTTCCTAAGGCATAAAAACCTTAGAAAGTGGGTTTTTTGAGGGCATCCTATAATTCTGAGTCAGGTTTGGATCAAGCCTTCTGTAAAGTTATGTGATGTTCAAGAACAAAAAATGCTTAGAGAAAAAGAGAGAAAATTTCATTACCTGTCAGTCCCACTCAATCTCACAGGCTGTGCAGAAAACAGAACCACAGCCTCATTTGTATGGAAATACTTGCAATGTGTGTGATTCAAGCGACATGGCAAATAGACCTATGACAATAAGAACAGTAATGTCACGAGTGAAGAAGGCTCTTGAGCAGAGAGAAAGGCCAGGTCTGGGGGAAGGGGCAGTATTTACAGTGTAAGAGGTATTGTTAGCAAGAATGTATGTTTACCTGGGTACTGACTGTCTGCTTGATGACAAAGAGGTGTCTGATACCCGAAATGTGCCTTGAGACCCTCTGCCTCCAGCTTTGCCTCTGAGTCATGCTCTGCTTCTGTGTTGACCGCTGCTGTGTAAACACCTTAGAGCTCAAGTGCAAATGGCAGTGTGATAATAGCATCTTTTTGGCAAATATTTGTCCTCTGGGACTCAGCCAGTGTTTGTGTTTCCAGGACTATGAAGCTATACAGGAAAACCTTCCTGACTGTTCTTAGGGGATCTAAGGGATCTTTGGGAATCTCTTTTACCTGAAGCAAGTGTACTCTACATTTTCTCTGAATTTTCCAGCATTTATTTTTGTTTAAGCTCTTTTTTTGCCCCTGAACACCCACAGTTATTCATAATTTTTCTCTTTCTCTCCCCCTGTTTTCTGACTTATACTGCTTCTTCCTAACAGAGATTTCTCTTTGCAATATCCTCTCCTTGTGTGTGTTAGCAGAGCTGGAGATTTGTGAACACATGAATGCAGCCTGGCTCCAATGGCAGGTCCTGTAAACGCTGTATGTGGCTTTGGTCTTGGTGTTTTGTTGAAAGCCAAAGCCTGAATGGCATCTGAATCTTCCAAGAGGACTTTACATGCTCAACGATAATTTAACATTATTACTATTCCTTTTACCTCCCATCACTTTTTACACCGTGGGGTAATTACACGTTAAGTTTCCTATATGCATTAAGGAAATCAATGTGACCAGCAAAACCTATATCAGCTCCCCAGAGATGATAGGTAGCCAAAGTCTGCTCTCTTCTCAGACACCAGGAGAAGTTACAGCAGCCAGCTGGCTCCTCCAGAGCCAAAAATGTTCTGGAAACCAGCTGGTTTGGGAAACTCATAAGGAGACCATTGCCCGTGATGTACTGGGGAGGTGTTGGGGAAGCCAGCCACGTTTGCCTGCAGGCTACCTTAGGGAGCCAGGTACCCCCCTGACAAGCCTCATCAGAGGGTTTTCTAATCAACAGTGATGCCAAACACAGGGTTATTGATGTCTGCAACATCTTTCATTTTAGGTGAACAAGAATAAAATCTAATTCTAGTCACAAGACCAATTTTTACTTTCAGATTGCTTCTAAAGAGCCAATAGTGAGGAGTTATGTGGCAAAGGAGGCAAAGAAATGAAGCTAATAACTTGATTGAAATAAAACACCTGCCATGGAATAAGAAAAATCAACTACTGTAGTTACAGAAGCTGCCTGCAACACCATGAGTAGGAGGGTGTTGGGAAAATTATTTCTTTGCCTGATATGCCTTCCTGCTGCCAGTCCTCCTTTCTCAGATGCAGGTTGCCAGCCTGGGTGGAGAGCAGCTGTGGGAGCAGGAGCACACCCATGGCCACCAGTGGAGTCCCTGCCACAAGGATTTGTACCCTCCACACAGCAGAACTACCCACCCTGTATGCAGCAGCCCTGGGTGTGTCCAGGCACTGGTTAAAATGGAATATTCAGCCCAAAGTCAGAGGGAAGTGACTGCTTTGGGTGTTTCTGTGGGTTTTCTCTGGGAAAGATGAGAATACTCTGTGCTTTCTTCCCCAGGTACAGATAGTTATCTGCCTGGCTAATGGAGGTGCAAGAGAAAACTCTGAGGAGTTTGAGGAGCTGCAAGTTTGTTGTCACGGCACTTGTGTGAACCTGTCTCTTATGACATTTCACAGCACCACCCCAGCTGGAGCAAGGCCTGGCACCTCCTTTGCAGGATATGTGCATGGTTAACCAGCTCTAGTCTGCCCAGGCCAAGAAACAGGCAGTTTTCCTTCGTGGGACTGTCAGATCAGTGCCCTGCTTGTACTCACACCCCCACTCTCCCTCAGTTTCTTTGCTCGGGTGCATGGATCCCCTGTTATTTTACAACAGTGCCTTAAAGGACTCTCTGATGAGCTGTCTTATCCGTGATATGCTTCACACATATTAAGGAAACCACCTGAGCCAGCATCCCAAAAAGGCACACAGCTGTGGACTGTGAAAGGAAGCCAAATGAAAAGTGTCAGGTATTTCTTTGAATGCAATTACTCCTGCACAAGTCCTGCTCTACACAAAACACATTCTCTTAGCTCCACAAGCCCCCAGAAGCTCTGAGGCAGTTCTAGGAGTAGCATCAAGCCCAACATCACTTTCTGCACTTTGATTTATGAGTTTGTTTTCTTTCTTGTTTCAGACCTACTGAGATGTTTGTATAAACTGCTTAGAAGATTCTGTGGCATGCACAATTTCTTTTGACTTTTCCATTATGACATATTCAGAAAAATTAACAAAAGCTAGTTTTCCTTTATCATGAGACTTACCTAAAGCCAGAAGAGTTTTAGGCAAGATTAGAAATTCAGATTTTCCCATTCTCTGGTGCTACACTGAGGTCAGAGATTCATATGCCTTTCCCTAAGGTAAATCAGCATTCACCTTAATGAACCAACTGCTTCTGTATTTTGACTGCTATGAAACCAGTTTCACCATGTTCAATTACTTTAAAAAAAATTTTTAAATTATGTTTTCTAGAAAAACTGCAAGGTTTCTGTTATGTGCTTGCTGAACTTTATGGACCACACATAGCTGAACTGTAAGTATTGCTGTGTCCTCTCAGATTTTTGCTTAGTTTGTTCTTGACAGGTACAGATGTGCTGTCAGGTTGAAGTGGAGGGATTTCCATCCTAAAATCACATTATTTTTAAAGCAGAGATGTTTCACAGTGATTCTGGTTTGGCATTTGGCACAGCTATTCCTGAGTGAATAAACACAGGGTGCCACTGGTAACCATTTTGATATTCCATTTAAATCTCAGATCAGGCCCACCTGATATAATTATCTTTTGAAATTCAGATCATTTGGCTGAGGGAGGAATTTGAATAACCTGTGTGTATGAGACAGGTTCTATAAAATCACATCGTTGTTACTTGGCTCTTGCTTTCCATTCTACCTTTAATCAGGCTTTCTAATTGTCAGCCCCTACATGCTCTCAGCCCCGACCTTGATATACACTCTTGGGGAAGCCTACTATTTAATCTAAGTGATTAAAAAAATAAAATGTAGGTCATTTTATTCCTCTTTGAAAGTTCTTAGTTTAATTAACAGAGCTTTTACTAGACCTTCTTCTTCCCTAGGGCTTTTATTTTTGTTTTTAAAACTAGCCAAGGGACTGCAAAGTGCTTACAGGACTAAGAAATACTGTAATCAAACATTTTAATTTAATTCCTAATTAGCCCAGAGGTGTGTCCCAAAAAAGGAAGAAACAATCCTAGCATTCATGCTTGGTGATTAAAGGTTAAGGATCTTTGAAGGATTTCTGGTTATGCTGTTGAGTTAATGATTGAACATTCATATGTGCCAAATTGCATATGCATTAACTTTAACCTTTAAATCTTTGTCAGGCTTATGATTGATTAAAAAACTAGAATAGTTATAATGCATTTGATTCAGGTGCTGCATGTAGAGCTCCTTTTTCATCATCCTGGGTTCCAATTTTAAATGCTGAGTAGGATGTCGTGGCAGAAAATCATTAGAACCCAACACTGTACTGAGCAGCGGTTATGGGCCACGGTGAAGTGAGCTGGGATTATTCTGTGGTGTGTTGGGAAGATTTAGCTTCCCATGGAAATAGCTTTTCCTTTCAAGAGCCCAGAAAAACATAATAGTCTTTGTTTATGCATCATTTCGTTCAGCATAGACAGGGAAATGAATGCCGATGTGGTTTGCCATTCCTTGAGGCTGTGTAAACAGGATCCAGGACAACCACTTTGTCATCTCTACTCTCCTCCAAAGGTGGGTTTGTTTCCAAGTTTTCTTAAAACTATTGATTGTGGGATGTCTTTTAAACTGGAATTGAGCAGTTTGAAGCCTTCCACTGCATGTGCATTGTCTAGGAAATTAACATTTAGAGCATGGACATTCCTGAAAAATATCTGTTTGAACAAAAGGTGCATAACACACATTAGCTGTGTGGACCATCATCCACTGGGCTGAGGGTGTGTGGGAGTCACAGGGACAAATTCTCCTGTACCAGTCTGGATCATAGAGGAAGAGTAAGTACTTTATTGTTAAGCAGTACAATAACCCAAAGCAGATCTCAGCTGAGGTTCATCTATGCCACCACGTTACCACGGCAAAACAAGTGATCCCCACATTGCCTGATCTGCCGTGACAGCCTCCGTGGGCACAAGCTACTTGCTGCAAATGCAGGGCTATTTGACTTGGATTGGTCTGCAGTGCAAGAGGTTTAAGCTAATATGCGTTATCTTCTGCCACAGGCTGAAATCATATTTAATTACCACCACTTCTCTGATATACAGTTATTTGCTACCAACATTTGCACGTCCTTGATTGCATGTCCTAGACCTTTGCTATACTTGCACATGTACATATAGACATAGGTGTCTAAATATATGCTGTTTGTTTTGGGATTCTTTTGGTTGTGAGTAATTTTTTCCACTCCAGCCATCACGCACTTCCAGTCACACTGTGAGTGATGAGGGTTGTTTGGTGGTGTTGAAAAGCAAGCCATTCACTTCAGCACCTATTTTTGGAAATCTTTTTCCCTGCATCTGGATGGAGAAAGACATGTTTGATTTCTAACAGTCTGTATGAGCTGTTTCACACAGGGTCTAGTCCAGCAGTCACTGAAATCAGGCAATCTTTTTATGGGCTTCAGTGACCTGCAGTTCACCTCCAAGATGGATTTAGTTCTGCCAGTATTAAGGTCTGGAAAAACACTTGCCTTCCAAGAATGGCAGTAATATTTGGTTTATAGCAGGTATGAGTCTGTGCTCCGCGATATGTCAACATAGAGATCTATGGGTGTGCAACCACACAGGGGTGAAAGAAGACAAGTGCAAGCAGCAGAGAGGGCCCCCACTAACTCAACTCAACCAGAATATTGCCCAAACTTCCATCAAAGTGCCATCAGAAATCCCCCATCCTGAACTGAGGGTCAGAAGTGCAAGGCACTTCTTGAAGTGAAAGAGGATACAGGCAATGAAATGCACTGAAAGAGAGGAATGGGCTCGCCATAGCTGCACTGTGAGTTAGGCTAAGGAGCTTGGAGAGAGTGGCTGCATAAATCAAGGTGGCTCCTGTGAAGAAATTAGAACACCTGTGTTGAAATGCTAGGCTTATCAGACAGAGAGGAAAGAATGCCACTCGTGGGGTTGCTGTCACATCTTTGTGAGCTCTTACCCATCTCCCGGAGCAGGTGTAGGACCAAGGTATTGTCTCCTTCCACCTCCAGCAACCACTTCAGTGAATGCACTGTCCACAAGGAAAACGGCTGAATGTGGAGGGATTTGGTTTATTTTCTTTTAACAAAATTTGGACTCTTATTTCCATGGCCTGGAGACTGTCCCTCTAAGTGGCTCAAGCAAATCCTCTTCCCTTCCAAGTGGTAGTTAAACCCCTTTCTGTCAAGGTATTCTCAACAGGAATTGGGGAACTCTACCAACAAAACAATTTTTTTACACTGACTGTGCCCTTCTTTTGCCTCTTCTTGTGCCCCGGGAGAGCATAAGGAGATGGGAGGAGAAGAGCAGTGCTTGGAATTCATGCTCAAGTGGTTGATAAATTGCCCACAGTAACTCTGTGACTAGCCAGACTGAGTAAAGATGAATTATGGGTGAAAAAAATTAATATACAATCAGAGACACAGGTGCATAAAATGCAGTTTACCTCGCATTTGCTTCTTTCGTTTGTAATTTGATTGATCACTTCAGTTTTATGAGTCTGCAAATGTTGGCGCAGTCCCCTGCTGAGTGTTTGAACAAGACTTTAATACTAATGACTGTTCTGTTCAACTCTATTGATTTTCAGGTACTTCATTTATTCATTTAGACTTTTGGATGCCCATTTTCCCAGAATTAGTATCATATTTGTACTGGCAAAAGGAGTGAAAGAAATAGTGTTACCTGTCCTTCAAAGGCAGTGTAATGCTCAGGTTTTAATTATCTCTAAATAAAAAATTGGATAGTGGAAAATAACAACATGCTTTTTCCGTCATTAGTTTATTTTCTTCTGTTTGTGCACAGTTGCTTTCGTGAGGATTTGTATTTTGAGGAAGGAAGAGCCCCTGCTTCAGAGGCCTTTCAAACTGTCTTCTTAATGGAGACACTGTAATCTGTGTAAATGATACGTGCATCATTTTACATACTTCCCTGGTCTCTGACAAATTAGCCCAAATTTTTTTTTTTTTTTTTTTTTTTCCAAGCTTCCTGGAGCTATTAGCACTCTGTGATTATTCTGGAAGACTTTGCTCTAATTATGAGTAAAAAATATTACTCCATTCGCATGGAACTTGGTGTTCTCAGCACGGAGCTGGAGGAGAAGGGCATCCAGCCTGGGCAAGGGCAGCACCCTGTTGCTGGGGCTTGGGAAAGGTGGGCTGCTCTGCTGGGAAGCAGTTCCAGGAGCAGACCTCTGATGCTGGTGGGGAAGATTGGAAGGGGTCCTTACAGCTCCTGGATCACCAACATGACTGTACAACCGGATGTCCCTCGTAATGGATCCTGTGAGCCCCTTCTTGCCACCAGTGGCTTGTAGAGCAGAGTAAAGTTTCTCCTCTGCCCTTTAGTATGAGGGTGGCAACACTGGGGTCTCCTTCAAGTAAAGAGACAAACTAATAGGGTACCTCAGAAGTGAAGGGTTACTAAAGGTGGCTGAAAAGTGGATGGTATCTGAAGCTGCTGTAAAATGCTTTGTAGTTTTTTGTAATGCACTTTGTAGTTCAAGCCACATCAACAACAGATATTCTAAGATGGGCTGCAGCATCACTCTAAAAGACTGACAGTAGTACAGGCATCCAAGATAGCTGGTTTAGGATGACT
The DNA here is from genome assembly GCF_017590135.1 of Pyrgilauda ruficollis. Lineage (NCBI taxonomy): Eukaryota > Metazoa > Chordata > Aves > Passeriformes > Passeridae > Pyrgilauda > Pyrgilauda ruficollis. The sequence continues at coordinate 25,828,114 of NW_024519206.1, read as the reverse complement.
GGATGATGTTTTAGCCAAAATTGTTTATCAGCTCATATGCTGGAGGGCTTTCTGCAGTAGGTTGTGTAATTCAGGGATGTTCCTTCAGTGAGTGAAAAGGGCTGAAATAGGGTGAAGAGTTTTATGCAGTGCCTACCAAGATTCCTTTCTGGCCCTGGGAACAAACAGGTTTGCAGGAGATTATTCTCATCAAGCTCTAGATTGTTTTAAACCAGCTGGCCTTTTTGGTTAAATGGCAATTCTTTAATTGATTTGTTGGGGCCAGAATAATGGCTTGACTTCAGCACTGTGGTCATGCTCTAGCAATCACTAAAACAGTCTGTGTTAGAAGTTTGGACTCCATCTTTCTGCCTTTCAGGGTGCTTCTTCTGCTTCCCATCACTTTTATGCTCCAGATTATCAGAGACCTTTCAGGTGCATATTTTGTCCTAAAGTCCATCTATAGGATTTTGGTGAAAGTCATTTTTCATCAGCAAAAATATATATATTTATGCTCTTAAAATTTTATTTTACCAGAATAAACATCACTGCCACAAGCACTCATGCTGGTTTGTGTACCCTCTATCAAGTCTTTTACTGACTTTCTAAAAAACCACATCCCTCGTGGGTATTACTGTGGTCAGCATGCTCTTTGACAAAGTAGGAGCCAACTAATTCTGGGTAGAAAAAAGAAACCCATTGGGGTTTAGTAAAATGAAAACACTTCTGCTGATATCTCTCATTCATCTGAGCTTCCTCCTTGGAGGTGAGACAGAACCAAACTCCAGGATGGGAGTGCTTCTGCATTCTTGGTTAAGAGCAGGCTGCCAGTCCAAAGTAAACCTCGTGACTAGGACTTGTTTCCTTCTTTTGAGACCACAAGCAGTAAAGCAAACAGCATCTGGGAGGTAGGCTAGGTCCTGTGGAGCAAGATGCCTTCCTTTTACCCTTTGTTCTTGGAAACAAGTAAAGTCTACTGAAATGTGAGTTTCTGCTGCAGCCAGAACTGAGCCCTGAAGAAACCTATAGACAGGTAATAGCAGAAGGCACAGTTTGAGTGCTCGTTCCTCCTCTTTTACTTGTTTCTCTTCATTTCCTCTGCTTCTCTTCAGTGGCAGAAAATAAAATAAAATAAAATAAAATAAAATAAAATAAAATAAACCCTACCCCAACTGAAAACCCGAACAACCCCAAAAAGCCAAATCATACAATCCTAACATTCCACCAAACAAATCCAAAGGAAATAAGGTGGCATGGGATTTGCAAGGTGGTGCATGCAGCTGTGCCATGCCAATGTAGAAGCTGTCTCAGGCAGGACCCTAGAAAACAGCAGGCATAGAGATATTTGGGGTGGGAAGGTGGCAGACAAAAGTGTGAGGACAAAGAATCATTGCTCATTAACAAATCCCACTTTCAGCTGTGCTATTTGACAAGCTTTGCAGAATTTTGCTATCTTGCTACTCCTGGTTAAAGGATGATGAAAATGAGTTAGAAGGAAACTTGGAGTGTTTTGTAAATATCTGGTCTCCTGGGAAAAAGCTGGCTAACAAGGATGATAAATGAGAGAGAATTAGAGTTGGTTTGTGCATTTGTTTACAATGAGAAATACATCTGTTTGCCAAAAAAGAAATCATTACTGGGAGCACGTGCTCTCTGTGGAGAACACTGAAAGAAGGCAGTGAATGAAATCCCAGTGACACCCTGCCCTCAGCCCCATCCACGGCTGGATATCTTGTGCACACAGGGTGGCAGGGCTGCACCAGTTGGGGTGGATGGTGCTGGCTGCTCCCCAGGACTCATCCATCAGCTGCTGAAGCCTAGGGAAGCCCCTCCTTGGTGGTGTTCCCATGCCATGGGAAAGAGAGGAGGCTCCTTGCTAGCCAAGATGCAGCAGGGGAGGTTGTCTGGGTGATATAGCCTTCAGTGGCAGGCTTGACATGCTGGGGTCAGCCAGGGATTACAGGTGACCCATGAAACCAGGAGCGTTTTCTTCCCGGTGGGTGTTTCAGCTGCCAGTCTTCCACAGTCCAACCTGAAGTCTTGGCTGAAGGAACTTGTAAAGTGAGAGAAGGTGTCAACTTTAGTGCTTCAGAGAGAGCGTTTTCTACACACAAGGTCATTCCAGCCTTTTCCTCCCTTGTTTTCTGCTTTCTGAGTACAATATTCCTGTAGCTTTCAGAATCATGCACTTCTCAGGTGCTGCTGCTGTGAGCAAGAAAGGTCTCTCCTACCCTGGCCAGCAGAAAAGGACTGATAAATCCTACCTCTCTGGGAATTTTCCTTCTATTATACTCAATTTCAAGCAATTTTTCACATCTGCCTCTCAAGTAATTTTATTGTAGAAATGACAGCAGCTGGTATTGTACAACATAACAATGGCAAACGTAAGATGCATGATTGGTTTTGGGGACAGAAGTTGCCCAGGGGGACAAAACTAGAAAACAACGTCTTGGCTCATTGCTAGCTTCTCTCATCTATTTGTGACATACCCTGATTTTTAGAAGACTATAGACACCATGAATTAAACATATATTAACTACATATATTAATGCGACACATATATTAAAACCCAGCAGCTTAGAAGTCTGTGTTCCTTGCTGCTTATGCTTATTCGTCCGTATCCCTTTGTGTTGTTCACCATAAATATTTGACCCTTGAATATCACGGTTAATTAATTTGCTTTGATCACTGCCTAAATCAATTATAATAGCATGCTAAATTTTATCCCCAGCACAAAAATGCTGGCAATGATTACTTTAAATACAAATTAAATCTGCTTTAATATTCTAATCTGGCATGCCACTGTTCAGTAAGGTGCCATCACATGAGGGACATTTTCTTTTTTTTCCAAGTGCTGTAATAATAGCATTTGCTGAAGCATCCCTATTTTCCCCCTTGCTGAGTTCCTGTAGTTCTGTCCAGATAAATATAAACTTGTGCTGACTTCTCAGTTGATGACATCACCTCAGTTGATGTTAGGCTGGCAGTAATGTCCTTAGGCTGGGCTGTAGGAGGGACTGATAGCAGGTCATTTTCAGACAGAGCAGTTTGTCCCCACTAACAGTTTTGAGCAGAAACTAGGTGCTAATGTGTTTGTGATATTCTGGATTTTTTTTCCCATTTGAAACATTTTCCAAAATAATTGATTTTTATCTTCTTTTTTATTTTAAGGTTGGGGTTTTTTTGCCAGTTCTCAAAGCCTGCAGAACATAAGTAGTTATTCCGGCTGAAAGGGAGCAAACAGGCGGTGCTTTCAGCCTTCATCATGCTGAATGCTGAGGGGAAGGACAGAGGCCATCACTTAGTAATGTCACATATAATATCTCACAGATATAGCTGTTTTCAAAGGTGGCCTAATAAATGCAGCACAACATATGGGAATTGTCATCACTGAGATACAAAAATATTGTCCTGAATTGAAAATGGAGCAGCTGGGGGGAGTACACTGGCGTTACCTCGACCATTCCAGACTCCTCTGACTCTCTCTTCTCTTATTTATTTTCCTAAACTGGAGTTGTGAGAACTTCCTTTCTTATGGAAAGATATGTCTGAATTTAGAAAGTTCTGTTCGTCGGAGTTGTTAAACAGTTGTTAAATATTTTGGATGGCATAAGCATATCTGGGGCATTGCTTCACCTCCATAACTGGGAAGAATCTTTGTGGCAGGAGAAGCAGTGTGATCTTTCTGTGCTGTGACACAAGAAAAATTTCTTAAGGCCAGGTCAGTGTTTAATGCACAGTGCAGAAACAGCAGCTACTTATTGCCCACGCTTCAACACTTCCCCAGGCAGCACCCAGGGCTCTGGACCTCATGGGCTGCAAAGATGTATTTGCTGAGGTTTCTGCAGTGGCAGAGCCTTGAGGAAAGCTTGGAGAGCAGGACCATGGCAGTGTTTGGCAGTTCTGGCCATGGCAAGCAGCCGTCAGGGTGTATGTGACCTTGCTGGCACCACACATGGCAGATGTGTCCTCCTGCTGCCAGCAGAGCTGTCCTTGGCTGTTACTCACACTCATGGATGGTGCCCCTTGCACAAAATTTCCTCTGCTCCTTCAAAGAACTTGTGTGCAAAGGAATCTCAGGATTTATTTGTCTATCACTAGTAGTTGACTTATTTGTAACCCATGGCCTTATGATGGCCAACCTGATGCCTCTCCAAGACCTTTTCTTGGAATGGTTCTCCTACTTTTTCTTTCTATGGAGGTATAAGTATCCACATTGTGGAGGTATCCCAAAATGGCTCTTCAGCACAAGTTGGCACAGACCCACCAGAAAAACTATCTTGCCACTGTCAGCAAGAGCTTGCTCTCCAGGTCAGGTATTTCCAGAACAAAAAGCTAACCTTCCTGGATCCTAAGCAGGGGATTTTCCTTCCAAAATCTATTCCCTGATGTGTACCTTCCTGCATGCCACGCTCCCCTGCCAGGATGAACCTCAGCTGAGTATAACCCTTATCCACGCAAGAGCAAATGTTTCCTCTGTACCCTCCCACAGCAAGTCAGACTGATGTTATGTGAGTAATGCTCTTTTAGCCTTTTAATGGATGAGTTTTCCTTCAGGAGGAGTCACTAGAGAAGTATGTCCTCTGCAGCTCACGCAGTGCAGTCAGGATATGAATTTCAGCTCTTCAGCTGATCTGGACTTTTCCTTGGGAAATAAATGATGCCCTGGAGCAAAATAAATGAACTCTTGCTACTGGAGTTTCATAGAAGGTGACTGGATAATTGATTGTTAGTCCAATAAAAAGTAACTGATGAGGAGTTTGTGGACTCATACATCATTTCTGTGCTGTGACTGATATTAAAATAGAAAAAAATGGTAGGAAATGGGGAGAAAAGTTGGTAGGATACTGTGAGGCTGATCTGGTTGTTTTTCATTTTGTTCTTGCTCTCCTAGGTGGGACTGAGTGTTGCAATAAGAAAAGCAAAAAGAATTATGAAGACTTCCAAGGACTTGGTAAGAAATCAATGGCATTAGGGTGTTTTACTCTGTACTGGCATTTTATCAGGAGTGAGTCCTTGTTTGTTTTGTCTGACTGTGAATCCTCCTGATTAGCATTGAATTGGATGCTGACTCACTTCTTCTTGATACAGGATCTGCTCTATCAGGTGACACTGGAAGAAAGAGAGGGAGAAATAAGAGAAAATTATGAAAGTATGGGGAGAGCTTAAAAAATAATGAAAAATGTAGCTACCTTGTAGCTGTATGTAAGTGGTGCCTCATGAACTGACCCATTACCTCAGAGTAGAACAACTGCACTTTGGGGCTGTCTGAAACTCAAGCAGTGGCCTGAATGCAAATTCTGCATATTTTTCCTGTATTTATGAGTTGCTGCCTTTGTCTCTAAAATTTGAAAAATGGCATTTGAAATCTTTCTGCCTCCAAAAGTTCTCAGATTTGTAGAGGATCTCTAAAGGGTAGCAGGGAAGGGTAGCAGCTGTTATTCTGCTAGGTTCACTTAGGTGAGTCAGTTCAGCCCTAGAGTTTGCTTCCAGTTAAGTCACTTAATGCAGAGGAAATGCTTTAACTGTTTGTGAAGAAATGATTTATATTGCTTATTCCTGAATCCTTACTGTGATGCTAGTCACAAAAGTGAAAATTGAGGTGCCTAATTAGCCTTTGGGCAATTGCCAAATTACCAAGCCAGGGAAATAAACAAAGCACTGGAGAGACTGGCCTCAGCTCCCGCAGAACAGCAACCAGCAGGATCTCTTACTCATTTCCCTTACTATTCGGTGCTGTGCTACTGATGGCTTCAAATTTCCACTCAAATTACATGAAATCTTTATTCTTCTCTCCCTGGAGCAAGTCCGCACATTAACACCTGTAACAAGATGCTCTGAGTCAAGCAGGTCCTCTCTGTGAGCTGGAGATAGGTGCAGGCATGGGGCTGGAGAGGGACTGGCACGGGGGTGCTGCCCTGTGGGATAAAATTCCTTTACTTCCTTGCACATGCTGCACCCTTGGCATATTGGGCTGAGTCCCTCACATAGCCAGCCACATCCCACTTTCTTGGGATGGGCATGCCACATCCTTTCAGGCTGTCCTGGGTAGGGTGGCATGGTTGGCATCAATATTTGGGTGCAATAGGCTCTCCTATTTTGCCTTTCCTCACGTGTATCCTCAAAACTGCTCAATGCAGTTCCTCTCTCAATCTCCATTGGCCCTCAGCCCCTTTCTGCTCCTAGCTGCCTATTTGCCAGCAGGAAGGACAAACAGGCTGGAAGCAGAAAGGTCACAGTTGGGTTTCAAAGTATTTCCTAACCTTCTGCACAATGCAAGGTCAGCTCAAATTAAAACATGTATCATATGCTTGCTTGGCTTCTCCTGCCATTATTCCTAGTGTGCTTCCTGTAATGACCCTGGCTGAAACTTATTTTCAACCTGGAAAATAGAAAATAACATTTCTAGAGGCATTACTTCAGCTTGCAATTTCCCATTCACCCAGACTGAAGTTATTTTCAGATCCAGAAAAACAATGCAGTGAGAAACACAAAAGAGAATCTCTAGGAGGGAGCACAGTGTGAATCATGCTTGCATAAGCCATGTCTCCCAGAAGAGCAGCATGTGATGAAAGAGTAAGGAAATCACCTGCACAGTCTCAAGGCTCCCAAATCATGATGCTACCTGCACAGGCAGATACTCCTTAGTGAGAGCTGAATTGCTCTCACTGCCTGGGGAGAAGATTACCTGGCTGAGTGTGTGGGTGAGGAACCAGAAACATCCCAGCTGTGGTAGGACATCCCTGCATAAATATCAGTTGAAGAAAGAAAAACATTCATCTGGACTCTTTCATGCTCTGGCTCATGCTAGACCAAAAAGTCAAATTAGATCTGTCAATTCTTCCCATATCTGCTCTTTTGGTTACTTTGCTGCATTGTATGTTTGGGGAAAGCCTTCTGAAGAGGTTCTTGCAAGTTAACTGTCCCCATCTTGGCATGGCAGCTGTGTGTGACTGTGCATAAAAGAAGAGATGTTATGATGGCTGTTGTAATGAGAATGGGAGATCTATCTGGATCCCAGGATTTCACATTTACTTGGAATTTCTTAGGATCATTATGAGTTTGGAAAAAAGAGAAGGTATTCAGCAGATGTAGAAATGCAGTGAAAGCAGCTACAACTTCAAAAAAATTCAAATAGATGTCTCCGTTCATTAAAAGGAGTGAGCCATCTCTAAGGCAGTGGCTTAAACCAAACACCAACAAGCATTAGAGGCTCATTGTTATTCTTTTTAGTAAAACCAATTAAAATAATTACAGAAATGTCATTAGGGAATGTTAACAGGCAATGAATAGGATATTAGTGTTATCAATCACTGGGAGCACCTCTAGCATTAACTCTTCTTGTGGGTGGAGAAGATACTAAGGGGCATCTTTGAGCAATAGCAATGAAAGAATAGTGATCAGAGTTCTGGCATTTAATGAGAGCAGGCACCATTTGTACAATCCTGTCATGACTACAAGGTGCCTGCAAGTCACGGCCTGACAGTGGGACAAGTGGGAAGCCATGGAGAGAGCATCCATAAGCTGATCCCCTGCCCACTCCCCCATGCTACACAGGGGCAAGTAGCCCATCTTCTGTCAACAACTCATGCTGCAATTATAGCCTGTCTCTGCTGGGAAGGACCCAATAGTGCCTGGTCACACAAAGATTCCCTCCTTTTTTATACCTGTATTCCTTGCCTTTTGAGAATAGCCAAGGCAACCTCAAAGATCAGATGAGCCACTCTCCTGCACAATGCCAAGCAGAACTAAAGCATTACCTCCAGATCTCACTGTCCCACCTGGTGTGGGAATACAAAGGCTGTGGAGCCAGAGGCTGCTGGGTTTCAGAATGCTGCTGCAGCTGGTCCTCAGCAACAGCATTGCCAGGTAATCGTCGTGCATCCATTCCCACCAAAGTTGGGCAGTCTTTGGGAATGCAAGATAACCTGCCTTTGAAATCAACGGAGAGCCAGTCAGCAAGAATTTTCAAAAGATTACCTGAGAAAAAGACAGGAAAAATTTTATTCTGTTTACAGCAAAAGGTAAACTTTTAGCACAGCCTGTGAACAGAATAAAAGGAGGTTTTACTTATGTACTTATTTTTTGCAAGCCCTGTAGTTTGTCTTTCTGGTGCGGTTTTGACTACAGGTACCTTAACTTCAAAGGCTTTGCATACTGTGGCTTAGGCTGAAGTGAAAAACTGACAGCTCAGATGAAGACCCTGCAAATCTTAGTCTGATGGAAGGCTTAGAGAGTCTCTGGTGCTTCTATTGGCAGGATTAGTCCTGCATGAAGGAGAGGGGGAAGTGATTTCTTTCCTCTTTCCAGGAAGCGTACATAGGTTTGTAAATCTCTTTGAGAAAACCTGACATCCTGTCTGTGCACCTTTCATGCTCTCTGCCCACCTGACCATACACACTGAGCAAAAAGGAGGCCTGTGTCCCAGCCACGCTGCAGGACACAGCCCTGAGGCAGCTAATAGCTTGAATACAGAGGTGCAGAGGCATAGGGACATGCAGAGGGCAACTGGAGGTGCAGCAGTGGGACCAGGTTGGTCTTTCAGCCTAAGGAAAGGCCCCTTGGCTGCTTTTGGCTTTTTCTCTCCAGTTCTTCTGTGGTTGTGTTCTGGTTTCTCCTTTCACTCCCCAGTACCTCCTCCCCCTCTAAGCTACTGTGACTAAAGCTTTGTCATATGAGTGTGTTGCACAGAGCTGAAGAAAGTTAACTGGTGGTTTTTTTCATGCTTCTTGTCTCCTTGACCTTCCTTTTTCTTTTCTCCTTGATTTCACTTTTGCCTTCTTCAGAAAGTGCACCATTGCAGCTCCTACTCCACTGCAGATATCTCCTCCTCCTCCTCCTTTTCAGTGGTACCTGAGAAAGGTACCACTCTTTTTCATCTTCACCTTGCTTCACCATGAAGTGCTGCATGGGCACTTCAGCCACCAGCACAAATGTTGCTGCAATCTTTGTACTACGGGCTCTGTCCCCTCTCCACTAGCCCAGTTCTCCTCACCACCCTGAGATCCTGGCTGCGGTGTATTTCTGTGCCTGACCTCCTGCTCTGGGCAGCGTGAGACCCTTATTTCCATTGCCCCTTGTTACCTCTCCAAGCAAACACCTTCCCTGGAGCTGCAAGGAAATGCCCTAGGCTTCTTGACCTCACTGCCTTGCTGTGCTGCCTCATAGTTCTCCTTTGTCACTCAGAGCTGTGTACACTGGGGTTATAGACCCACGTGGTGTGTAATAACCTTCCACTGGCCTCTACTGAGCTGTATCCAAGCTTTACCTTCTGTTTCATGATGGGCACAGGTTGTAATATCATTAGGTTGAGGACTACCTTACTCTTTTTTTCTGTGCATATAAAGTATGTAACAGAAAGCAGTTGGTCCAAGGACAGAGCTTTCAAGTGCTGTGTCTGGATAAACAATTACCCTTCTTTGCATAAAATTATGAGTATGCCCTTCTGCTCATCTGCTCCATATTTACATGGCAAATGTAGCCTCAGTGAATACAGAGAACTGGGCTGTGCACCAATTAGCCCTCTGCAATTAGAGACCACTTGAGCACCCTCAGTGTTTCAAGACCAACTGAACTTACAGTGAAGCCACATGAGCAGCATGTTTATGGGATTAATTGCCCATGCAACACAATTCATTAGGAATGTCTCTTTCAGCTTCTGAAGCTTCCTGGCTACCTGGAACATCAACTGGGTTGGCCTAAGGCTATGGGCTACTGATGTTGAATGAGTTTTTTTAGCAGCAGCTGTCTTTTACATCTTACATGTTTGGCCAAGATAAAATCTAGATTTCCAGGTAAAAATCTCATTTTAAAAATTCAAGGGTATTCTATGCACAGTCTGGATCTTCTCATTTCTGCTCTTATTAGAGTTGTCCCTGGCCTTTGGCATGTAGAAACCAGACTCATGGCTCCAAGCATGTGGCTTTCACTAGATTTGCACTGTGTCAGGTGCCACCATGTTTACCAAACATGAGAACAGTAATTTTTACAAAGAATGAAAAAAAAAAATTGGTTACATTAGAGAAGACAGAGAGAAGACTGGAACTTTTTTTTTCCTTTTTGAGTTGTACATGTCTTTGAAAGCAAGAATATTTGGTTTGTAAAATGCTCAGCCTTAATCCTTAACTGCTGTGTCAGATCTAAATCCTCTGGCATATAGCATCCTTATTGGCATCATTGGATTTTTTTGATGTTTCTAGGCAGAAAATACATGGTTTAGCTCTGTAATTTACTGACACTGAATATCCCAAGCTACACCACTTCTGTGAACTAAAGCATCCTTCTACTTTTATTTTTCTTCCTCGCCAGAAAAACTTCATGGGCTTCTCAAGTGTATGTGCATTTCCTCTTCTGGCTAACCTGTGTGAGAAGATTAAATAGTATGTATACATTTTCAGTACTTAACTAGAAACAGAACATGGTAAATTTGCTTCTTTTGAAAGTCATCCTTAGCTAACAAAGCTTCCCATATTTGGTTGTGTTGGTTTCCTTTATAAAACCACTGTCTAGGTAGTACAGAAGGAGTCTGCACAGAGTTCAGGTAAGCAATAATCTTCACAGGGATCCTTGTGGTTGTTTTAGCGCTTAAACCATTTGCTTAATTTTAGCACGTCCCAGAGCTCAAATATGTGACACTCTCACAGATGTGACATCTCCAAGAGGAAACTACCTTTCTCCTGAGATTTTCTGAGCCCAAGAAACTTCTTCATTTTTCACCCATTTGTGGTGCCCATGTCTCAGTGCAGGAAGGCCACCAGCAGCTGCATAACTCTGTGAGGAACCCAAATTTAATGTCAGTTGTGAAGCATAGAACAATCCCAAGGCATTTAAGAAAGTCAGGTGGATGGCATCCATGAAAAACAACTCATGACAGTGCTGACTCTGAGTCAGTTTCTAAGAAAGGCCAGGGACATGAGCTGGGCGATTACTTGTAAAGTGTATTTGTCGATGTACTCCAATGACTTGGAGGAATACTCAAGCAGGTCTAAGAATAAATCAGGATTATTAGCTGTATATTTGACTGATTCAACTGCCAAGACTAACTGCTAACCTATTTCTGCTCATTTAACTGAAACTGCAAATATCAGGAGTTTATTTGGAATGCCTTGATTGACATGAAAAATCTTGCAAGTGTGCTGAGTTTGAGCCCTGTGAGTTCAGACAGTGGAAAGGAATGAAATTGTATATCATATGTTGGATTGCATGTATTCAACTCAGATTTTCTGATCTCTCCCTCATGCACTCTCTCTCCCTCAACATTTTTGGGTTTTTACTTTCCTCTTTCTGTAGGAAAAAAAAAAACCAATTTTTATCACAGATTTGTTGTCTCAGTTAGTTTTAGAGACTGCAGGTTTGACATTGAAGCCATACAGGAGTCCATCAGCATCACCTCCAGAGCTCAGTCAGCAGATATTGAAATACAGAATTTGCTCTTTGGGCAGGATCACTTTGCTGAAGTACAAGCACGGAGGCACAACTGAATATAGAGCAGTGAATATCATGCCAGTTATTATCTGTTCTGTACACTTCACTGTGTTTTTTTACTTTCTTAATAGATTCCCTTCCATATGTTAACACTATGGGTTTTGTTTTTGTTTTTTTACAGTGTTCTAAGAAATAAACTGCCTTTTGAAGATTTTGATGGAGATAAATTTAGTACCTTCCCAGTAAGCAAAGCCTTTCCTTTGGTACAGTAATCCCTTGATAATGAGAATGTCTCTGGGATTCCTCCTACTTTCTGCAAAGCCTTATCCATTCATGTGAAAATAGGAAAAGGAATAAAATGAATGGAACAGTTTTTTGTCATAAAATGTTGAGTTTTTTCCTGGATGAAAAAGCAATCATTCATGTGTGCCACCTGGGGAAATGCACACATAAAGCTGTGCTCCCTGCAGAAGCAAATTGCTCTGCTGCTGAGTGGTTGTTTACTGAATTAATAAGAGGTGAATTCATATTAAACAAAAAAATAAATTGCCAACTTGTCTTATTGCTGCACCAAAGCATGCTAGGTGTCACTTATTAAAGCTTAGCAAAAGGAGTTTGGAATAAAACCCGTTTACTGGGTTTTATTCCTACACCTTGAGTTAGATTCTCATTTTAGATATTTTAAATTAAAAGTGCAAGAGTAATAATGGCTGTCCTATCTGTGTGTTTCTCCTGGCCTTTAGACATTGAGGGGCTATCACTGGCGAGGCAGAGACTGCAACGACAAAAACACAACTGTGTACCCTGGCAGGCGGTAAAGATTTTAATTATTTTAAAGGCTTCTTATTAACTGTGGCTTCCAGAAGAATGAGCTCCAGATTTTGTTTTGACCATAATCTTAGACAGCACATCACTGCTTGTTGCTTGACTTTGCTTTGAGGGACACAAGAGGAGATGATCAAGACCAGGGATGGAACTCCTTTGTGGGAGTGGTGCACACATTTCTTTCCTTTCTCTAAAGCATCTGAAGCTACAATTGGTCAGACAGACCAGAGATGTGGAGGGAAACCATGCCACTGACTAAAAGGATAAGTTTCATTCAGCAATTTCCCGTATTAACTTTAAATTAATGTTGCATTTTGCGCTTGCATTTTGCTAGGAAAAATTGCCTCTCCTAGATCAAAAGGGAGAAAAACCCCACCCTTTCATGCAGAAAGGAATTTCAATTCCTTTTTAATTTTGGTGAAAAATGGCACTAGGGATCTTATTTCCCAATTCTTTTTTGTGACATTTATTATCCTTTTTTGTCTCTGTTTTAGTCCTGATAATTGGGATGCAAAAAGTGACTCTAACTGCAATGGTATATGGGTAAGTAAATGAAGTTGCATCTTCCTGATTGCTGCTTCTCTTTTGTCCTCTTTAGTCTTTGATTTAATTTAGAAGTGTTCCTTTTTTATTTATTCTGGTTTTATTAGCTGATATTAAGTTTGTTTATTGATGCTTATGATTATTTAAATTATAGCTTATATGATTAATTAAAATGTACATCTACTTATTAAGATAATGTCACTGCATCATTATTATGATGCAGTGCCTCCTGCAGGCAAACATTCAAGAATAACTAGATTTTCAGCCTCTGTTTTGCGCTGCCATTCTTCAGGTGCTAGATAGGTACTGTTATCTACCCTTTCTCTTCTCCAACAGGGTGTGGATCCAAAAGATGGAATTCCCTATGAAGAGAAGTTCTGCAAAGGTAAATAATTAGAGTCAATACAATAAACCACGTATCTTATGTATTAATTTGATAAACATTTCAACATTTGCATGTTCACAAGGCAAGGGAAACATGAGAAAACATGAGACATCATGAGAAAAGCAAATTATCGAGTTTTTTTAATCTTGAGGATTGATAAAGATGAAATTTGTAAAACACAGGATGCTGGTAATTTCCCATTAAAAGTCAGCTCAGTAATGAAGTTGAATACATGGACTGGAGGCAGCAGCAAACTGAGATGTCAGCTCTGCATCTTCTCTGGTGCCTGAAGACTAACCCAGTGTAATGGCTTTGAGATTTAGGGAAGCAGCTTAACATTTGCATTTGCCCAGTCTTACCTCCTGCCATAAATACATGCATTTTTTTCCAGATAAGGCCTTAAAGGGGTGAAATGATGGCACCAGCTGATCTCCCTGACCATGATCTGGGTGGGTGTCTGTGTGGCCACACTGCACAAATAAAAGCCTGCACAAACCAGCAGTGACTGCAGTTGCCACTCACCTCACCTCACACTGAAATCAGTATCCTGGGGATGAACCATTGCCTGGCAAGACTCCTCAACATTTTTAGATGAAAGGCTAATCTGCAAATGTTAAGTGACATTAATTATAAACCAGACAGATTGTTCTAGCAGAAATACTCATATGAGTAGCACATCCACCACCCAGTTCTGTTATAAGGAGCTTTGAGCAATTTTCTGAGTAATCCGATTTCCCTAAATGTTTAAGTACTTTTTAATGCATAATCTATGGATAGTAAAAATAAACACTGCCTGCACAGCAGAACCTCTGCTGAAATAACACACAATTTGAATACAACCAGGACTCTTTACCAATTAGCAAGACCTCCCCCTGTTTTTCATGCCCAGTTCCCAGTTGTTTCTCTAGGGTTGTTGGCAAATGCCTGTTAGATGGTTTCTGCTGCAGATGGAGTGAAAATCCTATTGCAGTGTCTGAACATTTAAGCCTCGTGAAGGGTGGTGTAGTCAGTCACCCTGTGACTCCATCAGCTGCTACTGCTGTTCCTCTTTAAGCACCCTCCAAGCTGGGTTTCAGTTTGCTCTTTCTGCCCATGTGACTGACAAAATGCATCCATCAGGTGCAGACTCCAGAGGGGTCGTGCTCCTGGGAGACTCGGCCGGCGCTCACTTCCACATCCCTCCCGAGTGGATGACCGTCACACAGATGTCAGCGGTGAGGAATCACGTTCAGCTTGCCAAAACCACTGATTGCCATTTGCTTTCTCTGCTGTGCTGCAGGTTGCCAAGGGGAAACAAGTGCAAAATGCTTCGCTGCACTGGAATTTGTAGTTATGGTCTCACGTGTATCAGTCCCCTCCCGCATCTGCTCCTATGAAGATAAAAAAGCGCAGCCCTGTGCTACTGCCGCTCCTCCGGCATCTGTGCAATTGGGTCAGGGAAGAGTTTGGCTGCAGTGTCCCAGTGCTGTGCCAGAGACACAAACCAGGACATCTGGCTTTCCACGCACGTGCCTGCGGCTCAAGGAGACCCGTGCTGTCTGTGGGATCAGAGCTGCCATTAGCAGCCTGGTTGGGATGGCTCCTTGCTGTGAGAGTGCTTGCAGAAGTGACCCTGCTGACAGTCAGGGAATTTCTGCTTTAGGAATCTGGCTTTGAAATTATGTGCCCTGGATTGTTTTCCCTCATCCTGTGGCATATGTGAAGTAGATCTCATAACTCCAGCGTTCTGTTTTTGAGGATTGTTGAACAAATGCGTTCACAGGTGTTTGAGGGTCATCCAAGTATTTATAATAGATTTGTCTTGAAGGGAAGAGTTCCTGTACCATAAAATATCACTGCCGCACTGATGTCTATCCTTGGGTGGTATCCCCGCATTTTCTATATTCAGAAAACAGCAAAATGCACCTGTGAACTATACTGAGCCTGTTGCAGTTCACTGGCATGTAATGAAATAATTGAGAGGAAAAGATCATTCTAGCAAACTGCAATTATGGGGTAGAGATAAATGCACAGGTATGTTCCTGACCTTCACTGTTGTTTCCTATCCTATCAGTCTCTAGCCAGGGAGGACTGTACCTTGTCCTTCTCTGCCCAAGAATCTGTTGCACAGGGGTGAGCAGATAGATCATCATTGCCCACTCCTCCCGATGAAAACCTTCTACACATCCACTGGTGTCTGTAGATAAGGTTACAGACATTTTTTGGAGATCAATTCTTTTTCCAGACTGTTAGTAGTTGCAATGCTGTGGGAGGTCTGAGAGTTTCATGGGGTTTTTTCCACTTTTGCTCCCAGAGCTGATTTAAATGTTGCAGATTAGACGTTGTTTTTCTTTGTTAAATGCTTATGAGCAACAATTAGATGAATGACACTGATGACAGAGCTGATGAGGAACATAATAAATTAGCACTAATGATAATTGAGATTATCTCATCTAATAGAGATGATCATAATACTGATGGCAAGGATGATTCTGACAGTAAGGCTGGTAGTAAAGCCATGTAGGCAAGACCAGTTTTAGACTATGTCAGCATTTTATTATCATTGTAATGAGGATTTAGAAAGAATTTCTCTTGCTTGAAGCTTGCTGATCCACCAGCTGGTTGGGTCAATGTCTGCTAATAGCATGCCAAGGCACAAGCTTCAAGGCTGGGAGCTGGAGTGCAGATTACAAAAGTGAGTTTTGGAGGCTCTTTGTTACCGTCTGATGAGTGCAGAGCAGCTTGCATGGGGTGGGGGGGGGGGGG
>NW_024519206.1:25496694-25812194 GCF_017590135.1 Pyrgilauda ruficollis | reverse complement strand
GGGGGGGGGGGGGGGGGGGGGGGGGGGGGGGGGGGGGGGAAATTGGTGCACTCTCTGTAAGGCCCAAAAAATATATGTGAGGTTTGGGATAGGAAACAACATGTTTATTTCTAGGACTATTTCCAAGCTTTCCTACCAACCTGGCAAAAATACATCAGTTAAATATGAATGCAGACATACAGAGAACTCAGTTGTATAAAAACTATTATATGTGATTAAACTCTGGCAAAAGTAAAAGGTTATTTAATTTGGAGCTCACCATGAGAGTGAAAGCTGTCACCTGAGCACAAAAGGACTAGCAATACCATTTCTGAACTAGTTCAAACTTTATCACTGCCTCTTCCTTTTCCTTGTCCTTTGTGTCTTGCTTTCTCTGTGGAGGATGTCAACAGCAGCAATTTAACTGCCTTGAGGTTGTGAAGGTGCAATATTGCTGTCTCTCATGTTGTATTAAAAGCCACTGGAAAGTATCCTTCTTCTCTAGGCTTAGTTAACAAATTAACTGGCTTCAATGATTTTTCAGTGCAAGGCTTCCCTCGAGGAGAATTTTGAAGCACATTCAGAGATGGTTTTGTGACCAGAGAGAGTGCAGAGTCTATGTCCTAATCTTACAGGAAACATCTTTAATCTGGAAAATTTGAAGTTAGGCCTTGGAGAGGAAAAGGCGTCATCTTTGTGTACCTGCTGTTCCCTTGTGCTCTCTAACTCAAGACACCTGGATTTGATTCTGCCAAAATTTCTTCTATAAGACACGTAAAAATATTAGTTTGTCAAATGATTTTGTCCGCAGTCAATACTAGAGTAAGCTCAAAGCTTTAATTTTCATTTCAACAGAATCTCAAACCTCCACATGGAATTTCCAATAGTGCTTCCTTGTCCCTGCCCTGTCCAGATTTTTCCAGAAAAAGTTGTGTGCCTGTTAATTTAGATGTATTCTGTGTATTATTTCACTACTTTAATATTTTTCTATATTTTACATATTCATTTTATATGCTTTCTATATTCTATATTTCTATATATCTATATTTCACATATTTCTTATTTATATTTATCCTTTTATGTATTTACATATACAGGTGTAAAGTAAAATTTACACTTGGTTACAATGCTTTGGGCCCATCTGTTAATCAGTACCACATCAGTGGCAGCTGTTAATTCCAGATTTAAAGCTAATTAAGTGAGGAAATAATTTTTTTAGGAGAGATGCTGAGTATTTCATTAAGAGGCTCTGCAGAATGGTTGTTTTCCCTGATTTTGCTGCATGTAGTCTACCTTGCAAAGGAGAGGCTATGATGAGTATGGAAAGAAAAGAGAATGTGAGTGAAAAATGCACTCAGCATGTTGTCTGAGTAGCTGGATATTTAGCACAGGGGTGACAAGACAAGTATTTGGGTTGAACAGCTTTGAAATTCGTATGTCCATGCCATTGACTTGAAGAGCATTGTTGGGAAGATGCTGTATATTGGATTTTGGATTTCCTGGTCTAATTAGGAACATACTGCCCTCTTAGCTTTGCCCTGTAAGGGTCATAACCCCCAGTGTAATTTGGTGCAGGAGGACTGCTTCTGTTATGTGTCTCATGTTGTATGGGGCACATCAAGTTGCAC
The DNA here is from genome assembly GCF_017590135.1 of Pyrgilauda ruficollis. Classification (NCBI taxonomy): domain Eukaryota; kingdom Metazoa; phylum Chordata; class Aves; order Passeriformes; family Passeridae; genus Pyrgilauda; species Pyrgilauda ruficollis. The sequence goes on along the minus strand of NW_024519206.1, from coordinate 25,810,587 downwards.
CATTCACTTTCCCCATATCAAGTCCTCTGTCATGCTAAATATCAGAGGGGGCACTCTTGTTTTCCAGTGCTATTTCCAAAGCCTTTACCTAGGAGTCAGTCACACATACAGTTACCATCCCTCTCAGAGTATGTTCTTCCCAGAAAGAGCACATGGAGGCATTATTCATTGTGGGAAGCACCCATTATGATGTGGAAACATCTTTGAAAACTGCAGCTATTTCTCCCGTTGAAACAATCAAACAAACAAAACAACTAAAAAACCTCCACTCTTTCCTATATAGGGGAAGCCATGGGTACCTTACACAAAGAGAATGATACATCTCTAAGAAGGGGTCAAGTCAACTTTATTTTGGCTTTCTGGTTATCAACAGCTCTTGGGTTTGCCAAACTTTTCTTTTAGAGTTTCAGCAAGAATTGAGCTGAATGTTCATCCCTTTAACCTGAAAATCTGGACGCTAAAAATGAAGTGTAAGGCAGTAGACATGCATTCTGCGAGGTTTAGCAAAGCAGAAGAAGTACTGAGGGGTTTTTTGAGGTGAGAGTTTTTTGAGGTAGATGTTTTTTGCAGAGAGCTAATGTTGAAAACACTAGTATGTCTAGTGATGGATATTGTGCTCCTGCTGCTCTGTCCATCTGCTTACTATTGACTTCCAAATAGCTACTAATTGCAGCATTTTTCTGTTGTATGCTGGAATAGAAACAACTTTCATATCTCATTTTAGAGAGCTTTTTATTTTGAGGTATAAGCAGTATATTTATAAATGTGATGGAAATAATACCCTTTCTGGAAAGATGCAATTTAAAACTGCTGGATCTCTATTTTGTTGCTGAATAAAAAGAAAAATAAAGCCTACATTTATCCATAGTCCAGTAGATACCTAGTTGCCCACAAACACAGGGGGTTCTCAGATATCATTAAAGTAACTGTTTCATATTATTTATTTCCTATTAGCAGAATTCATCATTTCTCTAAATGTGGATTCAGGATGTTCTAAACACTTATCCCACTGACTTCTTTTTTTTTTTTTTTCTGTACCACTAGGAAAAAACCCAGGAGTTTGATGTGTGAAATTCTTTCTAAAAAAAATATCTATCATTCCTCTAGATCCAGTGAAATGCAGGCAGGTTTCTCCAAGCTTGTATTGTCATGACTAAGGCATTTCATTTTGTGGGAAATAAGCTAACAGTTTTGCTAATTTCAAACCTCTGTCCCTTGCAGCTTTACAGATCAGAAATGCAATTTTTGCTTTTCAAAAAGATAGGCTGTGCTTTTCTCAAGAGTTTAAGGTTTGCGTATTTGTATACTTAGAATAACAAAGTTGTCTGTGGTACTTAATGCTCTCACCAGGATTTGAATGGCATTAAAATAATTATAAAAAAGAAACACCCAATTTTCCTTCAAATTAAGGTATACCTCAATGATTTCAAGATTTCCAGGATGGAAAGGCTTATATGAGTGTTAGATTTCCAGTGCCCTTTTGTATTCTGATTTTGAAAATCTCTTGCCACAGCAACCCTGAGCCTTCTTCCATTTAAGCACAGCTTGGCACGTGTGCGTTTAGCATCAGCCATGGCTTTGGCTGTCCCATGCTTCAAGGCAGGACACATCTAGGAGAAGAGGTTGTTCACTGGAATGAGACCTATCTAAAGCATTTGATGCTAAAATATGGCATTTGAAGCTAGGCTGGAATAATTTTCTACTCATTCTCTGCTAAAATCTGGCACGTGGGCTGAAGTAGGTTTCTCAGCCAGAATAGTCTAGAGAATGGTATTTAAACAAGGCTGTGCTCAAGAGAGTTTTATGCTAAAAGTCAACACAGTTGCACCTCTAGAGTGGGACACATTTGCATCTGAGACTAAGCAACACAGTCTGTTAGGCTGTACTTTCCAAACTACATCAATGCAGAGTTTAAGGTTCAGCATTCTTCCGAATTTTCCATTAACTACTCATCTTCACCCTTTGGACCTGAAATATCTTCAAAAAGTCTGGCCCTTAAGTGCTTTGTTGGAACAGTGTCAGTGCTAAATGCATATCCAGTTTTCAAATGCAACTATAATTTTGGGCTCAAACGTTCCTCTTCAAATCAATTTGCAACTCAATTAGGTTCTGGAAAATTCATATTTAAGCCAAGTTTGCAGGGAAAAAAAAACCCAAACAGTTAAAAATTATTGGGACTTGTCCAATGAAGATATTGTTTTGGAGTGCCAATGGTAAATAATGAGAGAATTGTATATAAAACGATCTGTTTAAAAAGTATTCAATAATTCTTATCTCTTTTATCCTCTAATATATGTGTCACTTATAAGAGATCATATCTGCAGGGGTTTTTTCTGTCCTAGGTGACTGTTTCTCTCACCTCTAATGCAAACCTGCAAGGAGGAAATTATTGCAAATGGCCAAGCTGTGCTGTATCCCTCCACTTCTGCTCATAGCTATGCCCTTGGAATAAGTGCTTGTTTGCACACAAAACTAACAGATTTGAAGGCAAATTTGAAGTTGCCCTGCAGCCCTAAAAAATGATTTTTTAAAAATTTTTATATATATGTACACATACATACAAGGACAATATGTATGTGAGAAAGAGAAAACAAACTGAAAGATAATTAAAACAGGCCTCTTTTCACCTTGGTAACTAATGCAATGTACTGTAAGTGGGTCAAATGTGCTGTTACATGCTTTAAACTGGCATCTGCTGTGCACTAGACTGCTCAGAGCATGGCTTCAGGATTTTCTGTCTGCCACAACTCCCCATTTACTTGCCTTTCTTCCCTTTTCCCTGCATCTCCCTCCATCCCCTTACAGTCAAAATCCTTAGACATAAACTTAACCCATATCCTCAAGTATAGCTCCCATTCACCTAAACAATAATTTTTTTGGAATTAGGACTTGGTGGGCAGCACAAGATTTAGCTGTACTCTAGCTCCTCAGTTACTCTCACTCTCCTGGATAAAGAATTACCCGCCTGCTTGTTGTTTATAGCAGTGAGGTCTGAAGGAAACCCCACAATTGCTTCAAGAGAAAATGAAGCTAATAAATTATATGGATTAAACCAGCCTGTAGGTTCTCTGATTTTATGTTTTGACCTTCTTTTGGTTATTACCTTTTTCATCAGCAGTTTTCCTCTTTATGAGCACACTGGATTTATACATTTGTCTTTGCAAGTGTACCCCAGACTAGGAGAAGCTGGAAATTTACTCCATGTTCTGTCCTTCTGAGGTGGCACAATTTATCAAGGCTATTTTCCTAACCTTTCATGATTTCTGGGACTTTCAGAAAACAAAATGGGAACAAACAGGGCATTGTGTTTTGAATGTGCAACATGGCTTGCATCTGTAGAGAGGCTTTCACAGGGCTGCTGTAAAAAAGCATTAGGGACCAACATTAGCAAAATAGAGTAGGGTAAAGGAAGAATGTATTTGCACAGGAAGGTTATGTCAGGTTATGTTTTTCTCCCTTGTCCCTGCCATGCTCAGAGGTCTTTCTGACCCTGTTGCTTTGGTGCCAGCCCCAAAATTTAGTGAGGACCAGGCAGAGGTTTTCAGGGGATTGGCTGTTCTCAGCTCATCCTGCTGTAGAGGGCAGGGGAGCTTTGAGAGAATGTGACATTATGCCTTTGCCATATTCCCTGGGGACATCACGCTGTCATCTCTTCCTGTGCCCAAGGCTGATGCACCTTTGGGCAGGGCGGGTGCTGGAGCAATCAGCTGCTGCCTTGGGGGTCTGCACTGGCAGTACCTGCTCACGTAAGGAGGAGTTTTGGACTCTTTCAGGAGTTTTGGGTTTTTTCAGGAAAAAAGGGTGCCAAGAGCTGCAATTCAGATATCTCCCCTGCTTTTCCTTCCTCCATCTCTTCATATGCCTGTCTTATAAAAGCCAACTTTTTAAGTATATGCATACATAAGTACCACTACTACTGGCAGTAACAATTGCTGTTGTCTGGCTAATGCCCTGGCTAAGAAGTGCTCACATTTGCTAAGGGGATTTTATGTCTGTGAGGGTGAAACTGGGTTGATTTTAAAATTTCTCTTTCAGAAATCATTCGCTAATCTCCCCATGGCTTTCAGTGATGAGTTTGACTGGCCCCAGTTCTCAGAGATCACTGGATTTCTCAATTCCACCATCGGGTAAGCCAACAGAGAGGGTGGCCAAGCCATAGCAAGTCTCTAGATCTCTCAGAGCACAGCAAGGAAAAAAACCCAAAACTTCTTGAAAGGAAAGAGAAAAATACTATTCAGATCTGCATCTGCTCTTTCTAAAACCAAGATCAACCCTGGATCTTGGGTTTTAAAAGATATTTTAAATATATAAGCAAGTCTTCCTGAAATTCAGGGTGTTGGTTTTAGAACCACTCAAACTGTAATTTAGAAGGAGAAAAACCCCAAAGAAATAAAAGATAAACTATTTTTTTTACAATTTTTTTTACAAAATTCAGGAGAAGGAAAGCATTGCTGAAAGTAACAAAAATCAGCTTTTCTCTTTTTTGATGGGTTTTTGTTTGTTTTTTTTTTAATCTTCCTCTCTTCCTCATGTTTCCTTTTTGCTGATAAAAACATGGAATAAAGGGTATCCCCATGGTTATTTCATAGTGTTCCCTACTGGGGGGAAATCTTTCTTCTTCTCCTCCCACATGTTGTTTTTTTGGGGTTTTTTTTAACACATTTAGAGGGAAATAGCAAAAGGAGAATTTGAGAGTCTGTGACCTAATTTGCTGTGTTAGTTTGGCTCATGTGGATGGGGAAGGTTGCAGGCATAGATGGAAAAAAATAAACTCCCTGCCAGAAGGGAAGGAAAATAAAGTCCAAAACACCTTGAAATACCTGCAGTTGTAACCGCGAAATTTAAGAAAAAAGAAATAAATAAATAAAAACCAACCAAACTTTTTATTAATCATCTCTCTGGCCAGCATTAAAAGGCCTTTGAACCCTGCAAAAGCTGTAGGATACAATAATCAACCAGTGCCTGGTCTGACCTAAGTTTCAGATCATTTTTATTTTTTATGTCTAGGATAAGTCAGGAACACAGCTGAATGCCAAACCAAGCACGGGTCAAGCCCGAATAGGCTTTCTAGCAGCAGAATTAAAAAGTTGGCAGAATAACATTTTTTCCCCCCAGGAAAAATATCTGTTGCACCATATACTTGGACTTTTTTTTTCCTTTTTTTTCTCCCTGTGCAAAATCCAGGCTCTCAGCCTCAGCTACATTCCCACAGTATCTGCTTTAAGGCAGTTTGCCACTTGACAAGCCAACAGGAAAGATCCATGCAGCCTTCTCTATCAGAGCCACAGCAAAACTGACATTTAACAATCTGTTAGTGTCCAGTCTCTCAGCACACACTACTTGTCTGGGCTCCAAAGAATCTGAAGCTCACAAGTGATCAGAGCTTAGAACTGCCCCTGAAGTTGTCAGTGATAAACCTTGGTCCAGTGTTCAGTTTTTAATCTCTTCCACTCCTGAAAGGAAAAAAAAAAAAAATAATAATAACAAACAAACAAACAGCTGCAGCCCAGATAGAAATGAGTACGTACTGATGGCTGGGAGCTTGATCTTTTCATCACCCTTTGGGCTGTTATCCTTTGCATTTGTTTTTTGTGGTTTTTTTTTTTCTTTTTCATTTTTCTCAACAGTGAAAAATAAAGGAGAGAACTTATAACAGTCAAGTGTAACCTGTTTTCAGATTAATCTGTCCAAGATTTATGATGTTGGGAAATGATTGCCCTGCCAATATTTCTTCTCTTTTACTTACTGTTCCATAACAGCCAATTGAAAAGTCAATTTGTGAACAACCAACAGAATTGTTTTGATAAATGATGTATAACAAAAAGGTTTTTAAATGCCTTATCTGAAAGACCAGGATAAAAGCATTGTTCCTGGATGGAACAATGTCAGAGAAACTCTTCATCAGTTTATAGTTTCTGAACAGTTATCTTTGCTTTATTTTAGGCCACTCTGTTCAAGATTAAAAAGATTTATGGCCACAAAAAGAGAGAGATGGTGAAATAGAAGCATATACATAACTGGGGTATTGAATTTTTCAGACACAAGAACATACTTCGTTTTTAATATCAGCTGTGTTTTCATCATTATCATATGACTTCAGCAGTTTGCATTTTCTCAATTTATTTCAGAGGGTGGACAGACTCTCTCTATCTACGTTTACGCAAGAGAAATCGCTGTAATCACAGAGACTTGCAGAACATTTCCCAGAATGGTATGGTGACTTCTTTAAACTTCTTTTATTATTATTATTTTTGACATTACTAATGGTGACAATTGATGCTGCATTAATGAACATCTGTCAGGAACAAAGAAAAGCCCCTTCTTAGTTGCATGCATTTCTTGTGGAAGAATAAAGAACAGCACCTACTTGACTCAGCACTTACTTAACCCAGTGGTACTGGCACTGTAATGTGCTCTCAGAACAGAATTTTAATAAGTAATCAAAGACATAAACAAAACTGAACACTGTTGGTTCTGATTAATTTATTTTGTGGGACTGGGGAACATCAGCTTTATATATATATATATATATATATATATAATATGCATATAAATATGCAGGAGGCCTGACCTACCTAGAATTAAGGAAAAGTGTCTTGCATGGTACCCCAGTGTGCAGCGAAGAAGAGGAAGATTAACACAAGAAATAAGAAGTGGGTAGAGAAGCAGCTAAGCAGGGAAGAGCAGTGGGTTTGAGAGTGAAGCTGTGTCCCTCCTGCATCTCTCCTGAGGCTGATGCTCCTTAATATTTGGAGTGGTGACCTTAGAGCAAAGACCAAGGTCCATGCTTGACGGCTTCTGTGAATGATGCTAAATTAGCCATCCTGGAGTGGGGCATATCCTTACACAGGAATAATTTAGATGAGCTTGGGAACAGCAGGAGCAGGAATTGCAGCAAATACATGCTGCAAAATTGTACAAAACATGCATGACAGAAGTAATGATGAGACTTCTCTGTAAACTAGTGGGCCATCAGCCAGAGGTGGTGGAGGGGCAGGGCCATTGGGGTGCAAAGAGAAATTCCAAGAAACCATCAAGACTGCAGCGTAAAAGAGGAAAGAGAATAAGAAGGTTGCAAGGTGCATCAGGCGTGGCATTTTGTCTAGAGACAGGGAGACAGTCCTTCCTCATACAAGTCCTGATAAGACCTCAGATTTTGGTCCCATTTATCTAAGGAGGACTGACCTTGATGGAGACAGAGGGAAAGGTTTTGGGGAGGATTAGGGCAATGGAGACTTCTGAAGGGATAATAGAACACATTGACATTTGAGTAAAGCATTAATTAAAAGGTATTACCATTTTGAATTCCTTTGAGGCATAAACATCACAGAGGGGGAAGAATGGTTTAAACTGAAGGATAGTTCTGGTACAAGAACATGGGTTTTCATTAAACTTACCTCTGTTTGGCAGGAAATTTTTTAAAAAAAAAAAAAAAAAAAAGCTATCAAGGAGAGAAAATCTTAAACCAGAGGAATGAAGGCAAACAAGAAATCCTGAGTTGTCAGAGGGGTTGTATGAAGGGATGACAGTAGCTTCCTTATAAATTGAGGTTTATGATGTTAGCTTTTGTGTCTTGGATTAGCTGATGTCCCTAACAGCAGGCTTAAAAGACACTTGATTATGCTGTGATTATGCCTTTTTGTTTCTATTGTATTTAATTAATTTTCATGCTTCAGAAATCTGGCTGCAGAAGCTTGGGAAAATTTATTTTCCTTGGATAGATAATTTGGCTATACGGGATGTTCTTCCTTTCCAGCAGATGATTCATGCTGGTTACAAATGAGGAGCCCTGCTGTCTCTAGAACTACTTAGAAACTTATTAAATGGTTGGAATTTCCTGAAAAAAACTTGGATCAGAAAGGATCTGCCCCAGCCCTCCACCTCCAACAAACAGATACACGTAAATATCTCTAAGGCAGATGCCAAGAGGACAGTGCTGGAATCTTTTAGTGGTGCTCAGCAACAGGATGAGGAGCAATGGCTATAAGATGGCTATATTCAAGAAGTTTCACCTCAAGACAGGGAGGAACTTCTGTACACTGAGGGTGGCAGAGCACTGAACAGCTGCCCAGGGAGGGTGTGGATTCTCTCTCTCTGGAGAGATTCCAAACCCACCTGGATGTGTTCCTGTGTCACCTGCTTGAGGTGACCCTGCCTTGGCAGGGGGGTTGGACCAGACGATCTCCAGAAGTCGCTTTCAACCCTAAAAATTCTGTGATTCTGTGAGTCTGTGATCTTTCCAGGCAGAAGAAGTTGCACAGACAGGTATCATGATGCAGGGATCACTTCCAGGCTCAGGTGGGCATTTCCCCCTTAAAAATTGCATTCTGGTGCCAGCACCAATGACACTAGCAATGCCTCTCATAGGCCTTGCTCCTTCCTGTGGCACACATGGTGCTCCTGAGGCTTTGAGTCTTCTGTGAAAGTGTTTTGCAATGTCTTTGGTGTCATCAGTCAGGTGCTTCTGACTTTCTTGCCTGTAAGTTGCAGGGCATTAGAGTTAGTGGCTCCCACCATTGCAGTCCTCCAGGTGGGCTTTCTGGTGAGACAGAATTTAAAAAAGGGCCAAACGAGGTGGTCAGGGATGACTAGGCCAACAGTTCTTCTCATTTACATCCAATTTGCCTCAGTACCTGATACCCTAATTATCTTGTTCTGCTCTTTTTACATTAATGGCAGTAGTTTTTCATGTGCTTCCTTTTCCCAATTCCCTTGTAGATTTTTTTATAATCTCTCACTGTGTTCATCATTCGTTTTTCTCTCCACATTATCCTTTTCCACTTACACTACAGGCACCTGCAGGATATAAAAAGAGGTCAGCATGTGTCAGAGCAAAAGACTCTGCAGAAAATTAAGAAGTGAATTTAAAAAGGGAAAAATTACCAGTAAGAGAAAAATCTCAGAATATCTCCTCTAAATCATCACACTGACACTACATTGTAAAGGTTCAGTTTTATTGCCTCATTTGGTGTAATAGTTTCCCAGAATGGGAGGATTTAAAAAGCTACCCTCAGTGTCAATAAAGCAAACAGCTGAACAGCCTGACCTAACCCCAGCCAGGACAACTAAACCTTCCTCTGGAAATGGTGCTTCACAGCCCCACATGTGTGCAAGGAAAGGATGCTGATCTGGTGGAGGAGATATGCAGCCAAGAGCTAGAGCCCAGGGATGGCAAGCCAAGCCAGGCACCAAGAACAATATTCCTGTCCAGCTCCCCTACAAAAGCACCAGCACTGTGTCAGACTCAGCACAAAGGGACATTCCCCCACTGCTCTTCTCAGGACATGCATCTTCACCATGGAGAAAGGCTTCCCCAGCCTCCATGCTAACAGGATTTCTGCCTTCCCTTTCTTAAAAAAATCCCATTATCCTCTGGAGGTGGTGGACCCTTCCCTCGCAACTGGAAGCAAACCTAACCTTGATTTCTCAAACTAAAAAAAAATCTCATCGGTCTGAGAATATTTGGAAAGTAACAGAGAGAGAGAGGCAGGAAAGATCCAGGAGTAGATTCCAGGGCATTGAACAGTGTAAGGGTAACTGTTCTGCTTCATCTCCTTTTCTCTCTTGAATGTTTTCTTCGTAGATTCCATTCTGCATTGCAAAAGCTTCCTTGAAGACTCAAATTACCCATAAAAACTCCTTTCTAAAATACCCGTTCATTTTCTTGATGTTTTGATTTGTAACTGTGCTAATGCTTTCCACTGAGCTGCTTATAACTACCTATGCTTGTGGAGGTAATACATATCCAAGAACAGCTTCTTGCTTTTTTGTAAATACATTTTAATTTCTAGAGGTCCCACTAGTTTATTTATGCTGAAACCAAAGCCACAGTCCAGGGAGCCTCGTGACAAAATGGCTTAAACAGTGGGTGTTGAGCTCTAACTGAAAGAATGGCTATTAAACAGAAAAAAAAAAAAAAAACTTTTGTAGTTATGTTCCAAGCCATAATTTCTGAGGTTTTTGTGGGGCTCTTACTCTGCTGAAAAGAGCCTCTCAATAGAAAGGCTGGATTTTTGAATGGATCAGCAACCCCCAGGAGAGAAGCAGCAGATTGATACATTCATTTTCAGCTTGGAAGAACTGGATTATTTAAAACATAAAGGATTCCTTGATATATGCAGCTGGCATCACTGTGAGTGATAATAACAAAGTCATCACTATTAAAATGCAAAGTGTATTATTGCTACCTTAGGGGTTTATATCTTAGATCTCTTCCCCCATACCAATCCAGCAGGGATTTAATGATGTTCTGTCCACAAGTTTCCCCTCAAGAGCTGCAGGCAGGGCAGGATTTACTCCTCAAAGCAAGCTTCAGAAGCACAATGCAGAAAAGAGAAGAGACAGAGATCAGGGAAGCGTTGAGCTGAGAATAGGAGGAGGATAACAAAAGAGGAGAAGGAATGAAAAAAGAGGAGAGAGTGCAAATACTGAAAAATAAGACCAAGTACAACCTGTGGGATCTGTTTCTCTGAAGTTTATGTTTCTGTACCTTGCTATGAGGTGAGCTTCTTGCAATCACAGACCTAGTCTCATCTTGACCAAAGCATAAATTCTTTTTTGGCTCCTTATTTGCTATCCCTCTTGTACTCCAGGTGATGGAGTACTCCAGGAGGTGGTTGGGTTGAATATGCATAGCCTTTAAAGACCTGCTAATAAGTTTAATGCACAAAAGCTTTGCTAAATGAGAATGCTTTTCTCATTCAAAACCTAAATGAAATATTACAGACGCTCACAGATGTTTAGGTGTAGCCAGCTCCTTTCCTCAAGGAGGAAAGATTTTCATCCAACCCTTTGGGTCAATTGCTATTGAAATGCAGAGCCTCTTGGGAGGAGTGCAGCTGGTCTAATGTTACTTTTCCTGACACTTGTGGGGAGAGCCTTGCAGGAGCCCAAACACTGGTGTCTACAGCTGTTTAAGGTGCTTTATGGTATCTTTCCCACCTCCAGCTGCCTCTCCAGAAGCGCACAATTTCTCATGCATCTTGTGATGTATCTGCCAGCCCTGCTGCAGGTGTCTTGGATACTCTGGGATGTCAAAAATGGCACTTGGTGCCTATGTTTAGGACCTGAATCAGTCCCAATGTGGTATAGCTGTGAGACACTTACTCTCTCAAAAGAGTGAGAACAGTTCCCTTTGCAATTTATAGGGAACGTTAAAATAGATCGACTGTTGACAAGTCAGGTTGGCTGGTTTACAGGAGACTACTATGTTCAACAGATGGGAAGAAGCTGCCAGATCTGGATTAAAAGCCAGATCCAAACAACCCTGAACTTAAAAGTATTTGATTTTCTACAGGCTGAAGTGTGCAATTCAGATAAGAAAGCAGCAGGTCCCTGGATATATCTTTCCTTCTTAGTGCCAACAACTAAAAAGGTTACAGAGATGACTTGTTGCTCCATTTTTACTTTTAGTGCTTCTACATTCTTGGAAATATGCAATGTAGTATGGTTTTGCATTCACTCTAACAATGTTGTACTATTTCTCTTGTTCCCCTTTTGTGTGATCAGGTGGTTCTTCAGGAAACCTCCTCTCTTTAATAAAAAGGTGAGTGCTTAAGAGGATTCAAGAGCTAACTTGAGGTACAGGAGCACTGATGGAGTTATACCTCTTTGACAGAAATGAGCAAATCACTGTGGGGATTATATTATCCATGAGTGTTCTAAAAGCACTGCTTCCCTTGACCAGTATGCTCTGAAGTGCTGGCTCTTTCTTCTCTAGTATAAACATTAATAAACAGAAGAAAACTGGGTTTAAGTGTGGATATCATCATCTCCAGGGCCTTGAACTTGGCTCTGTTAAGCCAGTGGAGCATTTCCAGGGATTTTAGGGGAGGGACTAAGCCTTTCCATAAATCTGTGTGTTGCGTCCCCTTAACTGCGTGTACCAATGTAGATAGACATGGGCAGGCCCACTGTTATTTCCACATGGATATAACTGAGTAGCTACTGAGTAGTGAGAGGCTGCAACTCTCCTTTTCACATGAATTTGGGTGGGTTGTGGGTCAGCTGGGTTTGATTTAGTTTGCTTGACACTGATATAGTTTGTGTCCTAAAGAATTTATTTTTCTCTTGTCCTGAAAAAGAAGAATCCTTGCCCTCTAGCACTGAGATTCAAACCACATCCTGATTTAAACTTGAGTTGAATTCTACACATAGATTTAGTTGTCAGCCAAACCTAGTCTTCCTCTCCCATCTATGATTAAAAAATTCCCATCTTGATTCATATCTTTGCCCCAAAGTGAAACTATTTGATTTGGCTTCTGAATAACACAAAGAAAATGGAAAGCCAGCAGGAAAAACAGTGAAAAAGACAAGTCCATGAGCAGCAAAAGGGAGAAGTGAAAATAACTTCATTTAAGTCACTTTAGTAAAATACAAAACTAGAGTGAAAAAACCCACCCAAAAAAAAAAAAACCAACAAAAAAACGGGGGGAAAAAAAAAACCCTCTCAAACATATAGAAGTCATTTGGGTATTGGCCAGATCCAAGCAGAATACTTCCAAATGTGATCTCACACAAACATGGTGTGTGATTCACACTGAGAGTGTATTTCTCCATTAACATATCTCCATATTTATCTTTTAGTTTGGCCAGAAACCAGCTGTTGGACAATCCAGCCATAGTTATCTACGCTACAATTGGGAATGATGTCTGCAACGGGTAAGGTGTAAACTAAATGAACACTCATAGTAGCATAAATTTGACTTCTTTAGAGTACTGCTGACTGCCTGGACATTTGTGTCTCACTGCTTTGTCCGTGTCCATGATGGCATTTTTCTTTGCCATTGGTCCTTCTTTCTTAATTTTCTGCTAAAAATACTTGTTGTTTCTTTATCTGTATTTGTCATAGGCACCTACCAGTCCTCATTTGGAGCTTGCATTTCTTTCTTTCTTTTATAAGCCAGTCATAAAATGACTAATGGTATGTCTGAAGTAATTATTTCTAACTTAGCAGAGGAAATGAATAATAACAACAGGAGGGGGTTGGGGGGAAGTGTTTAAAAGCATGTATATCCATCTTACCCATTGTGCCACCTCCTCGCAGGAGGGAGAGCATGACTGGTTCATCATTTCTGAGGAATGACAACATAGTCCCCTACTGAGGTCCATTTTCACCCTGCCTCTGCTTCCTGCACTCTTTGCTGTGCTCTCCTGATGAGGTGTTTTGTATTTCTGGCTTTATTCACATCATAAACTCTGCAGGAGAATGAACTGAAGCTTTCAAAACTAATAGTTCTGGTACTACCCCTTAGCAGTGCTCACAGGGACACCAAGAGGTCACTAGCGGGATGCTTCCCTTCCTCCTGGCAGTGGGAAGGCAGAAAACACCTTGCAACCAGGCCAGTGCACAGCACATCCATACTGCAGTTTTGGTTTTGCAGGAGGCCTGAGTGCTGTTGCTAGTGCAACATTATTGTCACCATGGTCAATCTTCAGCTTTTCTTGTACATGGAAGAAATCGATCTTACTTACACAGAGACTTTCAAAACACTCACTTTAACAAATGCTGCACACTCAGCTAAGTTTCCTGCCAAAGGTTTTGAAAATTCTCACCTGCAGATTGTATAACAAAGTGGGAGCTATATGCAGGCTGTCAGATGTGGCCATGAAAATGGCCAAGGTTTGGTGTCCTAAAACTGCTTAACAGGCAGTTCATGGGTTGAAACTTCGTTTGCCAGGTGTTGTGTACCAGATGAAGACGTCCAAAGCCAGGCAGGGCTTTCCTTGGCACTGCAGAAACTGGGAGCCCTCAGCTGTGGCAGAAGTGGGGCCACAGGGGCACCTTTTAGGTCCTTTCCTGGCATGACCCTCACTCTAGCCACATGCAGGCAGCACACAGAAATCACCTGCCATGAAACCTTCGCCCTCTGGTGCTCTCTCTGCACCCCTGCCCAGAACTACCAAATCTGCTCTCAGCACCCTGCTCCTGTTAGGGAAAAGATGTACAAATCCTCAAAAGCAATGCCACCGTGCTCTGACTGAGAGGGAAAAGCAGTCACTGGTACTTGCTGACAAGACTGTCCTGGGGATCTGTTCACTGGGAAACTTATGGAGAGATCATTGCATCCATTGCCAGGATGATAAAGCCCCTACTTCCCCCTTCACAAAAAATAAAAATTCCACCTTTGCTGAAATCCATGGCTCCTGCCATGGAGACTTTCAAGGTGTCTTCTCACAGGCTTGGCCCAGGCTCTTGTTATGTTTTCCCAATTATCCAATCACAAATAAAAGGCCAAACAAATTGTGCATATATTTCAATTCTGCTGTGTCACTGCCTTTGCTAAAAGCACCTCTTTTTCCTTTTTTCAATTCCTTATTCTGCGGGCTTTTGCTTACCCTCTCTCTAACACTGCTTTCTACTCATCTCAAAGAAAAAGAAATTTTCCAGAAATTTAAACGGTTGTGACATTGCCTCACCCATTTGTATATTCCAAAACCTTCCAGAGCAGTATTTAATGCTTGCTTGAAACTCTGATCTTTTTATCCCAGCATTCACTATCTGGCAGAGACAACTTTTGTCTGCTCAAATTCTCACTGCTGTTTTCTATCTGTTTTCTTCCAAAACATTCCCAGCATCAAAAGAGGCTATCAAGCTGTAGTGATCCCTGTGACTTCTGCAAGGAACAATGCCACAGCTTCTGTAGCATCGTGCTGTTTCATTGAGGGGGATGGACAGCAGAGAGATATTTGTTTCAGTGTCCAGTTACTGTAGTTGCCCTGGCTCTGATGTGCTTACAGAGGTTACAGAGGATGCAGAGCATCCGATGGGTTTGACTTCAAACTTAGGGCTTGGCAAATAAAAACCTCCTCAAGGACAGCTCTAAACTGCAGTAATACAGCCTTCCTGGCCTTATCCTCTATTTTGGCTTCAAAAGAGGGCGGTGTGCTGGGCATACTGGAGACACAGCTCTTCCCAAAGCACTGTTAAAATGCCAGTATTTCATCCCATGCGAAGAGCGGGGCAATGAGTAATGTGGATGTTTGTAGAGGGAAAGGATAATGAAATTGGCGAGCCTGTATTATGCATTCCCTGTAGTCTCCACACTGTGGTGTCCAAACAGGGGGGGTTAGAAAAATAAAGACAGATGGCAATGGTATCTCTCAGCCCACTGAGGTGTAAATATGGGATACAGAGACCTAGAAGAAAAAAAAAAAAAAAAAAAAAAGGAAAAAAAAATCAGACAAGAAAATAATGAGCACCAGAAGTCTCAAATGCTGTACAGTTAATGGAAATATTAGTCACATTTCAGGTATGGCACCATTTCTCCAGCCTCTCCTTCACACATCTGCACTGATGGTATCTGCAACAAACAGCAAGGTGGCAGCAGCAAAGCAGGGTGAGCAGCAAGCCACCGTAGAAGGACCTTGTACAAAGTGACACCAGTGCCAGCAAGAGCATAGTGCCCCTTCATTGTACAGCTATCAGCACCAAAGAGCTGCTGCACCCCTCCTGCCCTAAAAACGGCGTGCGAGCAGGCAGCTCCTCTAGCCCTCATGCCCTGGGCATACCAGCCCTGTGCAGCAAGCCCAGGGGAATGGGGTGAGGGTACCACAACAGGCCCTGGTGCTCACCCAGGCACCTTGGAGTCCTTATGGCAGAGCCAAAATTGAACATGCCTACAAGGTTCCTTTCTTCGCATTCAGATTTAATTTCATAGCCTGGCATAGAAAAGAAATGTGAAGACATACCTGCATGAATTCAACACTGTATGACAAGAGAAAGTGGAATTATGAATGTCATATTAATTTTGGCTTGTGCTGACATGTTTACTTGTGGCAGAGGCCTTACATCAGACCAGTATTTTGAAATCAAGTGCTGCAACACCTGTAGGCAAAATGAAGTAATTTCAGAGCAAATCCACAGTCTTATCTCAAAAGTAGCTTGATTTGGTGGCTGTCACAAGGATAAACCTGAATCCTAATGCTGTTTTTCCGTTCTCCCTGCTAGAAAGTCTCAAACACTTCAGCAACACATACTGCATTAAGATAAATTTCTGGGACCAGGAAACTCACCCAATTATTATTTTCTGTGCAAAATGCAGCTCAGTGAAGAATCCCAAATCCTTCTAAGGGAATATGGTTCTCCCACACAGGATTCAACATCCATTTCCCCTCTCTGAATCTAAACATTTTGAACACCTCAAGACAGAGCAACAATGCTTTAGAAAGCTCCTGCTTCTGTGGTGTTCACTGACAAGGAATCTGACCCAATTCCGCTTGCTCAGCACTGCAAGCATCAAGTTTGCCCTTCTGTTACCCCTGGGAAGCCAGGAAAGAGATGAAAGGACTTTCGTAAGGAAAGGATCTGGATGGAGCCTTCTGGCCGCTAAGGTGATTGCTTTTCTACAAGCAAAGAGCACAAGTAAGAGGACAAAATGTGGGAACCACTAAAACAATGAGGGTGGTTATTGTATTTGTGGAGTGCCTGAATGAAGGAAGGAATGATGAATCTGACTCCATGTTCTCAGAAGGCTAATTTATTATTTTAAGATACTGTATTATATTAAAGAATACTACACTAAACTACACTATACTAAAGAATACAGAAAGGATACTTACAGAAGGCTAGAAAGATAATAATGAAAACTCTTTACTCTCTCCAGAGTCCTGACACAACTTGGCACTGGTTGGCCAATGAGTCAAAATAATTCACAGCAGAAACCAATGAAACAATCACCTGTTGGTAAACAATCTCCAAACACATTCCAAAGGAGCAAAACACAGGAGAAGCAAATGAGATAATATTGATTTCCTTTTTCTCTGAGGCTTCTCAGCTTCCCAGGAGAAAAATCCTGGGTGAGGGATTTTTCAGAAAACGTGAATGTGACAGGTGGTCATTAGTGCAACCTTCTCCCTTGGAAGGACCTCCCCTGTCTTTCTTCCTGACCTTTCTTTCTGAACACCTTGTTCAGCTGGGCCACACCACCAAGACAGAAGGAAAACTGTCACAAGACCCTGCTTCCCAAGGTGGCTGGATCCTCTCTTCATGGGATGAGACAGCCTTCTCAGGGCTGTGTTCCCCCCTTGCTGTCAGCCCCTGCTATGGACACGTGCACCATGTAGAGCACAGCAATAGCTCTCAGGTGGGAGACTGCGTGAATGCTTTTTCTGTAATAAAGTGGTTGCTATAATAACATAACTAGAGCAGTGTTCTCCAGGCAGCCTGGGGTGGTTCTGCTTGTTTGTTTTTCTTATATAAATTGAAATGTATTTCAACTTTAGGATTTAATTTCCCCTCACACTCCTGCAGCATTTACAGCTAAATAAAAGAGAGGAAGCATAAGCCTGAGCTGGGGAATCTGGATTGAAGAGGTCCACGCCTGACAATGAGTCACAAAATGTGGGCATTCAGTCCATGTGGTACACTGACACAGCTCCTGTACCCCAATGGTCTATTTTAATCTTAGGTATCACCTCTCTCCAGGCTCACACGTTTGTCCAGACCTCTCTCCTGCCCTCCTGGAGAGCAGTAGCTAGAAGTGTATGACATGTGAGAGACAAAGCTACCTTAGATATTCCTACCTTGTGTAATCAAAGCACATGCTGAAGGTAAGGTATGCACAAGAACCCATGGGGAAGGAAGTCCTACTTTCACCCAGCTGTGATGAGGGATTGGTTTTGCATTACTTCTTTGCCTGCTTTATCTCTTCTTCTACTTCTTCTTCACTTATTGAACAATAACTGTTTTGGTTTGGTTTTTTACCTTGACCTCCAAGTTTTCTTGCTTTTACTCTCTCTTCTTCCCCTGTCTCACTGGGGAGGAAGTGGAGGAAGGAAAGCAGGTGAGCAGCTGTGTGATGTTTAGCTGCCTGCTGATGTTAACCCACAACAGGAGTCTACTCTATAAAAAAGGGATTGATTAGTCTGTTTTTAGCAGAGAGATGGGGTACGCCGAGGGAGGGAGGATTTATATCACGTCTGATTTTGGCAATGACAAGTGAGAGACATCACAGCATTTTTCTAATGTTTTATTCAGCTGACTTAATGTGGAAGAGCAGCAGACAGAGAAAATGAGTTTCAGGTGCCCTTCTGGGGACACAGTATTCCTGACACAATGTCCTATTGGCATCCTCTCCTGTAGGGAACGTGACACACTGGCCCACATGACCACACCCAAAGAAATGCTCTCCAATGTGGTGCAAGCTCTGCGATACCTGGACTCCCATCTTCCAAATGGCAGCCATGTGATTTTGACAGGCTTGGTGGATGGTCGCTTCCTCTGGGATAACCTGCATGACAGATACCATCCTCTAGGTAAATTTGAGGTGTTGTGGGGTTCCTCCTGGTCATCCGCCCATTCATGTTATCTTCTCTCCCTAAAAAAAATCTATGAATCTATCGATGACTTCAAGCAAACCTGACAGAGTGGAGGAGATCTGAGAAATATGAGGCAGATATTGGCTGTGCTGCAGAAGTAGGAACAACAGCTCTTACCATTCCCAGTGCAGGAGAGGTTAGACCCTTATTCTGCCTGGTTCTCACAAGCCATACCCACCCTGCTCCAAACCAGGCTCAACACATGTTTTGGTGGTCTAAACAAGCTGTTCTACTGCAGTCTTGGCCCAAAATCGTGGCTAGCCTGCCTGCACTTCATCCTGATTTTTGTTACAGGTGATGATGGGCATTTGATTTACACTCACTGACTGGTGGATGTTGTGGTAAAACTGTATGTGGACCAAGGCAAAAGATTAAGTCAGAGGGTTCCAAAAGACTTTTTTTATATTAGAGAAATACATTTTCTGCCAGCACTGGGTGCCTGACACCTCCTACACTTGCTATGTGTGATGATTGAAACCTCATACTGTGTGCAGGCATGTTTTGGGACATTCCCTCAGAGTGTAAAGTGCTTTGGGCATTTTTTTTCAGAGATTTGGAGGCTACCTTTGGGATCCTGTCATCTCAGAATGTGAATGGCGCAGTACCTCTGACCATTAACAGACCACTCACTCCTTGGCTTTCTAGACCAAAAGCATGAACTTACTTGTATTGGAGTAAAATAATCTTTTTTGCATCTGAGAAGCAGGAAGTGGTTGTCATAATAGTTCTCACCAGCAAAGAGAGAGAGAAGCTAAATCACATCATTAAAATGGTAGATTAAAACTTCAGATGATTTTGGCAACCACTGGGTAACACAGCTTGCAGCTGTGTTGTGGTTCCCCCAAGATCCCCTAGTAATTACCAATGGGCTCACATCTTTCCCATTTCTATTCCTATATTTTTCTCTCATAACCACTATACTAGTACCAATTTTTAAAAAATTAAGAAAAAAAAAGAAAAAGAGAAAAATCTTACCCCTTTCAAGGCAGGGGAAACCTGTCATAATTAATTTTTCTTCCCTTGAGTGCATGTTTATCACAGCAACAGTTCCTCTGACTAGGTATCTAATTATCACAGACAACCCGTAGCCAAATCAGGAGTGATTAACTATAGCATCAGTTGGAAAATTTTCAGAGGGGCTGATTTGCCTTGGAGGGACCCAATTAATCCTAAGCAACACGTTTTGCAGCAAGGGATCCCTTCTGGCACATCCTCCAACAGGCTGTGAGCAGTTTTCCCCATTTGGCTGCCATTCAGCCATGACCAGACATCAGTCTGTCCTTCTGCCAAATTCCTGGTCCCCACAACAGCTCATCCCAGGGCCTGGTGCTCCAAGCTACAGGAATCTGGAACATCCAAGTAGCCAGAAGTGTTCCTAGATCTTTGAACTCCCCACCTTTTGCTTTCTGGGCAGCTGGAACTGCTGCTGGGTGATGGGCAGCTGTGTGAAAGGCAGGAAACACATCTGTATCAGGGAGCCACTGCAAAGCAACCTGAGAAGCCCATTTCACTTGGGAGAGATTATACTTTGCAGTTCCTAAAAACAACAATAAGAAACTCCTATTTCAGTACTGCAAAAGTATCAAAGCCTGATGGGATGATCAGTGTACTACAAACAATAATAAAACTAATACAAAAAAATGTGGCCATTTAATTCTCATCTTAGTTGTAGTTACCCAAGAAGCAAAAAGATTGAGAAAATGGATCATTTTCTCAGCAAGCCAGGCTATTGCACAGCACAGTGAATTTTACAGAATGTTAGCTGGGTTCTTGACTTGGTGCTCGAATTTCCTCACCCACACAAGCATATCCGCTTCTCTCGATGACAGCAAAATTGTTTCTCCCTTTTAAGGCTAACCTCTACGAAGTAAATGCAAAACTCAGAGTGTATACAGGCACCCACCCCTCAGCTCAGCTTTGCAAACCCTGCATTTCTTTGGCGGGTGAGAGACAGGTTAATGGGAAAATATCAGTCATGCACTTAGGAGGCTGGCACAGGCTGTGATGACTAACCCCACACGTGAGACAGCAGGAGAGGGATGCAGGAAAAGCAGGTGTTGGGCTCTGCACACTGTGGGGACACGGGCACCTTAGCAGGAAGGATGCCTTGATGCTGCCACCTCAGCTCTGGTGGTGGGAGGGTACCCTGGGGGTAGACGGTGTGGTGAGGCTCTGGGGGTGCCTCTTCCCACCCAGGGGTGTAAGGCACGGGAATGCACAGACGTGCAGAATGAAGTCACATTTGGTCACAATGTTTGGCTCTCTGTGCTTTGCAGGACAACTGAACAAGGATGTCACGTACAGTCAACTCTACTCTTTCCTCGACTGCCTCCAGGTAAGGTCTGCTGATATACCTTAGGAGACCCCTTTCATCTTGGTCTGCTGCTAAATCCCCTTTCCTCGTGCCTGCCCAGGTGAGCCCCTGCAGCGGCTGGCTGACCCCCAATGAGACCCTGAGGAATCTGACCTCGGAGGTAAGTCTTAATGGGGCTGCAGTGGGATCACCCCAGTGCTCAGACACTCTGCCCTGTGTCTGAGGAGAGAAGCCCAATTACTGCAAAGGCAAGATGTCAGCACAGTTTTTTTTCTTCCAAAGGTGAGGAGCAGTTGTGGAAACATCCATGCTTATTCTTTCAAATGTCTCTCAGGCCCTGGGAGGCAGCATGCTTAAGTTAAGGGATTTGTAAAGGTATTGCTGTTACAACCTCTCAGCTATCCAAATTTATGCTCAAGGGATGTGATCTTCCTGAGACAGAACTGTTCAGGTTCATGTTCCTTAAGAAGAAAATGTGCCTGATAAGAAAGGAAGGGCTTTTGAATCAAGTGAGCTGTTGGTATGACAAGCCAGCTGCATAGATTTTTCTGGCTGTAGGATCAGGTTCTGAGAGCAAGAGCCTTACCCTGTTTTCATTTGGGATTTGTGCTAATCTTCCTCAGACACATTTCTGTGGACTTAATCACCAGATGGTGTGACCAGGGAGCATCCAGCTAAGTGCAGGAATGGGAACGGACAGAACAGAAATGTCTTAAAACTCGCCCTAAAAATCTGGCTGCAGAAGTGAATGATATGTAAAAACAGCCACTTATTTTCTTATGGCACAAGCTGATTTTTAATCCTGCAGCCATGAAAAAGTAGTCAGTAACCAAATATTATCAAAGGTGTCATCTCTATGTATGGTTGTATTAATGTTTGCATTCACTAAACAACAAAATATGACCTTAATTTCACCAAAACTTACATGTGTATTTGATTTCATGCCCCGTCCCTCTTGACTTCAGAGGAGGCCATTAAGCACATTCCTAAACCTTTGCAAGATTACAGTTTATAATTCATACCAACAATACAGAACATAGAGTACATGTAACTTCTGTCCATGAACAATGCATATGTCTGCAGGGTATGAATTAATCATTCTGAGCCCCTGTCTGAAACTAATTGTCTATGTTATTATCCAAACTGCACAATTTAAATATTTAGGAGATCCTGATCTCTGTTATGGCTGCAGAAATTACACTGGATGTATCAGGCAGACGCTCAATGGTGGTAATTTACTCTTCTGAAAGTGAAGGTGGAATTTGGTCTGCATAGATAAGCATTATCACCCCCATCTTAGTAGTGGCAAGGATAATAGGAAAAGAGGACATTTCTCTTGTAGAATAGTTTTGCATTTCTTTAAAAAAGAGCTCCAAAAGTGAGATACTTAGAATATTTATATAAGTGTAGGGGCACTACTAAAGAGGTGTCCAGAGAAATAAGCACATGCTGTAACAAACTTACAAAATCAGCTGAGGCCTCAGTGCAGTCTGTGAGGATGAACTGGGTAGCCCAAAGGCTGGTAGTGGTCATGCAAGTCCATGTTCCAATGAAGAGCCTCATTTCACCTCCTGTCTTCCTGAAGAAAGTGCAGCATTAGCTTTCAAATTCCTGCCTGCACATCAGTGACAAAAGCTGAATCCATGCATAGCAATACGAATAGCAATGAACAGTCATTAAATCATTTGATTTTTACAGAGAGCATTACAACTTTCCAATGTCCTGAAAGAAATAGCAAGATCTGAGAAATTTGCCAACTTTGATATTTTCTACATGGATTTCCCACTGAGACAAAGTAAGTTGTTTTTTACCCTGTCTTTCTCACAAAGCATTTACTCAAGTCCTGGCCAGTTGATACACTTCTCATATTTTGGCTCTGTACCACGAGAAGGGCAGTGCTGTCAGTGAGCCTAGGTGACCCTGCTGTCAGGGCTGTGGCCAAGGAGGTCTCCTTAATGCCAGCTTCTCCTGGCTTCCATGGTTGGGGTAACCAGGCACTTTTCCTGAGACAAAAATCCCTTTTCCTGAGACACAATCCCAGGAGGCTTGTGAACTACAGCCTCCTGCTGGTCCCAGCTGCCAGCACCCTCCACCCCAGTGATGCACAGCACACTGGCCACTTCCTCTTGGGTATCACAGTGACAAGGACAATAGATGACCATATTGGTCCATAAGATTTGGTTTTATTTCTGAACATTGCTCTTGTAACCGGTCATCTAGGCTGGAGGTGTATACCTGCAGTGGTCAAAGTGGTCTTCATGAGATGTAGTTTACTTCATTACTGACTGGGCTTCATGCTGCCTCCTCTGGGCTGAGCAGTGCTTTGGGAATGAGACCTTTCATCAGCCATTTCCCTGCCTCAATAACACAGCCACCCTCTCAGTCTTCCCAAAAGTAGAAGCACCTATCCCAGGAATAACTGGCATCTTTCCCTATGTTTCTTTAAACACCTACATACTACTGTAACTTTTGACTTGAAGAGCTTACAAAACTTGTCCTTCTGTGATCTTTAGTGACATTAGGTAAGCGCATTACCTAAATCACTTTCTTCTGAAACTGACATTTAAAAATAAATTAAAACACCCAGGAAACTTTTGTCGTTATGCATGAGCATGAGCAGACAGTGTCCCTGTGGGGCTGGGGACCAATACCTGTTCCTGAATCCCTGAATCAGCTCTGCTTGCCTTGTAAGATGGACAAGGTCCAGCTTGAGGCAACACCCAGCATCAGCACAGACTCATCACAAGGAGAAACACACTCCTTCTTTTTAAAAATGAGGATCAGCATGAGATGAGTGAATGAGTTGGGCGACAAATTACAAGTAGTTAGACAGTGAAGGGGAAGTAGGAAAACAGCTTTTTATTTCTATATCCAGCCTGAATCTCCCATGTTACAACTTGTCTCTCCCTCTCCCAGTGTGCACTGCTGTGAAGAGACTGGCCCTGTCCACATTGTCTTCCCACAGGCTCATCCCTGGAATGGACCATCACTGCTCCTCAGCCTCCGTTCATGGGGCAGGAGCTCCAGCCCTCACCACCTTGGGGCCTCTCCCAGATAGCCTGAATGTTTACATTCAAAAAAGAGTATATAATAGTTAGGAAAAAAGCTTGATCTGCATTTTCTTGTTTTTATGTTCACATAGAGAGGTAGTTCCGTGTAGTCCTTATTTACAAATTTTTTCTGGGGACTATATTTTAAGTCTCAGCATGCAGACATGTAAATCCAAAGCCACAAAGGGACAGAAGCGCCCTGTCAATGCTTTAAAGTGTACTTCTCTAATGCTTCTCCCCATCAGTGCTTAGCTGTCCTTGAAAGCACAAAGCCACCTGTCATGGGTTGACACTGGCACAGTGCCAGTGCCCCCATGAGAGGTGTATTCCCCAAAATGGTTACTGTGAGATGTGACCCGGGAACAGAACAAAGCAGGCTCTACTAAAAAAAAAAAATCTCCTTTTACAGCCAAATTCCATCAAAATTCACAAACTTATTTTATCCTACATGACCCAATTCAGGAAGCTGGTTCTGGGTCTCATGAAGACCATATGGAGGAGGAGGAGGTAAAGAAGTGAGGATGGGAGAGGCAGCAGTCTTTCTGTCCAAAAGTTTCTGTTGGAGAGGTGGGCTCCACTGTCAAGTTCGTTCTCGTAGCACAGAGTTTCAAGGGTGTCCAAGTCTCCTGGTGGCTTTTGCCTCAGCTACTTAATATTTAACAAGTCATTAGGATTTGGAATGAACTACCTGCTGGGTAGGCAAATTACTTTAATAAGTTAAATTACTAACTTTAGTTAATTTATTTGCTTTCACAAAAGGAAACATCTTAATATAATTTGCTGTTCTTGATTACGTCGTGTTAAATAAATGAAGTAAACAAAATCACACATGCATATACAAACATCAGCTTTGAAAGACACTTTGCAAAATTTCCCGCAGCCCTGGAGCCAAGGATTCGGGCTTGCCATCAGGAAAGCTGTCAGATCGCAAGTGTGCTCAAAAGCCAGCTAAGGCTGCTGACCTACTTTTCTGGTCTCTTTCTGAAGGAAGCAGCAAATCCTCCCCTAAACTCTCCAGACATCAAATATTTAGCAGTGGTTACACACTGAGTACATAGATTTCAGGCTGGCTTGGGCATATATGTGTACATAGCAGCTCTCAGTTTTCTCCAAGTAAAATTTGAGTATATTAGCATTTATTCTACATTTAGGTGGACACTCAAGCTCACATGTTGACCTTGACTAAAGAAATTTGTGGTTCCTTTATGAAGCAGTGCAATAAAGAGGGGGATAGGAGTTGCTTTTTATGCATTTTCCTTGACATGGGTGGGAGCAAGCTGTCATCTAGTCTAGCCAAGGCAACAAGCATTTCTAAGACAAGCTCTGGACATATCCAGCTGGTGGATATTTGCTCGACTGCTCTAGCATTTTTGGAGGTCAGGTATAATAGTATAAATTGACCTATCTTGAACATATCTTACTTCCTCCTCTGCTGTTTCTGGCGCTGGAACAGTAGTCTCTCTACAGATTAACTACAAATGTACTAAAACACAGTACACAGCCTTGTACTCCATGTACAATACCATATAGAAGGGGTTGGGTAAGCTCACTGTGCATCTGTATGTGCACTGCATGGTGGAATCTGAGGTAAATATGTGTTATGCTCAACATACTGCAAATTTGAAACAAACCTACAAGCCCCACGTCTTCAAACAGGTTACTTTGGGCACTGTCTGAAGCATCACAAGTGGGTTTCTACAGTCAAAGCAGGAATATCACCTTTGTGTGAATTAGAGTTAGCATGGGGACCCAGACATCACTTTTTGACACAATAGCCAGGGTCCAAAAACCAGCTGTGAGCCTAGATCAAACTGTGGCGCTTGAATGGAGAACATTTTCCTCCTGACAGGATGCTTGCATAATGCTATTAAGAATTCTTAATCTGTCATTATGAAAGGAATTATTGAATTTACACTCTGTTAATGCCATATCCACTAGTCCCATGTTTGATCACTCTGCAGCCTTTTTGAAGAGAGAAAGCTTTTTACTTCTCTAATGGCTCCAGGGCTTACAGCACAGCATCATTTGCATTGAATGTCACGCTTATGTAATTCAAAAGGTTATTTTGTTGGAGTTGAAAAAGACCTCTTGGAAGATAAGTAACCAAAAATGACAGCCTGTTCATGCAGACTTCAGCCCATGTGAATATTCTGTTACCATCTCTTTCTCTAAAAAGCACTGTTTTCTTTATCTCTACTTTTTCTTTTGCACTGCTGAAGATGCAACTAACATGGGAAATGCAAAAGTATTAAATCAGTATTAAATAATTTACAGCTTTACTTGCTACAGCATCCATCTTAGTTGTGAGAGAAAGTGAATTGTTTTACAATCATTTATGTTCAAAGCACTTCCTTGCATAAATATCGCAGAGGAAAAAAAAAATAACAATAAAGGCTTAAATACTGCCCCAAGGAGAGGGGATTATACTATAGGCTCTGACAACTCTATGTGAATTATCATAATCTTCACATAGAGCTGTCGTGTGCCTAAAAATACCAGCGATGCTTTGAGGAGGAGCGGGGTGTGTCGCTGGGCGGGGGTCTCCGAGCTCACAGGTGACAAACCCCTCTGCTTGCCCTCTTTGCAGCGGCCGAGGAGTGGCACAAGATGGGAGGTGAGCCCTGGCAGCTGATCGAACCAGTCGATGGCTTCCACCCCAGCCAGGTAAAAACCCGGCCCCAGGAGATGGGCGGGAGCAGGTGGGATGTGGGAGCATGTGGGATGTGGGATTCCGGTGACTATTGCTGCCCCAGGCATCCAGCTGTCATGTCACAGGGATGCAGATGTGGGGAATCTGTCTACTTTAAAGGAGAGAAAGTCATAGAATCGCTTAGGTTGGAAAGACCTCTAAGATCATGGAGGCCAGCCATTAACCTAACACTGCCAGGTCCACCAGTAAACTCTGTCCCAAAGCAGCACATGTTAAATACCTCCAGGGATAGTAGGGCACACTTCCCGTGGCAGTCTGTTCCAGTGCTCGGCAACCCTTTCCCTGGAATAACTTTTTCTGATATCCAACCTAACACCCCTCTCCCGTGCAGTTTGAGGCTATTTTCTTATGTCCTATTAATTGTTTCATGGGAGAAGAAACCACCCCCCAGCTCATCACAACATCTTTTTAGGTTGCAGAGAGCACTCCCCTCAGCCTCCTTTTCTCCAGGCTAAAAAACTTCTGTTCCCTCAGCTGCTCATCAATAACTCATTCTCCAAACCCTTCCCCAGCTCTGTTGCTCTTCTCTGGACAAACTCCAGCACCTCAATGTCTTTCTTGTTAAGAAGAGCCCAAAACTGACTACTGGATTTGAGGTGCAGCCCCACAAGTGCTGAGTACAGGAGGACAATCACTGCCCTGGTCCTGCTGGTCACACTATTGCTGATACAAGCCAGGGTGCCTTCTTTGGCCAATCTAAATGATGGCTGTAGCCCCAGAGCTGATATCTCTGATATTTCTGATGGCTGCACACTGCTCTGACTCCTGCAAAGTCTTCTGCCTCTTTCCCTCACCAACCAGTATCGTGGCCAAACAGGTCTTAATGCACAAAAACTGATCCTTGCCACTTAGGCTGGCCAGCTGCCTGCCCAAAAAACCAGGACAGTAAGGTAGCACTGCAGAAACCAGACAGGCCCCCTCCAGCCCTGCAGGTCTGAGGCTGAAGGTTTGCCTGTCACAGTCTGGAACAAAGATTCTTTTTGAAGTTATGTATTTAAATTGCTTCTGCTCAGCAGCTACATCTTATTACTTTTTCACTTGCTTGCTTGGCCTCCGAGGACAGGTTGCAGGAGAAGGTTTACAGTCTGTTTATTACAGAAATAAACAAAAGGGAAGGAAAAGCAGCTGCTCCACTGTAAGTCCTTGCTTGGGTTTGATAATCTAGCAAGAGGTTGCCTGGTTCCCACCATGCTCACTTCAAATTAGTTTTTTTCCGACAAAAACACATGGAGAGACCATGTTCTGTAGTCAGCTGCAAACAAAGTCAGTTGGTTTTCTATACACTACCTGAAGGTGTCAAGCACATGTGCAGAGCAAAGCAGCAGTCTCCTTTGCAAGCAAACCCCACCACACTGCCCAACCACTTGGTAGCTGCCCCTGCTCAGAATCATGGGGGGATTTTATGGGCCAGTTTTATGTGGTGGGATAATGCCCTGCATGTGTTGACTCCAACAACCCCACCTCCATATGACCCAATGTGATGCTGCTTTCCACACTGGGAAAGAGCAGTCAGTGGAGAAGCACTTCCACGGGAGTGAGTTGCAAGCACTGATGGATTCCAGGATTTCAGCAGCTTCTCCATTGACTGTTCTGTCAATTAAGCTAGGGGAGACCTGCAGGGGGAAGTCCAAAGGGAAAATAGATGCTTTAGGTGCTATCTTTTACATTCATGTTAGTCACTCGGGGCCATACAGTGCCTTGCTTAGCTTTGCCAAATTACAAGATCTTCCTGTTCAAGGAGGGACTCCTACATCGCAGAAATTCCTGCCTGTCTACTTTACAAGTACCAGGAGACAGATGCATGAAAGTATGAACTCACAGCCTGGGGATGTGGAGAAAGCGTGCCTTGATTTTTGCTGCCGGCCTTTTGCAAGGAAGCAATTAGAGAAAACCTGGCAAATGAAATGAGAGTAAAAACAGTGATGAAACAAACCCCATTCCCAACCCTGCCATCTGGGGAAACTGCAATGCAAAGTCTGGAGTGCAATGGAAACTTTTGCATTATTTTCTTTGCATTATTTTCCTGTCTTTCCCTGGCCTAAGGCTGGCCTGAGGTTTCTTATAACCCCCAGCACCAGCCCACAGTGGGAGTCAGGCTTGTCATATCACAGCTTTTCATCCAACCTCCTGCCCACATCCTGTATCCCACCAGCAAGGTAGCACAGAGTGAAGGCAGCAACTATCTAACAGGATCCTCGCCAAGCCACAAGAAAATTACAAAAGGACATTGAAGGGCAGCTGCAAACCTGCTTGCAGCCCCCAGAGTGCTGAGCTACAGGATGCAGTCAAGCACTGCCATATTTCACTCCCTCTGGACCTGGCATCCTGCAGTGGTTATGATCTCTCCCTCCTGCTGCTAGCATGACGTTAATGCTTTTATAGGTACATCGTCCCTTACAGTCAAGGTGCCAGCTGTAGATATGCCTCGCTTCAAGTGAGTTATTGTCCTCGTAGGTTTTATTAATTAGCCTTATCCAAACATCCACCATTGTAAATCCATTTTTCTTTTCCTGTTAGAGAAGTCTGTTATCAACATACCACTATTTGGACTGAGATGTAGCACTCTGCCCCAAAAGAGTAACCCTCTTCATAAATAGAAGGGGAAGAGTGAGCAGAGACTGCTGTTTTAGAGTATGCTTAAGGAAGATAAACAATTCACTCAATCCTCATACAAGTTTTATTTAAAGTTTTACTTTCTCCTGACATGAATGCCTCTGGCCAGGTATGGTTTTTGTAGCACACAGAGCTGCCTAGCAGGAGAGGATTGATTCCATGCAGTTGTCAAGTGAACAGAGGCTCTTGCTTCCATCCCTGCAGCTATTCCCCATGCCTCACAGGCAGCTTGATAAATACAACAGATAAGATACCGAGCCAGCACATTTCTGCTGAATTTTTCCTCTGTAGATATCGAAGCATGACAAACATTTCCCAATTTTTAGACTGAGAAGCACTCCAAGGAAAGCATAAACACCTTAGCTCTTGCCTTCAATGCAAAGAAATTTTGAAGTTTGGGATGAAGGAAACACTCTCTGTGCCCCTTTCAACCCACGGCTGAGCTGGCAAGTTGTGATCACTAGGTGATCCCAAATCATTGTGGTTCAGCAATGGGCAGGATAAGCTGGTGTCTGTTGTCAGCCCGTGAATTTCACCTGCTGTTTATCCACTGTGTCTTTAATTAAAAAAAAAAAAAAAAAAAGTTGTCTGCTTGTATAAACATGGCAGAAGCAGGTGTCAGCACATATATCCAGGAGTCCAGACGTCCTCCAAACATTCTGGAGAGATGTGGGAGGGAATTGAACCTTTCTAAGCTTGCATACCTTGCAAGGAGAAGGAAAAATAAGGAAAAAAGCCACACTTGCCCTGTCCCATAAGAGCCAGCGCAGTTTTCCATGCACTGGAGAAAGGCTAGGTTAGGCACTCAGGCAGGAATAAACTAGCCCCCATGGTCCCCTCTCCAGGCAATATTTTATATGAAAAAATCGTGAAATATGGGATGAACACCAAGTACTGATTTGTTGAGCCACATTCTCTTCCTCTAAATTTATTGTGGGAAAAGGATTTTCCTGCATGTTTTTTTTTTTTTTTTAAGTTGCAAAACAGGAGGGAGCAAACAAAACACTCATAATTGGCATAACTGCATTTCAGTAAAGTTTCAAAGCTAAAATTTACCTCCATAAAGTTTTCTCGAAAACACGCAGCTCAGGATGGAGGTGGAGGAAATTCACACTATTTACTTTCAATACCCAAAAGCAAAATGATTCACTCAGTCCTCCTGAGATCCCTCTAGAGCTGTTTTTGAGACACCATTCCCCAAAGTTTGGCTTGGTTTTCCTTGAAAAAAATCTGACTTTCTCTTCCCAGTGACTATAGAGGGAGCCGAGGGATTTTCTCCAGCATCTCCTCCTTACTACAAAATTTCACTGCACATCCTTGTGAATGCCAGATGGCTTCAAGGACACCACTTCCCTCTAGAACAGTCGATTGCTTTGTTTGGATGGCAGGGCCATGCATTTCAACAGGATCCTGCACAAACAGCTTCATTTCTTGCTTTTATGATGTTTCCAGGGAGAAAGCAAAAGCCCTGAGCATCACAAACTGGAACCAGAGACGCTTGGAAGATTCTTAATGTTTATGTACAGGCAGGAAAGCACAGCTTGAGTGTGATTAGCTTCTCCCTTTTTCTTCCTTAAGTCATAGCAAAGCACGTTCCAGCCAGAAATAAAGTGGAAAAGCTGAAGTGACGCATATCAGATGAGTTGGGTATTTACACTTGGCTGAGAATCATGCCTATCACCTGTTTGGTGCAGAAGGGGAAAACAGATAGCCAGAAGCTGCTGAAAAATCACAGCTGCCTCCCAGTTGCAGTCACCCAGAGCTCTGTGAGGAATGGGTAATACTTCCTTTTAAAAACTTGCTTAGGGGATGCAATCTTCACAACAACAACACCAACAACAAAAATTTGCAAAGCTTATAAAAAATATACCATGTCTCAAAGTACAAGAACTCCGGAATTTAAAAAAGACCTGCAAGAAAGTGATTTCCAGAGTCACAAACCCTTCTCTATGCTAAATTACTCACCCAGAATTAATTATTGAAATCATCAGGATGTCAAGAAATTATCTATGCGCAGAACTTAATTCAATTTTGGGCAGTCTAAGCACACATACTTTAAATTAGAGTCAGCATTAGTCTGAACACTGTAGAGCATACCTCCAGTGATACCTCTGCAAAGGATGTACCATGCAAAGACAGTAAGGATTTTTAAACCACTCAGCCACCCAACCAATTAAGCAACCCCACCTTTCCTGCTAAAAAAAACCACATGGGAGCCTTAGGGAGGTTTGTGAAGGAGGTTTGGAGACCACCATGCCAGAATGGACCATTCTGACAGGGACTGGTCTCAGTCCCCTGGTTGCCATAGAGTGTCCCAGAACAATATTTAGTCATAATAGAGACTGCAACCAGGAGAAAACCCTCTAATGAACAAATCTCCACAATCCCTCTTCCGTGCCCCAATTCCTTCATTAGATTAAGAAGACTTTGAGAGACCAGAGTCTAAGAGCCTCCACCCCACAAATGTTACTCTTTGTACATAAGCCCTTAAAGAAAGATTTCTGTCTTCCAGCCCATCATTAGAGCTTCTTTTAAAGCACAGGATTAAAAAAGTAGCACATAAAAATTCCCCAAAGTCTCCAGTATCTTCCCAAACTCCAAAACAACAGTACTCAAATAGTTTGATTTCATAAAACCACCCTGGCCCTTAAAAAAAAGAAGGCTTTGTTAGCCTTACTTAAACCTCATAGCTGCAATCAATATCAGTGTGTTGAAAAGTTTGGGTTGAAAATAAAGTTCCCATATAGGCCAAATATTACTGCAGGTCAGGAGTACAATAAAAATGCCTTAGAGGGGTGCAAAAACTTGGACAAGGGAGACTCAGGCTTTTCTCGCTGTCCCTTTCTGCTACTGCTGATGTTTTTCACCCTGGCAATACAGCAGATAATATTTCTCTTTGGTATATAACTTCTAGGGCAAAAACCTCTGTGAAAGCTGGAGGGACTGATATTGAGGAGAAAAGCTATTCTATCATTTCTGCAGATCTCATGGGAAAAGAACTCTAAAGACAACCCAGTAGCAGGTGCAAACTTAAAGCATCAGACACAGTTAGTTATGAAACTAGAAATAATTGGGCCTCTCTTTCCTCAACACCTGTGGTTTCCTCCCAGGAGAGCACACAGAACATTTATTAGAAGTACCAAAGGCATTTGGGAGCATGAATTCCTTTGGACTTGCAAGAGTTTTATGCATTTTACCCAGGTGGTGCTTTTGACATACTTTCAAAATGTTTCACTGGAGGAAAAAAAAAAAAAAAAATCAGACTTCAGGGCTTTTAAATAGCAGTTTATGGACTAGACACCATAGGCATCTGGAAATGGTTGGAGACAGACTATCATTATTAGACAAATGACAGGTCAGGGAGTTGCAGATATATGGCCCTCACCCTATTTTTACTTTTTCAGAAGGATTTAGTCCTGCTCAAGCCTCTGGAATGAGGTATTTCCGTTGGTTAGAGGTTACAGTCCATCACATGGTTATACTGGGCAGTCTGCCTTATGGTGGGTTCTTCTAAACTCTGGCATTATAGAGGCACAAGAAATTGATAGCATTTGTGGTTTGCAGATTGCTGCAGCCCTTGGAACAGGCATTACCTGGCAGAAGGCACTACACGAGTGGCCTCAAGTGCTTGGCAAGGAGAATCCATTCAATGATCAGATTGAAGCCATATTCAAAGATCAAGGTGGACACTGACTTCCGAACTGCTGGAACCCTCACGCAATTGGTGACGGCACTTCCACGAGTCAAGGTGATTAAAGACACACACAAAAAAAGGTGGAGAGGAAGTTATCAGAGCCAGTAGCAGTGGACATAACACAAGAGCATTATTTTCAGTTTGTATCTCACCTGCACAAGTAGGCTATGCTTTTTCTGTGGAGCTACAAAAATAAAAATCAAAGGATAGCTGCCAGCTAGACCATTTATTGTTCCAGTTTGAAAATCTGTGCTTCTTTTTTCCACATGCAGCAAAC
Source organism: Pyrgilauda ruficollis (assembly GCF_017590135.1). Classification (NCBI taxonomy): domain Eukaryota; kingdom Metazoa; phylum Chordata; class Aves; order Passeriformes; family Passeridae; genus Pyrgilauda; species Pyrgilauda ruficollis. The sequence goes on along the minus strand of NW_024519206.1, from coordinate 25,777,611 downwards.
TCCTACCCCTACCTACTCTTTTTTCCTTCTGCAGAACATTTCTAGGTTTTCTGTTTGCAGTGTTTCAACAGTTAATCTGATCCCAAAAGGAGAGGGGGGGAACCCCAAACTCATTATGTTGCTATAAATTGTGTGTATGTAATTGCCTTGACTGTCAATACATTATTTAGCTGCTATTTGCTTATTAAAGTGTGCCAGGAATAACAAGGCACTACAATTTTGATGCGCCTGGCAGCATCAGCACAGGCTGACTGAGCACAGGTTCTCTTCCCCCATTAATAAGTTATTAGGTTGACAACACTTCATGTATTTAAAAAGCAGGTTGTTTTTTCAACCTGTAATGTATCTCTGCTTTTTTTGCTTCCTAAGGAAAATAATATGCCAAGTCCTATGTCTTTTATAGGCAAGGGAATCACTGAAAATACTGGGTAGCCCTTGCTTCATAGGCACTCGAAGATGGAGAATTACTGTATTTTTTCACCAGCTTATCCAATGCTCTTAGCAAAATAAATAAATATTTAAAAATCAGAGACAGCTCTACCCTACTTGCAACCTTACTGATGATGGAGGGACCAGAGAGCATTAAGTGGCATTAATTATGGGTGGAAAAGATCCAGTAAACAGAAAGCATTAACATGACATGACTAAAACACACCCCAACAGCCCAAAGCTCAGGTGGAGTTGCTCTGCTCCTTGTTCTGAGCACAGCCCTTGCACAAGGCTGTCACACATGAGGCAGCTCTTGGGCTGTGGTCCAAACCCAAGGATAGGGCCTGGCTGTAGGATGTGCACCCACTCAGCATTTTGAACAGGCAGGGAATGACTTGGCTAATACTATTTTGATTGAAGCATGTATTACTGCTTTCCTAGATCCTGATCCTTTTTATAGGGTACAGTCAATGCTGGGTCTTTTATTAAGATATTAAGATAGAAATTAAGATAGAAATTCCTTTGGGATGACTGCTAACACTTAAGTAAATATTCAAGTCACCATTTTAGGAAACCAGAAGGGAATACATTCCTTAATTGAATGATACTTGTTAATAAGGCCCCAACTCATTCAAGGCATTTAGATGTTACCAAAATATCCAGTCTCCCAAGGAATAGTTTCAACTCTAGAGGCAGACCTGGGGAAGACTATTTAGCATTACAAGGAAATCCCCTTGCTTCCCATAGAAATTCTCTTCAAACAACATAACATTCCATGTACCCTGGCCAGGTAAAGCACCTCCTATTTTTGTATTACTTCTTCAGGACTCTTATCTTTCATTAAATACAACACAAGGACAGAAACAAGCACATCCACACGTTTTCACTACAGCCCAAGTACAGCACAGGCAATAATTACAGAATATCAGATTATTTTCTCTACATCAACACACAGAAGTGTAGCAATTAAAAGGGGGAAGGGAGTCATGTTTGGAACCTAATTTTCAAGGCAATTTCTTTGCAAATTATTGTATTTCATTTGAGGTTGGGATTTAATAACACCAATTAGGAGTTTTACTAAGTAGTAAAACTGAAATTTCCTCAACTAAAATAAGCTACATTGGCCAGAGGAAAACATTTTTCTCTTACAGAATTTTTCACTTGTGCATTTACTGAATTTCTGAACATTGGGGAAAAAAGGTTTCTTATAAAATTAGAACATCTTTTCAAGGACAACCTGAAACCTCTGTAGCTGAATCCCAGAGCAAAGCCCTCTCAAAGGTTTGCCCAGTACAACTGCTCCATGCTGGATACAGGGTCTCTGAAGGACACCAAGGAATGGGCTTGCCCCTGGCTGAAGGCACACAACACAAAGTACATGCCATTGTGCCTCAAGGTGAGCTCTGCACCTCCAAACACAGCTGCATGCAGAAACCTGATATGTAGCTAATGCATTAACTATTTATCAAAGAAAGATGAATTTGGGACTATTAAGCCATCAGCTTTTACAACCACTACATCTCAATTATTTCAAATGCAAAAAACAGCTGAAGATCTGCACCCTCAAACATCAATCACTTACCCATACCACTCTAAAAATACATATCCTATATTTAAAAAACACTGCTGAAAAAGCTTATTTATGCTAAAGCAGTGACAAACTATGAATTCTGGTCTACTCCATTAGGTTAACTGTCTCCTGGTGCTTAGATTGGTTGAAGGTGAAAAATGCACGGGGAAAAGAGAAATGGGGAAAAAAAGTTTCTCTTGGAAAGTTTATAATTCCATGCAATTCAAAGCTTATTAGCAGTATGAAGTTCTAGAAGAAATGGTCTGTCAAGGTCTGTTTTGGGAAAAGTCAGAGCATGTGAATGAATACAGAAGGAATTATGTCACTGGCTGGGTCCATCTTGATGTTACTCAGCAAACACTTTTTACAAAACTTTAAGCTTTGCTTGAAATCAGAGAGCAAGAACTCTTTTTGAGCCATAGAACATCTAAACCTACCTGAAGTTATTTGAATTCACAGACTGGCCTCTTCACAAAGAATCTGCTCCAAACATGAAAAAACTACGTAACCATTGTTGCAAACTTTCACCACAAAACCTTAAAAGAGCAGAGGAACATGGGAGGGGAGGAGGCAGCACCCAGCAGTGCCAGCCTGGAAATCCATAAACACAGGCTTCCTGCTAAGCTTGTGTCCCATGTTTCTGCTGGCTGCAGCAGCCCATGTGCTCACCACTCATGTGCTCAGAAGTCGCCACACAGGTCAGCTTTTCTAACTTAACACCACCTGTTGCACTTTTTACCTTTTCCTTTATGAAGAGAGCTTCTACTTGGCCAATGAACCAACACAGATTGGTTTCTACAAGGGATAATAGTCCGATTAGCCTAAATAAAAGTGTTCCCTTGAATATCATCCAGTTCTGTTCTTAACACCTTTCCGTGGACTTATTTCATAATTCAAAAATTAATGGTTTTTAACACTCACTTGGGGAGTTTAAGACGACAGCCTACCACACATCCACTGCTGAAATTTGCTCTTGCGCTGTCCATGTTGTTATTCTGCTGCCATGTCTGTCAAAAAAAAACCTGTCTCCTCTTTATATTTGATGAGCTGCTGCACACGGACAATCTGGCCTCCTACTACAAAATTCAGCTAGCTGTGTCCAAGGCTTCACATTATCAAGTGGAATTCTGGGATACATGTACAGAATAGAATCCTTCCTTAAACACTGTGTGGAGTCCAGCTTTTCTTCAGCCTACAAATTAGTATTTCAAATTGCATAGATGACATTATGAAAAAAAGCAGGAAGGGTTTTACTTTTTATTTTAAATGAATAAAATAAATCTCAATACATAGTTTGGAAATATTTAAAGAGATCAGAAAAGAAAATTTAAAATATTTAAAAGCAAGTACAAAAGGGGCAGGATGAAAACAGTATAAGGTAACAGAATTTAGTGTTTCAAGTGTGAATATATAACAGCAATAGCAATCTTAAGTTTTCCACTACTGCATTCCTAGTGAAGTAATGAGCTGGTATTTCAATACACTCAGCGAAAAGCCATGAAAACTGCAAGTTCCCACTGAGGAATGTTGCCATTTTCATGATGGGTCTGAAGTACTGCTTTTATATGCATTTGTGGACATGTCTGTCAAGGGGAGGAAGACCCATTCTTTCAGCCAGAGGAGTATTAGTTGGTACACAGCAGCTTTGTAAAATCTTATTATTAAACAAAAGAAAAAAGGGCACTTTTACTACCTATTAACCTATTCCTGGTTCTCAAATGGAGAATTCTAGCTTGTAAAAACCACTAGTCCCAGGAAATACTGACATATACAGCCATAAACCTAAATTTTTCTGTCTGATTTTTTTATATAAGTCCTAACAAAAATATTCAAGACCTTCCATTTCTATCAAAGTGCAATGTACTGCATACTTAATTCCACACCTGCAAATCACATAGTGTACATGCCATGCACTTATCCACACTAGTTTGTATAAGAAATTGCAAAAGTAGTATGAATATGTTGTGCATGTCTTGTTCTGACCACAAGGATGCTGGACAAGCAGAATTATCTATACTGCATGTTGTAGAATAAAATTGACTAGTTACTTCTATGCCTGATCATTACAAAAGAACCCCAACAAAAGCTACAACATTGAATCTTGTGCTTCAGCAGCATTCTTGTTAAGAGTATTTTGAACTGTTGTTTCTTTCAGGGAGCTGAGTTATCTGGAAAGCTTGTCTTTCACTAGCTAGTGCCCCCCTTCCCGCCCTGAAGTGTGATTTCCTGCAATAATTTAGTTGTTTAAAAAAAGAGAATGCACCTGGCTAGAAGACTTCCAAAAAAGGAGTTATATAAATATTTAGCACATTGAGAAACAGCTAATTGCTTCCTACCATGCTCAAAATTAGGAAGTAAGAAGGTTTTAAAAATTTTTTTAAGTGAAATAAAAATACTGCATAACATAGTCCTGTATAATGTTAAATACTCTCTCAAACTTAAAGCATAAGTGACTCAGAGGACTTTCCACAATTTCATTTAAATTCTTTTCTTGTGTAGTTCCTTTCCCAGGTTTAAAGCTTTCCAGCAGGTTTGTAGCAGGCATCAGGCTGCCACATGCGAAGGTCAATGAGCACTTGGTTGAGCTTTTGCATCCAAAGGTTACGCTCTTCTTTAGTATCAGCAGACAGCCAGTTCCTAGAAGGCAAGGAACCCTGTGGATTATTCTCCACCTCCAATTATTTATTGTGACACATGTCAAGCTGATCAACCACAGAAGCCCACAAGAAATAGTAGGGTTAAAAATTAAGTCAAACATTCCACCATCCTGCTACCAAGCCACCTGGCATTCCCACTTCTAGAAAGCAGTTAGGAAGGCTACCAAGCCACCTGGTTCAAATGCCACCCAAACCCCTCAGCATTTAAGTGACTTTTGCATCATTATGACAAAGTTGTAAAGCTCCTACATTACTAGAACTATCACATGAGGTAAAAAAAAAACCCTCCCACAACCTCCATGATTTCATGCACTCACTTTGTAACACAGAGTGTGTCTCTGCATTGGCTGACAAGTGTCTCTCGGTCATCTTCTCTCTGAGGTCGGACAGTTATTAGTTCAAAAGTGTTGGGACGGGCACAGAACTCTCTGTTGGCAGGTTCAATCTGATGATTAGTGCAGTTAGCCAAGTTTATCCGGCCCAAAGGATGCTGAAAGTGAAATCAGTTCACCAGTCAAGAGCACTGCAATCAAGAGTAATTCTGACCAACATATGCTTTGACAACTCCGATGATATTAAGTGAACACACCTTCTCTCAGTGAGTTACTCCATACAAAAAGGTGATAGAAGTGCAGCTGTAAGAAATTATTTTAAAACACATCCCATGATTTAAAGTAATCATGGACTAATACTGATATTTCTGGGTGACATCTATCTCTGTACGATAGAACAGATATAGTAGGTACGAGGGGATGCATTTAGTAAGTTTAATATTTTTGTAAATCAGATCACCAAAACACAGCTGACTCTCTCTCTGAAAAATAGTGAAACAAGTCTAGAAGATTTTCCAGAACAAAATCTGCAAAACAAACCAAAGCTTCTTGCTTGCAGACAAAAGCAAAATAGGAACCTTCTTGCTTAACTTTTATTTTTTTTACTATCTTGTCTTACAGTAGGCAGAGATTTTTCCCTCTCTCCTGGCAAGGAAAGAAAGCACATTGATATATTTTGGCAATGTCAACTATCAGCATATGGTGTTCCTCTGTTAGCAGGGAAGAAACTAAACTCAGGCATCTGGATTGGCATAGAAGTCCCAAAAGGACCAGAGTTTGCCACGGAATTTGGGAAAGAAAATGCTCTGCCACTAAACAAGAAAGCATTTAATGGTAAATAACTTCAGTGAATCAGAAAAACCCTCTTGAAAGCAGTCTTTAAAAGAACCTGGAAACCATCTAATACACTGCAGGAACACTCTTAGGAGACAAGAAGGTTCACCTCAGTGACAGATGAACCTCTGATTTGTCTCATTAGCCCAACAAGAACTTAGTTTTCTGTGAGAACCATTTAAAAAGCACCAGTTCCAGCTCCTATGTGGAGCTGCAAGAAGACAAGGACTTCAAAGAAGATAGTCCACAATTAAAGCTGTGTTTCTGCAATATACAAGGATTGCCCACTCTAGTTTTTTACCATATTGTTAGTCATCATTTTGTCTAAAACTTAAGGCAACTAGATACAGTCTGCTTATTAAGCTGTAAAAATCCAATCAATTTCAATTAAATAATTAATGATTTGATGAGCACAATGGAAGGCCTTAAGACTAAAGGGGAAATTAAATATAGATCTTCCGTCCCTTTTCCCCCTTTCCTACTAGACAGGGAAGTCAGTTTCTACGTTTGCCATGATTTAGGTCAGCTTTATGAAGACAAGTCCCCTCCATTTCCCAAGGAAGCTTTAGGAACTTGAATCCCATGCTTTACCAGCCTAAAGCCTAAACATTACTGTCCTTAAAAAGGAACAACTATTTGTGTAGGGTACTACAGAACTTTAGACTTAAGCTTTACAAAACAGCATTACCTTTCGTTTCTCATCATCTGGGTATGTCCAATAGGAGATGCAATTTCCAGACAGCACACACCAGCGCCTATGCCACGCTCCAAATCCACTGACATCTTCAAACATAGTCTTAAAAACAAAAAATTAAATGGGGTAACTTTGTACCTTGAGCTTGGTCTGTTTTGACTATTTTTCTACCAGAATGGTTCTGTAAGTTCAACCCTTCATAAGACTAAATGAAAGAGAAGGAAAAAATTATACTGAGAGAAGATTCTACTCAGTGTATTTATTTTCCAGATGGCATAGAAAATTAGCTCATACTATCATTCTCAGGTTTGCAGCCTTGTGCTAAAAGGGCACCTATCATTGCTGTTTAAAATTACAAGATTTTCATGTTGATGGTGATAAGCATTGCCATTATTTTAAGGTAAAGAACAATTATTTACAGTAAATACAGTATAAATGGTTCACAAAATGTATTCAAAAAACTATTATTATTAGATATTTGAGTAATTTTTTACTTACAAATCAGGATTAAAAACATGCAGCTATTCAAGAGGCCACACTCAAAGTTTAGTCAGTTCAAAGGAAATTAGAAATTGATTTTTAAATGTTTGTGTTGGCAGTTCTTTTACTGGATGCTGGATTTCATCAAGCTCAAGCCCCATTTCCTTAGAACTGGAATGGAGAGTTTAGTATCTGACTTCTATTCCTGATACCTCTTGAACTTATAACAGAACTTTTTTCCCAGTTAAGGTATGCATTGTGATTCTCACTCTTCACAACTCAGATTATAATTTTCAATGATGCAGGGAGTTTCCAAACCCAGTATGCATGTACATCGTTCTTCAGGTTTTACATATTGTGTAGTAGAAGCAAATATGGACTTCCTCAAATTAGTACACAAAAACATGGGACATCAAATACCATAAGCATGTGAAATGTTTGCATCTAATGAAATCTGTTCGACTTCAATTAAGTAAAGGGAAAGGAGACAGAAAGCAGTGTTTGAAAAGAGTCTAAAGAAATCGTGATTTCTGGAAACACCAAAATAACAGCAAATGTTAATGTTTCATTTTCATAGCACATTTACTGCCATCTTGTGGACATTTCAACAGTTCCAGCTCCTAGGTCCACGTATCAGCTGCATTTTCTAGGTCCAGTTTTAGAGGGAATGGCACAAGATTTTTCTCAAAAAAAAAAAAAAAATACTGTTGTTTCTTTGTCATTTAGAAAAGCTGTGATCACAGCAGAAAAATACCCAATCTTTTGGTTTTTTTAGACATACACAAAAAGAGTCCTGTAAAGTTTTCTGCCATTGAAATTAAAATCTCATCTAACATCAGAGATTTTAGCAAGAGAAGGTTAATTGAAGTTCAAAACAACAAATAATCAGGTGTTTAGAAGAGAGATACACAAATTCTTAAAAGGTGACTTTAACTTAGACATGTATAGAAGAGAAACTAAAAAATATTTGTGGACTTTTTCAGAGATTTCAAAAAAAAATCAAGCTAGTTTTAAGCTTCAAACACAGGTGTGACATTAAAAAGTTACTATATTTAATAGGACCTGTAATTTCCAAGGCAGGAGTTTGAAGTGAATAGAGTAAATACGTTACCAAGAACCCTTTCTCTTCCACCAAAGAGTCCACTTGGCATTTCAACTTCAGATATATGTGACCTTCCAAAGGAGATAAAAAGGGAACCTGCAAAATGTAAAACAATCATTTAATTTTGACACCTCTCAACTGAGACTTACCAGTTCAAGCAAGCCACCTGCACCAAGATCTTAGCACTGTCTTGTTCTTAGGACCTTCAGCCAGAAAGAAGCAGTCAGACTCAAGCAAAACAGTAATAATCACTTTTGGTTTCAAGTTCATTTAGAAGCTTTCCAATAGTTATTTATTAGTTTGCTCATCAGGATATATATACATAAACATGCACTCTAGCTATGAAAACAGGCTCTTCAAGCATGGTTAGAAACAACAGAAAGCACCAGTCTGCAGCTTTCAAGCTTCTGCCTTAGTTTGACACCAAGTTGTTTGGAAAATACCAAAGTGAGCTTAAACAGAAATGGTACTTGGATACCATAAGCATTTTTGGCAGATACTGATGTAGTAGTGCCTACTCAGATAAATCTTTATATAAAAGAAAACCTAGAAAGTGGAAGAGTAATGAAAACAGTTCTCAACCAACATTCAAGGTGTTAAAGACATATGTTAAGTAATTTCTAACAGAAAAGGTTCCTAGTCCTATTTTTGTCACTGGAAAAAAAAATTAGCTTCATTACTGTACCAGAGGTCAGGTAAATAGCTATTTGATAGTCAAGAGTTTTGAGGAAGAGCATGCAACAACGGGCTGCCTTTGAGCTTTCCCCAATCCCTCCACACATAATGCCTCATTACCTTGACTACTCCCGTGAAATCACATCCCTTTTTTTCTCCTCCCTCACAAGGAAACTGAGGCAAACTGCTAATTCAAGCAAATGATGACCTGCATGGCATTCTACACACTGTGTTTTATTGCTAGTCTGAATAAGCAACACTGCTAAGAATCTTGAAAAGAAATTGACAAAAAATCAGAAACATACATCTTTTGTATTACTAGAAAAAACAGGAAGGTCAATGCTGCTACTCAAATACCAATAAAGAACTGTTTGCCAGAGAATAGGCACAGACATGTGTACACAGTAACAAAATAGCTTTCAGAACTATGGAATCAATACCATTCAAATGGAACTAAATTTTGCTGTTAGTTAAGATGAGCAGGAGTAGCCCTCAGTAGTTACAAGTGCTCATCTGTGGGCCTCAGTGAGTTCTGCAGAACACCAAAATAGGTGTTGTGGTTAGAAATTGATCACCTTGGAATTGCAGACATCCTGCAGCTTCCTCCCACACATAAGACACACATGCAAAAGCAGGTGATCAAATCATTTTCATATGTCAGATCTACTCAACTAACTTAATGGCTTGCTCCTGTACTCAACAGGAATAGTATAGCACAGAAAAAAATCTAAGCATTAAGGAGGAGTCTCCAGGACCACTTGAGAAGGAAAAAATAGTAAAACACTTCCACGTAACAAAAATTAAAAATCCAGGACTGATGCAACTTATCAGCAAAGACAACTATAGCTCTACATGCCACACCAAGGAATAATGACACATAACCCTAATAAAGCACAGTAAACCCATTTCTGAATGAGGGCCTCAAGAATATTTGGCCATTCCCCATTTCAGGTTCATGGGTTTTGCATCTCCTTTAAGCCTTACGTCAAAAAAGAAGAATCCACTTTATGAAATTTACCAGTGAGGAACTCTGTGACAGGCAAAGCAAAGTTGTTGTATAACAAACACAACACAGTTTTGCAGAGCCTACAACCCCATTACTAATTACTAAAGCAGGTCTCAAAACACTCTCATGTAGACATAATGAGAAAATAGAGTTCTAGTTAGAATATATCCATTTCATAGAGTTAAAGGTGACAGAAAGAAAGCAGTTTGAAAAATATCCAGTTAGATTAAAAGAAAACTAAAGCCCATGACTATTCTATCTTGCATTCTGGTGCGGTCACTCAGGTATTTGCCATAGGAACACAGTTTACTGTCACAGAAGATTATCTGTAAAGGGCCTCAAAAGAACTCAAGCATTTGAAAAACTGGTTTCTTAGGAGACTTTTGATTAAAAATCAAGAGGATAGGCACTAAAAGTATCACTTGCCTAACTTTGAGAGAAAATATGAAAATTCACTTAAAAAACTTTCTTCTGCAGGACTCAAGTAAACTATTAACTAGATAAAACAATTTTCATAGGTTAAAGACAAATAATTTCTGTTAAGGATATCAATTTATATAATTTTAAAGCAAAAACATATACATCAAGCAAAATATTTTAAGTGCATATTTGTGTACAAATAAGGACCTCATTTATTTGTTGTGTTTAGTATTTTCAAAACTTTTTGCTTAAAAAAAAAACAAATGTCTTGATATGTCTTGTCAGAACAAGGTTAGAATAAGAAGAAAGATTATTTAGGTTATGAGAGATTTTCATCTTCCTCAGCAGCAATGAGTTGAAACAACATTTAGGCTGCCAGACATTTTTCTCTGGTTCTCTTATCAGCACAGCAGCTGATTCTATGTTCTGTGTAGTTCATCAAGAAGCTGGCTCAAATTTCCTGACTAGAACTCTTTAAGAAACACATCAGTTTGTTCTGAAGCAAGAAACACCCTCCTCTAATGATCTAGGAAGACAAGAGAAACATATTACTTAAGGAAAAAACCCTAGGCAACCTAAATCTGAGTTCCAGCAGCATGCTTATTATTGTGAAAGGGGTAGAACTCTGCAAGTCTTAAAGGCTTCTAACATCTTGTGTTTAGTTAGTAAATCTTTGTAAGCATTTTCTCAGAAGAATAAAAAAAAATCTGCAAAAAAGGCCAGACAGAAATAAGCAACATGCACTAGAAAGGATTTTCCTATTTTAAGTTAGAAACTAAAGGATCATAGCAACCTTGTCCTGGAACATATAGCCCAACAGTTCTTTTTCCTCCCCTTCAAAATTTATCTAGGGAAAAAAAAAGAAACATGCTCAATGCAATTAGTGCAAAGTTATGGTCTAGAAGAAAAAAGGACAGTTATACATTAATATATTTTGGTCCTTTGTACCCTGCATTTTAGCAGTACATAGATAAAAGAGAGGAATGGCACTCAAAAAACCCACTGTGGCATCAGTTTGTTCCATATTAGAAATACATGAAGGAAGCAGCTGTTTGGTACAGCCATAGGCCAAGTCAAAACTGAAATATTACTGAGGTAGTAATTTAATAAAAAAAAACCAAACAAGTCATGAATAAGAATTCCCCTTTTTGCCACCTAACTGTAAGACTGCATCTGCAAAAAATTAACCAAGTGATAGTTTCCCCAGAATTCTCTTTGAATATTGTGCTTTTTCTATTTTTCACTAGTCCAGTCTAGTGTCCTGTCATACAACGTAAACCAATGAAGCCCAAACCTAAAATGCTGAATATAAAGCAAAAGCTGATTCCATTATCTCCAAGAACAAGAGGTTTCCAATAAGGAAGCTACTCAGAAAGATTTGTACCTATTGTTCTGGTTAAGAGGAACATTTACGCTGAAGAACCAAAGCTGCTACTTCTGAAATTCACAAGTCAGTAACAAGAGTGCAATTTAACCATTGTTCTGCCAGCTGTTTCAGTAAAGGAATCTGCTTCTATCTACAAAAAGTAAAACTTCTAAAATGCAGGTTGGGATTATTGAGATATTTTAAGGCTTATACACAAAGACAACTAGTTCTTGTTTTCTCATCTCTCATCAGAAGCTGTAATTGCAATAATACTATTATCAACATAAGACTTGATTAGCCAAAAAAAAGATTATTCTTATGCTGTTGTTTGGGTAGCTCAAGCTGTGATTTAGTACTACCATAAACTGTAGTAACATTTGAATTAATTCAAACTAGCTTAGGATTGCTGCTGGCATAAACACCTATTAAAATAGGTTTTAGGTATTAGATATTACAAGGTTAGAGATTACAATGAATGTAAGAATGTATTTTTTAAACTTCTCATAGCAAAAGCCAATAAACATTCTGTTTAGACAAGGAACTAATGGCATAAAACTCTGTAACAGCTCTCCAAAAAATTAAAGATGATTGCTTCTTGGGATATGAAAGGAAAAACTCAAGCTCCTAAATATATTCAAATGGCTTTTTTTTTAGGTCAATTAAGTGCAGAAAAATTGAAATACTTCATTATCATTAAAACACACTTAATGCCTTCTTTAGTGATAACTGCAAGACTAGGAACAGCAATATGAAGACCACATATAAAAATGCCAACCGCATACATCAATTTTTTGTCAGTGAAAACAAATCAGTAATCAAATTCCTTCATTATCTTTGCACAACCATATCTTCTACTGAGCTACAGAAATGAAAGAGCACCTGGCATAGTAATGAAAATTTCCCTGTTTATGTCAAAACTACATTTAATTAATATGAAATTATATGTAAGTAAAAACGACGCAAAAATTTTAATGTCTATATAAATAACCTATCTATAAACTATTATATGTGTTTCATTTCTAGGATGGTACTTCCACCTGAAAAGTAAACCCAGACTCTTATTTTTCTAGTAGCATGCAGTTACCTTTGGATTAGCAACCAATAATTTCCATTACCTTGTCCAGTGCAAATTTGGTATTTCCCACAGAAGACAGCGATAACTTGTGGGACCCAACAAGGATGAAATTCGTACTGCGTATGGCATTTGGGCCACCTGGACTGGCCATGGCTGTGGAGAAAAGGTAAAGTGAAGTCATAGCAAAACACACAATCAGGATGCTGCAAGGCTTAAAAAAAAAAGTACTTTATTTTTATTTGCACTACTGCATGCATGCCCTGCTCAGAACTCCAGGAGAAGCACTCTTGGCAGTGCAGCCCAGCTCAGCAGCACATTCAGAGAGAATCTTGACACACACCATTCCTCCTCAGCTGATCTTTTCTTTCAGAAACAAGGTTTGAAAACATCCACAAATGAGAAAACAAAGCATTTTAAGTCTCAGGGGGATGGAGAGTGTGCTGGGGCACCCTACAAAGCACACATGCCCTGCAGTAGGAACGTGACTTGTCTATCTCAACCTCTTCTCAAGTGACACACTGCAATCTTCCAGAATTTGTGCACCTTTCCTTTGCACTTACATCATGAGAAACACACACTGTAGCTCAGGAATCTTACTAGTAGCAGCAGCATGATACACATTCCAGATTTAGTTTATGAGCTCCTATTGCTGCAATTTCTGCTAAAGCTAGCTCAAGTATCGCATACTTTAGTCCGATAAGTGTATAACGTTTTTATATACTTAGAAAAACACTTAATGGTGCTGTTTTTCTTTGTCAAGAGCCAGGAATATATAAACAGGTTTATATACGTTTTTTATATATAAATATATATACAAAACACTACACACAAGCAATATTTCAGGATCTGTTCATATTTTCAAATTATTCTGTATTACTTTGTTGACAGCAGACTCTTGTTCTCTACTTTTAAAATCATTAAATTAGTTTGAATTCGTACTTTCAGGAAAAAAAAAAGTAAATTGTGGCTATCTGCTACCAGATTTTAGTAGTGATTTTGTAAAGATATCTTCTGTTGAATGTAATGGTAACAGAATAAGCACAGGGCCAGTTTCTGGGTTGGAAAATTTAGTGTTTATTACTCACAAATTGTCATCTGTTACAAGTACTATTTATTGATATAGTAGTTTTGACAGCAAGTGTAGATTATTCATCCTGGCATAAGATGTTTAGACTTTACTTACCTGGAGTAAGAAGGTTGCTTTTCTAGAAAGAGAGAGAAAAAAAAGCTTAGTGAAGAAGTACTTCTGACAGTTTCTACTGAAGACAAAGCCAAGGTAAAAAGAAATTAGATTTGAAGTGCTTTTAAAAACCCAATCAAATAGAAAAAAAAATTGAAAAGAAAAGTCAAAATAATTGCATATTTCCAGCATCACATATGTAACAAAGCTGTTTCTTGAGCTGATGGCTGAAAAATTTGGCAGAAAACTAGACAATTTATAGAACCTTATGTAAGGAGCAGAAAGAACTTATGGGCACAGCCTTAATCTGTGAGAACATGCCCTTTGTAAGGGGTCATAGTCAAGTCTTGTTACAATATTACATTCATACTTACCGAGGTAATAGATGTTAATAATCTCTTTGGAGTAATAACCTACAAAAGAAGAGAAGAAGATAAATGCATTTGCTACTGAGTTTGTCCAGCACATTTGCATGAAAACTAGACAGTGAAACTACTGAAGGCTTATCTCAAATTTTGAGTGGGTACTCATTACTATGAGTAAGTCTTGGGTTTTGACAGGACATAATATATCTCAGTGGAAGAAATGCTACATAACAAAGAAATAATTACTGCAGAAAAGGTAAAGCAGAAAACCGATCTTAGTAGGCCTTTTTACCTATGTAATGGGATTTCAAAGTTACATTTGCTTAACTAAAGGTAAGAGTTAACAATAAAAGTAAGTATATGTTCAACATACTGTTATACATCATTATTTTCAAATTAAAATCTCAAAGTTTAAGTGAGACTGTATATTAAACACAAACTGGAGTTATGTACTCTTATTGAGGTTGAATGTCTAAGAGCTTGTCAAAAAGCAGATACAGGATGCCACTGGCAAACCTGTAACCTCATATCAGCAACTTACCTACAGTAGCATGAAATCCTTCAATTTTAAGTAAAAATTCCTTTAAACTACAGCACAGGAGAGAAACCCTGGTACTTGAAATTTTTATTAGAGAATAGGTAGAAGCTTTCACTGTGCCAAATCTAAGAATAAAGAAATTTCCTATTTCTGCTTGCAGACACAGGACTTAAGTACTCATCCCAACTGTTTTGAAAGACACTCAAGTTTATTGTTTTTACCAAGTGACAGATATGTCAAGGAGGAAATCATTCCTGAAGCCATTAATTCACTGTGTGCTCTATTAGAATGAAAAGAAGAAAAATACACACACACGCCCCCAAAAGCAACCCAAAATAAAAAAAAAAACACCACAAAAAAAAACCCAAACCAACTCCAGGAAAGGCTTGTTTAGGGTTACATATCTTCACATACCCTTAAAAAAGCACAAACACTTGATATGCACACCATTTTTAAAACAATGTTTTCTTTAAAAAGTAAGCATCTAGTGCTTATACTTAATACTGGGGAGAAAGAGGAGTTTTTAGTTTATCAATAAAACCTTTAAGATAAATCAAACCCAGGGTAGGGCATATTGTCTGGCATAGTTTAGCTGAAGTGGAGAAAAAGGGCTATAAATCACTATTGGAGGCCCACATCTAATAAATAAAGGTCTGCAAAGCATAGTATTTTGCAGAACTAGTAAGACTTCTTTCCCACCAATATATTTCAGATTCAACCAAGTGCTGCAGGTCCAATCTACTAATTGCTGTAGGTCTCCATAATCCATCTGTCACGGCAGATGTTCCAAGAAGGGAGTAAAAGCAAGGAACAGACTGTCTAAGACAGTCAGTTTTCCTAGTGCACCTTCTGTTGAAACATTACATACTGATTTTTCAGGTTTCATTTACCTTAGATTTATTTGACTTTTTCCTTTTATCAGTGCTTGTACCTTCTTTTCTCTGCACCTGTAAGACAAGAAGGTATTGAGACAGTACAGCACATCATTCTCCTTTACACCTCCTCTTCACAGGAAATGATACATACCCAACTGTAAACTTCTATATTTATTTCAAAGTCATTTGACACATCATGCCTAAAAGGGAAGAACAAAAAAACAAGTTAAACAAACGGAAGTAAAAAGGCTTTTGTTGTGATTTGTGGCAGGGTTTTGGGTTTTTTGTGGGTTTTTTTTTGTTGTTGTTTTTTTTTTTCTTTTGATTAATTTAGTTGGGTTTTAAGTTACTCTTTACTTCTTCCCTCCTTTTGCTCCTTATAACTGTCCAAGGAGCAAAAAGATTTTAGTGTATTACTATTTAAAAATACTTTCCAGAACTCAGAAAAGGGGAGGGGAGGACAAGGGGCAGAAAATGTGCATCCACCATTTCTCAGACTGCACCCTCGCCTGTCACATACTGGGTTTTTTGAGTAAATAGCTTTAAGTGAAAATTCCAGTACAACTGAACTTCAAAAGCAGAGTTTGTTTATTTATTTTGAAGACTTACTAGCAAACAGCCATTTGAACTCACAATGCCATTTTAGCTGACATGTGAGAGTTGAAGTTATAGTTGTAAGAGTGCTATTTCCCCAGATACCAAAAGCAAATAGCTATATAAAATGTTAGTTGCTGTAAAAGAGAAAAACACATCTTGGGCACAGCAATCCATCTGTCATGCAGGTGTTCCAGGAAAGAACAAAAGGCAGAAAATGCAAGAGATAAAGTAGCTGATGGATGGTTGAATAAGTCTAGGTTGCTCTTTTGAGAGAAGTGCCTTCCAGCTATTTTTTGAAGAAGGAAATAGGTATACCACAAAATCTCTCCATGCTTTGTTGCAGAATATGACATTCTTATAACTAAGACTTCAAATGGTTTTTTGCATGCTCCACCAGAGTTACAACTGATTCAAGAGTTTCTTTATACTTACATAGTAAACGTCGTAGTAAAAGTAAGAGCATCTCCATTCAGGGAACTGGCAGTACTTGCTAGTGGAGTTGCAACCATGTTTTCTGCTCCAGATCGCAGTATTATTACATAGTAGTAATTTCCTGCTTCTGTAAGCACACATCAGATGGTTTGGTTAGCCAGAGGACTCCAAGTATCTAAAAAAAATCCCCAAGTACTGCATTGCTGTTAAGCACATCTCTGTTTCACCCTACTTAAAACATTCAGTTACATTTGAATCTTTACATTTTGAGACATTGTTTGTAAACTTAATCTTAAAACAATTTTATTTTCTTTATGATGTGTCTACTAGTAAAATTGTCTCCATAGGATTCACAGCAACTGCTTTACTGCCTGGGGCATCTCAGGCCAGACCTACACTAACCAGTGTGTGAAAGGGGAGAGGAAGAACTTTCAGTCAGAACAGCAGATAATCTTAGTTCTTTGTACTCCTTAGGTTCACCAACTTAACCACACATCAGCTTTCACTGAAACATTGAAAAGTTAGTCAGATGAACTGAATGGAATAGCTAAATTTTCATTACCCCTAGATTTGAGAACATCAAAGCAGAAGACAAAAAAAAAAAAAACCAAGGAGAATGAACCAGAAATACATGTTGGGAGAATGAGGAAGGAGGAGAAAAGAAATAAAGCTTTTGTTTGCTACTTTTACCTGGCTTTTGAGCTGTACCACATACAAAGTCTGCTTTTAGAGGTAGACGCATTTCTGAAATGGAAACAGATCCCCTGGAGGGAGCAAATTCAGCGGATGTAGAAGCAGCTTTATTTCTTTTATTATGTGGTCCCTCACTCTTCAGTTTATTCAATTCTTCCAATAAAGCAGTTCTCTTCTCAGCTGCACAAAGAAATTAATTACAGTTCTTCAGAAAAAAAAAAGTACTGAACAATTTTTTCTGCCTTAAGTATGTAAAATGCAACTTAAATATTAATCATAGTGTAATATGAATATAAGGGTCAAGAAAGATACTAAAAATGTCCTCTTGCCTATAAAATGAGCTGAGACAAAACAGATACTATCTTGTTCTTTTATATCCTGTGAGGAGCTATTAATAAATGGCCACAATGTAACACAATAAATGAGGAAGAAATTATGAACCTTGTCAAAATGTTCATTACAAAGAATTTAACTTGAGTAGAAAAACCTACTTGCGAAGAGAAGAAGTCTCTCTGCTTCTGCTTCTTCTTGTGACCCTTTTCCATGTTCCTCATCAAAACAGCAGTTCAGAGCTTGACTGGCTTGATAAATCACTGTCTGTTGCATGTTGATCTCATTGTTCAGTTCCTACAATAAACCAGTAGTAAAAATAATTACCAAGAAGAGTGATCTAGTGTTGCATTCAAACAAGGAAATGTCTCTAGGTGAGCCTTTTTGCAGGGCAAGGCTTCAAAAGAAAATCAGATCCTTAGATAGCAAACTACTAAAGCCTTGCAGTTAACTGTTACTTCAGCAAAAGAACAACACAACTTTTTTTTTATCTCAGAGGTATGGCAGGGAGTGAAAGACTGCAATATTGTATGTTCCAGTCAAGTCTTCCCTTCACCAGGGGAAGCAGCACTAACCAGAAATTCAGCACTATAGATGAACAAAGCACTAGTAAAGATCAGAATATTACCTACTGAAAGTAGGTAGTTACAAATTCTGCCTAATTCAAAGGCTTTGCTAGGACATAGATTTTCTGTCTCTCTCTCAAAATAATGGCTTGTTCTCTCCAGAATTAATCTATAACATGATCCTTTTAAGAGAAGCATTAGCTGTTCAAATTATGCATCATCATTCCTTACCATTAGATATTTATACAAAATAGAAATAACCTAACAACCTTATTTTGCAGTTCTAAGCAGTATGTTAATGTCCTGGACATTCATAGGGGCAATTAAATTTGGAAACAGTAGATCAGAAAAAGGATTTTAAGAAGCATATTAGGTACCTGCATTTTCTTTTTGATATTGACTTGATCAGATGGGCCATTTCTTCTCATTTCTAGTCTGGAAGCCACATCTTCTTTGCGAACAATTATTTGCTTTATTGAAGGACGATCAGTTTCCTTAAATCTTTGGGATCTGTACGCATCGACACTTTTGAAAAAGGAAACCCCACAAAATGATTCACAGGTGTGCTAAGCTCTCTTTAATACAAAGACAGGCATGTATCATACATTGAAGTTTTCCAACTTGCCTGGCTTTAAAGAAGGCATTCTAACAGCTGATTTTAAGTTTAAGCAACATAAAAGACTACACAATCTTTGATAAAGGCTCAGATCTTGCAAAAAAAGCTTAATTTGTAGTTCGAGTAGTATGCATCATTAGAAGAGCTAAAAAAGCCAGTGTTCTAACTTGTACACTTACAGAATCAGGGTTGTGTTTATTACCTGTAAGGAAGATTGCGATCTTCCGACACAGAGCCAATACTGTCTCCAGATTCTGCCCTGGGAACTCTGGTCCTTTGGAACTTCTCAGACTTCAGACTGACATCACTGATACTGCTACCTTCCCCAGTTGACTTAGAAGGAGAACCAAAGGCCTGAGGAAAAGAAAACACCATACTACAGCTATCTGTTCACATAATAATAATAATCTGTTTTCTCTCTCCTTTACATGTTTTACATATAAACAGTAAATTTGTTTAATACTATTTAACAGATGGTATTTTAAAAATACAGACATAGAGCAAGTTTATTTATTTAAGGGCACTAACAAATTATTGAACTCAATGAGATGCCACCTTTAGCTTCCAAATTAGTGCAGTTACATAATTACTTCTCTTTAGATTTTTCATCAGCAGTCACTCCACTGAATGCTTGTATACCACTGCAAGTCCAGCACTAGTAACAGGTTTGATTCCAGAGACCACTTGTTTAGCAGAGCATCCAATCTGCTACACTATTTTCAGAGAAAAATAACTTTGCCTCATTATGCTTTCATTAGCAAAATACCCTTTGTAACTTCTTTATTTGCCCAGATATCCTAATACTACAAAATATCACAGCTCACAAGCCAATTGGACATCTCTGTGTGATAAAAAAACTCTTCCCCACCCTCCCTGAATTCGCACCTCTGAACCAACAGATTCCACTAGAGGGGTTAACAGAGACATTGATGAAATGTTCAGTGACTCTTCCTGCTCATCCTCATCACTTTCACCTTCCAGGCTCATGCTCATTTCTTTCTTCAGTTTTTCTATGTCTGGACCATCCTCTTGAAGAATTTCAAAAATCTCGTTTATCACTTTTGAGCCATTCATCTCACCATCCACATGCATTTTGCCTTCGTATACTTCACCTGAAGGGTGACATATTTCAAAATATATTAGTAGCATCAAGGCTCTCATTAAACAAACAGAAGCAAACTTGTTTTGCTTTTCAAGCAAGCTTGGTTAAAAAGCACTTCTTGCAGTTGGGCATATAGAACCTAAAAGTACACTTCCAGGGCTATTTTAATATACTATTTTTACATATACTGCATAATCAATGCAGAAAGGGAATGAAAAGATGCACATTTTAGACAAATTTCAACCTTTTAGTTCAAATACATCTGAAACTTAACTGCAAGTCAAATAGTAGGGCAGTCATTTCTGTCATTTTCCAATGAGCTTTTAACATCAGCTTTTTAATATTCCTTGAAGACTTGAATGACAAGAGAGAAGGGCTATGTATGATAATAGAAGTTTCCTAATTTGTTTTATATAAATCTCATTACAAAACACATGGGGATCAGCAAATGTTTTCATTTGAATTCATTGTTCAGACTTGAAGGCTATTAACACTGTCCTAGACAAGGGGCCATAGAGAGCTAAGTCATTAATATATGTCTACTCAATACAAACCTTTTGGTTTTTCATCAAGTTGTTCAAGTTTTGAGACAGACATTGCTTTTACAGGGCTCTTTGACTCTGCGGTCTTCAGAGGACTGGATTTATCAGTCTCTTCACATTTAGAAGTATCTAAGGGGTTTATAAAGAAAGTAAGTATTATGTCTAGCCTTTATTTTGGTCATTGAATTTTAGAAGTCTTACTAACAAAAAGACCACTAGATTAAATATTCCAGTTAGCCACACACCAAAAAAAACCCATTAGAATACCCTCCAAAACCTGCACATCTAGTCTATCTTATAATCAGAAAACTGACACCACAAGAAACAGTGCTGAAACCATAGCAGAGTGCAGACACCCAAGAGCAAGTGAAAATTTTAAAAAGATAAAAAAATCCACTACACAAACCACTGCAGGCAAAACCAATTTTTCTAGAAGGACATTTGATAGATCTTTCAAGTGAACCAAGAGCATTAACTAAGTTTACACTTTTTTCAAAGAGAGCTGAAGATTCTTCTGCTCAACGAGCACCAGAAAGGATGACAGGAGCACCTCACAATTCTTTTCAGGTGTCCTACCATAAGAATTAATATCATGAAGGGATACTGACAAGGGAAGAGTTCCCTCCCATTAGCTTCTTATGGAAATTTGGTTACTCAGGTACAGGATAGACTAAATATGTAACTGACAATTCCCATTCACTTTTCTGTACTTAACCTCCACTAAAGTTTGAAACATAGGTATACCCATTGAAAAACAAAAAGACAGTCTTGCCTTGTCGTCCTTCCAGGTGGTATAGGAGTGCAGAATACTACTATCATACAAGAAGATTTAGATAAGATAACCAGTAACCAAAGGAGAGGTCCAGTTCCACACATCAGTGTTACTGGCCTCTTTCTCTGCTCATGGATATCAAGTGCAGTACTCCTGTCCAGCACCAGTCACAGGCAAACTGTGGCAGTTCTCACCTGAAGACTCCACACTGGGAGACTTTGCTGGCTTGTCACCTGCTGATGTGTCTTCTGATCCAAGAGCAGAGGCATCTGAACTAGGAGGATGTTTTGAACTGGCTTGAGATTGGCTTTCCTGGCAAGAATAAAAACAGAATGCACTCAGAAGGTAATGTTAAAAGTGACTAAGAAACTACCAGAAAAAAATAAATTTCAACATCTGCTAGGAAAAAGAGGTTTCCTATCCAGTACCCTATTTATTTATCCAAGATATTTAACTGAAGTAGTAAATATTAAATGTTTGCATGAGAAGCTCTTTTGCTTTTGCAGTTATGGAACATGAAACCCCCCACACTTATCATCAAAAAGTAAATAAATCAATTGGCTCAAAGCAGTATCACTTGTCTTAGTTGATTCTACAAGAGGTAAATAAACTAATAATTGCTTAATCATCATACAAATCACTAGACAAGTGGTCTTGCCAGCCTAGGCACTCCCAAAGCACAGGTTTTTATCCCTTATATACATTTCCACGTCTAATTCTGTATTCAGAATATGTTAAAGCAATTCAAAGTATCATATTTTGATTGATGAGGTAACACATTACCATTTTAGCTTCTGGAAGCTTCCTCTTTGAACTGCCACTTTTCTCCGCACTCCACAGATTGCCTCTATCAAATCGGCCACGAAGGCATGCAAGCTCTCGTTCACGTTCCTAAACAAACGATGGGAGAAAAGCTGACAGCCTTAAGATGCCACAACACTTCAGATTCCTCAGGTAGGGGCAGAACAGTAATAACCTTCCCCAAGCTTATAAGCTAACTATGAACAGAACAAGTCATACCTGTTTAAGCTGAAGTGCTAGACTGGCAGTAGAGGAATTTTCATTTTGTTTGAGAAGCCTCTCCTGGATTGTCCTCGTATTTGGGGTAACAGTGGGTGTTCTGCACGCTGGAGTATTCGTAGCAGGGCTGCGTGCACTGCGCTCTTGACAGCGCTCCCCAAAGCGTTCCAGGAAGGGCTTAATTCCAGATCCCCCTACAAGAATAATTGTTTTGCCTTGAAAGAAACTCTCAAAATTAAAGAAATCACGGCAATTTTGTATCCTGATGAAGGTTCCCAGTGAAGCAATTAAACTGTCTCCTTTACAGCTCTTACTCCATTATACTTTATACAAACTGAACCTGAAATGCAAATCATTAACAGTGATGTTAATAAAACAGTAAATCAAAGTAGATGTCTCTCTCTCTTACTACAGTTCATATGTAATACACCAGTTATTTAAATTGGTTTGCCTTTTCCAAATTACCTCTATAACCAGCCCCACTTGTATCTTTCACAGAAATTCTAGTGCATGGGGAGGATATGTTGTTTGGCACCCACCCTGCTTGACTGAGCTTATCTTTTACTGTCAGCATATCTAAAACTTGCTTTTCTAGCAATCATTTTTAAGAGTTCAAGCTGTTAGTCCAGGTTTCTGACCAACAAGCTGTTGAATTTAAAACTGAGGATGTTCACTTGTTTTGACATCAATGGTATCACTGAAAATAAAGACACTGGAAAGTTAGAGCACCTATGTGGCAACAAGCTTTGATTTCTTCTAAATAGAAGAAATCAAAACTCTTAACATTATATCAAATGGATACATATAGTACCAAATAATCTCAAATTTTGAATAATCCCAATTAACATGTTAGGCTGCTTTTTCTCTTAAGAGTTACTAAAACCATGTCCAAGAAAACATCCCCTGCAAAATACAGAAGCTGTATAACTTAAAATCATTATCACAGAATTCATCAGCATTTTATTCAAGTTACAGCTGGAAATAGGTATTATCTGGTACGGTACCTTAAATTCTTAACTAGTATGTTGTTTTCAACACAGCACACATAGGCCTAATTTGAATTAATATTTACTGAAGCCAACAAACAGCCTACCTGGTGTTGTGGGTTTACCCTTAGGTTCAAGTTGCACATGTGTTCCTTTGACTGGCTCTGCTTTGGACTGAACTGGTTGAGGCAAAGCTGACTTCGCTGTTTGTGTGCACTCTTCAGTTTTCCGAGGACTGCAGGGATTCTCTGTTGGCTCTTGTTGTACTTCAGACTCTTTAGAACAGGGAGCAGTAACTCTTGAAGATGGCGTTAAAAAATTGTTTGGATCCTTAACAAGGGAAAAAGAATAAAAGATGAGACTTCTTATTCTCTCAAGAGGAAAAAGAATGAAAGCACTCTGCATAGCATACCATTACCTAATACAACCGTTCCTTCAACAAAAGAAAAAACCAAGATCAAGTATTAAGATTTTAGTACTTTTTTTTTTAATCCAGTATTTCAAATTGTTTCAGCGTTTGATTCCAGATGCTCTTGCCAGCTATTTCCAATATTATCCCACATTTCCCTAAACAAGAATGGCAGATATTGTCATTGTAGAAATTGCATAAATTGATCAGTAAGTGTCTGGTACTACTTATTTCATCATTCTGATTGAGTCTTCATACAGCAATAACATTCACAATTTCAGTCAATCAGCTACATGAAGTTACAGAGTGAAACCCCATATCTCTGTAACAAGCCCCCCTTCTGATGGTCAAGAGCAGCAATCAAGTACATTGACATCAACAAAACACATAAGTACTCTCATCTTTAAGTCGCAATAGAAAGAATTCTAAGCTGTTTCAGATCTGCTATTAAAAAAGGGCATGTGGGATTGCAATAAAGCAAAAGTTGTAAACAGACTAGGACTGCTCCCACCAAATTTTTAAATTCAGATTAAACAGTTATGTGCTAACATTTGTCCGCCCCAATACAATACTCAAATTAATTTTTAATCAGCAACTAAATCAGACACTCACCGCTCTCTTTGAATTTGCTGGTTTATTAATAGAAGCCTCAACAAGCCTTTGAGAACAGGATGCAGCTTCCTGCTTTACACTGCTACTATTGATTCTAGCAGATGCTCCACTTGTAGTGGACAATTTGGATAAACAAGTAGTGCCAGGCTGTTCTTGTGCATTGTTTTGCTTTGCAGATGGATGACTTAGGTCATCTTCCCAGGAACCAATTGTAGCAGCAAGGTTAGCTAAACGGCCTCTTCTCCCAATTGGGGTTTCGCTTGCCAGGGCATTGGATGTCTGCTTAGGTGGAGAAACACACAGATCTTTTGATTGTAGAGGAGACAGAGGAACACATTCAGAGGGATCTGGGAAAAAAGAAAACACATTTATTTTGCTAAAAATGATATTGAGATACAGTTGTATCTTTTGCATTATACTATATATTGAGTTTATCAACAATTAGATGTTCCTGCCATCAACAGAATCAAACTACTAGCCCCAGAGGCACTGAGACTAAGCAAACTAAAAATTTTTAATCAAGCAGTTTACTAATTTATGTCAGTGTTGTGAGAAGCAAGGCATGAGAGTAGAGAAAAATAAGTTTAAAATTAAGCTGTAGATAACAGCTTCAATATTTTAGGCCTGCCCTAGTATTGTCTTAGAATTCTTTAAAAAAAATCAATCTTCCCACACACAACATTACCTTCTTCTAGCCAACATAATCATCAATGCAAACACTGAGAGACACCAATGGTGCTTAGCAAGTAAAACGTACCCTCACTATCCCAGCAGCGCCGCTGTTCTGCCAACTTCTGCATACGTGTTTTGACTGAAAGGGCCGCAGGAGTTTCTGACTTGGTGTTTTGGTTTACTTTCTCAAGAGGCTGAACCAATGAAGCTCTGTTAGAAATAGTTTCCTGTGATTCTGAAGTCATCTGAGCAGAATCATGGCTTGTGGAACTTGAAGGAACTGGCTGTACATTCTCTGAACTAGAAGCTTGAGCCTCTATATCATTAGGGCAGAGCCTTTTTGATGGTGATGGCTTTGTATCTGGTTTTGCTGGATAGGTCAGAGTATTCAAACAAATTAGTATTCAAACAATCTAAAATATTTTCCAACAACACATAATTGTAGTACAAATAAAGCTATGATTTATGAATACCCTGATATACTTCCCAAAAAAATGCACTTCCCCAAATCTACCAAGCACAAGGCACTCTCTTTGGCATTATGCAATTATTTCTAAACAGCTTACTAATGACTTGGCACATCTGCTCTCAGGTCCAGCTAAACACAAGCTAGTCCTAGAGGCAAAGTAACTGCATCCATCACTGTTTAGTTTAAGATAAATGCTCAGGGTTTTCAGTTTCCCTTTGGAAAAAAAGATGAGACTGGTATCAAAACAATCTTTATTAAACACGCCACTAAATACCTTCATCACCAGGAAGAGGTGCCTGGTTACCAGTTTCTGCCAAAGGCTCTCTGGCCCTCTTGGTCTGCATTGTGGGTCTCGCCCCCATCTTCGGCCGCTCTGCCATTTTCCTCTGCAGGTTCTCTCGCCTGGCACGGGTTCTTTCAAGGAGTTTCTGAGTGGAGAATAAGTCATGTGTTACCAGACACTGCAGTGTGTTAACTGGTAACAGCTCAGAGTAAAAGATGATGGAATTCTGCTTAGCATAGATAGCCAGCAGGTTCCAAATTTCAGTCATTAAATCAACTGTTGTCTCCAACTAGCTTGGCACTGAAAGAAAATCAGGCTAAAGAGACACGAGCGATGGCAAAATTAAAGAAGAGGGGCTCCTGCAGAACCCAGTCATCAGAAATGTTTGAAAGTAATTTTTTTTTTTTTTATCCTGAATCATCATGTGACAGTCTTGATCAGTCAAGTCTTGCTAGCAGGGTTTTCTGACACATTGCTAAAGCATCTGGTCAAGTCACCTGACTGGCACTAGCCCTCAAACAAAATAAACAACATTGAAGCAATTGTCAAGAGGTCTAAAAACGTTTAACAAATATAAGCATGGCTGTTAATATTAAAAAAAAAATGTTATTACACCTTCTAAGTCAAAAAGTGAATTTCTTTGTCTCAAGCTTAAATTTTAAGAATAAACTGATATTATACCTGGCTATATAATGGTAAATAGCTTGTTTATTTAAGATATCTCTACACAGAAAAAACATATAAAGAGATACCAATTAAGCTACATAACATTCTCTCATTTCCTACCCACTGGAAATTTGAGTAGCCTGATTATATTCCATATAAAATAGCTGGTTTAGTAAGTGTTCCACACTACTACAAAGTGATTCCTTACAGTACCGAGGTTTACAATAGGTTGTGGTTTGTTTGTTTTAAATATAGCATTTGTAAGTCATTATCACTCAGTTTGATCACATCTAAAGGATACTTAATGACTCTTTTGATCTAGGTTTTAATGTTGAGACAAGAAATTGTGCAATTGAACTGATGGCCTTTAAAGGGAAGCATATAAACTGCACTTGTTTGGTGGTACATAAATTATTGTGAGAACTGTGCCAGCCATTATCTGTCCTGTTGCATAGCAATTAAATACACATTTCACATTTTTAACTGTCTAAGGCTGAAGTCTTAAACAATGTTCTATTGTAGGGCAACACAGGACAAATAGAATGCCAATCTCAACAGTTTTTTTGTGAAAACAAATCTCAGCATTGCTAACTTTCACCGAAGAGGAGG
The DNA here is from genome assembly GCF_017590135.1 of Pyrgilauda ruficollis. Classification (NCBI taxonomy): domain Eukaryota; kingdom Metazoa; phylum Chordata; class Aves; order Passeriformes; family Passeridae; genus Pyrgilauda; species Pyrgilauda ruficollis. The sequence continues at coordinate 25,750,637 of NW_024519206.1, read as the reverse complement.
AATTTGGAAAAAAAAAATCCCAAAATGCATGAAATGCCATGAATGCCTTCAATGCAGGTTCCATGCTAGTTGTGTCCACAAGTCAACTTTGCTTATTTCCAAAATGCAGAGACACAAAGTGCATGTAATATCCACATTAAAAAAATCCTAAAGGCAATGTAAATTAACAGCTCTTCTTGCAAAAAGTTGAATATGTCTTACAACAGTATTCCTACAATTCTATTCAAAGAGAGGCACATTCCTTTCTGTTTTGTTAGCTGAGCAAAACAGAGTTTCAGTTGTTACATATGAGATGTCACTTCCCAAGAATGCACGCCTCTGTTGTTCAGCTCCAGCTCCTATTGGCTTCTTGCATCTCAAATTTTCCATTCAACTGCCATAATTCCAACGGTGCTGTTACACACGATGACTAAGCCACACTCCACAACTTGAGGCTTACTTTCCAAGTTCATCAACAGGGTATTTTCTAAAAGTACATTCTCCAATTGTTCTGATGACAAAGTTTCAGAGTATCATAGAAGTTCAAAACTGAAGAATATACTGAATTGGAAGTGACCCACTAGAAATCCAGCCCCTGACCCTGCACAGAACAGCCCCAAGAATGACACAATGTGCGTGAGACCATTACCTATTTTATTACATCAAGCAATGTGAGGACTACAAAGTCAAAGTGGATTACTGTGTTACAAAATACTTGCTAAAAATCAGAAAAAAACCTTCCCACTTCAAATGTTAATGGGCAACTTCTGTGTTTCAAAAGTATGTTTTAAAGTACATATTAGAGGAGATACTTAGGCCCATATATAATCATACGTGATTACGTTCTTAAACAAGAATTTGTTCAACTACCCTGCTTTACTAGCAGAATAGAGCAAAGGGAGCAATTGAAGGAACAGTTAACTTCAAACCTCACACTTGCAAACCTTCCCCAAATAAGCATCGCTTATTTCTCTTTGCTCATCCTCCATGCTAGGAAACCATCCTTGCCTCTGTGAATGGCAAAAACTACTTCAAAGTACAAAATAACCTAGACTATTTCTCACATCCCATAGTAACAAATATAAACCCTTTTGTGCAAGAAAGGTGAGTTATAAAATCAGCTGTGAATGGAGAGTCACAAATAGTATGTTCACAGTGATCCTGAGAAAGTACCCAGTGTACCATCTCCTCAGTGCAATCTGTATTAATAATTTGGTTGAGATTCAGAAGGTTATCAGCTTTTTTTTTTTACAAGATTAACCAAAAGAAACATTATTTCAGAATTGTTTTGAAAGCATTCCATCGAATCTTACACCAAGATTTATTTGAGCTTAAATTCTACGAGACACAGACAAAATTAGCCACTGCAAAGTGATCAGCAGACACTGAATTAACAGTATGCTTTGTCCAATTAAGGTTCGAATTATTACATTTTACATAATCAACACTTACAGTGCCTCACCAGGTCCCTGCAATAACAGAGTACGGTAATGTGTAGACAAAGATTATTTGAAAACAGTTAACCTAAAGGAAGGTTATATTAAAAGAAAAAAAAAATAGCAAACCACAAAACATAAATAAAAACAAACCACAGAACATAAATACTTAAAAATATGTGGTAAAATTTCTTTTCACAGAACTTGGGGAAAAGTTACTAAACTTCAATACTAGGACACTAATATTGGTAAGAACTTTACACAACAGTGGAATGTCCTCCACAGCAGAAATATTCTTGATAAGGTGACTTTTTATGCATTCTGCAATACTGGCTAACACTTGAATGAAGTTTACTCTGGGGAGTGGCCTCACAGTTGGTCATTTTCAAAGCATTTCAAAGTCAGCTATGTACAAGAAGGGCGTGTATAGGTTGGGATATCTCCCAGCATGCAAAACCATTTTAAATTTGATTTACTAGTCCGGACTTGAAGCTTATTTAAGACAAGCTGGATCATGTCACTCACTACCAATTAAGGAAGGAAGTTTTAGGTGTTTACACTTAGCAAGGCCTTACATGGGGATAGGGTAGGACTGCCTTGGCATAACACATTTAGTAAATCTGTTCAGATCAACGCCTTATGTTCATTTTTTTTAAATCAGATCTGTCCAGTCACCTGTTCTGGACACTCAAATTATCTAAAGAATGTCAGTTTGATAAACAGACTGTCCACAAGGGGAGGAGAGAGTATTTCATCAGTGTATCTAATTAGAATTTTTTTCAAGTAGTTCAGGTTTTATTTATGCAGGTTGTGATTGAAGGCCCTTTTTACTATGACATTTCTCAAAGCAGTCACAAGACAGCTGTAAAACTACACCTCTGACATGAAATGAGAATACAGCATAGCATCTTTAAGAAACTTTCAACCTTCATACAGATTCAAGGTGGCCAATTCTTCATTTTACTACAATTTTGCTTCTGCAAAACTTAAGCACACAGCCAATTCACCCTAACAACTAACAGCCCTTTTTTTAAAAAAAAAAAAAAAAAAAGAGGAACCGTGCCTGCCACAGAAAGTGACCAATCGCAGCTGGTAATCGTGCCAAATAGGATGCATTTTTCATCAGGTGGTCTCCTCTTTGGACAGATTTATGCTCCGACCTTTAGGTACGGCAGGCACAGAGTGTCAACAGCGCTCCCGTTGCTGCCGGGGTCCCTTCCGTCCCCGCTGGAAATCTTATCTGCCAGACGCGCATGAAAGGCGAACTCCCGGTTCGGGAAATGGCCTCTCCCCCGCAAACCCTCGCTCCTATCACCCGTGCTCTGTCCTCTCCCGGCAGGATCTGACACAACCCGGGCGGCTCCAGGAGCGGCAGCACCGGCAGGAGCCAGGATCCAGGGGCGGGGCAGCGAGGGTCACCCCTCTGCAGAGAAAGAGGGTCGCTGCAAGCCCGCAAATCCCCCGCGAGCGGGGACGAGGGTGGCGGACAGGGCTCAGCCAGGAGCAACTATCCCGTCCTGAGAGGAGTAGCTCCTTCCCTTGGGACCCCAACCGGCCCCTTCCCTGCTCTGTGTCCTGGCCGCCCCCGACACTGACAACCCGCCACCTCACCGGCTGCCGGCCTGGGGGAGGCCGAGCCCTCACCTCGGTGAACGGGTCCATCGCTGTGCCGGTGCCCGCGCAGGGTCCACTCGCCAAGGCCGCCTGCGAGCGGCCGAACCTCCACCCCAACCGCTACCGGGATTTGAATTTCAGCGCCCGCCGCGCGCAGGCACCACGGGAAGAGGGGGCGGTGCCCGCACGAGGGCGCTGATTGACAGGAGCGCCGCCCAATCCGGCAGCAGGTGGCAGCGCGCGGGCCCGCCCCGAGGAGCTGAGGGCTCCGGCGGCGGCTCGGAGGGCGAGCCCGCGTTCCTGGTCTGGGAGTTGTCGCTGGGTCCGGGAGCTGCACCGCGGGTTGTGCACCGCGGGTTCTGCGTCTGACCCTCTCTGCGGCCATGGAAGGCTGTGCTTCCTTGTGCTGTGTGCCCCGAGTCCATCCCGCCATGGCTGCCCTGTCACAGAATTTGTTCGGAAAAGTCCTCTGAGATCAGGGAGTCCCAGCCTATGGCGGAACACAACATTGCCAACCAGGCCATGGCACTGAGTGCCACGTCCGGTCTTTAGCACCTCCCGGGATGGTGACTCTGCCACCTCCCCAGACTACACATTCCAATAGCTAATCACTCCTGTGAAGAAATTCTTCCTAATAACCAACCCAAAGCTCCCCTGGCACAGCTTAAAGGCTATGTCCTCTTGTCCTCACCTTCCTGCTCCTCCTCACTGATGCCCCTCTTTGAATTAAGAGGCTTTTACCTCTTTTACAGGCAAGTAATAGTGCTTGGTCGGTCACACATCTTGCTGCAGTTGCTCAGTAGGAGTGTGCCCTTTTTTATTAAAGATTAATTTTTCACCAGGCATTGACATGACAGCAGAAAGCAAGATTTATGTGTGACACAGTAAATGCAGAGGATACTTACCCCAGTGCAGCTGTGAAACTTGTGGATCCTTTTCATGAATCTTGAGTTTCTCCTCATGCTGCAGCCTGTGGGTCTCATGAAACTTCACCCACCACTTCCTACAGCTGTCCCCTGTACCATTCCACTTTTCTCAGTGAATGTAGAATTAGCAGAGACCCACTGGTTGCTGAGGTTCACTCCTTGCTATCCATGCACCATCACAAATTCCCTTTATGTACATGTTTTCAGCACAATCACAAATACAGTTTGTTTTTTCCATATCTGCCATTCCCATTGGGAGGCTGCTATAGGCTTGCCTGCCCAAATGAATGTCTTGTCAAATTTCCAGTGTGTCCATACATACTGGCACCCCTTTAGACCTTTTTTCTCCTGTGCAAATAGTGTTCTTGCATGACTGCCCTTCTTCACTTGCCTCTTGCCTCTTCGATTATTTATAGGCAGCAGTCTTTTCTTCTTTCAGCCTTTATTTTGCCTTGCTAAACAAAACAACACTCTTCTAACTGTCCCTCATTAAAATTTTTTTCCAGTGTCTTATTTGCAAACACTGTGGCATCAGTGTGCAGCAGAATCTAAAAATACAATATCAAATAATACTTTTCTGAAGAAATCGTCAAGATTGGACACTCTCACAAACAAACATCTTTGCACTGTTCTCAGATAAACATGGGTTGGAGCAGTCTGAGGTCCAGCATCAGAACTTGCTCACACACCACGCAGAAAATTAGGACTTGCCAGATGGGACTTGTCACTCATTCATAATCTATGAACCAGCCTGTTCAGTGGTAAGAAAGAACAGGCTTTATTTCCTTCAAGAGAAACTAGGTTTAGCTATCACTGGTAAACAACAGAAAAAAATTCCTTTCATGAAGCAGTAGGGAATGCAGGAAAACACCAGAAGACAAAATAGCCAATATGGAGCTCAAAGTCATTGGCAGAAAATAGAGAGAATCACCATTAAGTCCTTTCTTTCTCCTGCCATCCCAAAGCAAGAAAAGTTGTGTACAATTTGAACCCTTTAAATAATACAGAATTACTGCAGTCTAAACATGCTTTCTGCTTTACCTGTGGGTCTGTGAGATTTATACAGTGCAGCTCCATCTGTCCTTGGTCCATTTCCAAATGTGGCTCCATCCATTGCTGGTGTCTTTCAAATGACACAGCATAGCACATGATGCTCAGCCTGGGGGCTGACAGAATGGGGGTGGCTGCACTGTTAGTTTACCTAAGGATGTGTAAATAATACTGACAAATGCTAATTATTACTACTAAAAACAGGAAAATCTTGATTCTTAATCTGTGCAATAAATTTCCTATAAAATGTATTTCTATACAGCGTACTCTGAAAACTGAAATGGAGATTCCTAGGAGTTTATAACTGCTTAAATCAATGCAGTGTGTATGTGACAAATGTCCTTCCCTTTTGCTCTCTACAGAGCCAATAATTTCTTCATAATTTCGATCCAGACTCATCAAGGTCCTGCTAGAAATAAATAGAATACTTAGTTTCTCATCTGTCAAGGAATTATGTCTGTCTTCCAGGAACCGGTGGATAGTAAATATCCTTTTACCACTCTAAGGAGACAAAGAAAGTCAATCCTTTTTAGGAAATGTGATATAAAAATGAGGCCTGTTGTCTGCATAGTGGTGGGGGTACAGCTCTTAGCAATGGAATTTTCAGTTGGAGTTGTATTTTTCTTAATAAATAAGTAAAACTATTTCTACAGCAACTTATGGGAAGAAAAATCAACTGATTTTTCAGAGTGAAAGCACAAAGAAAAAGAGAGGGAAAGAAAGGAATGCCATGTGAAACCAGCAGAACAATGAGCCAGCTCTGCCTGTTCAACAGCTTTATATTTTATGCCGGACTTTTGCATTCAAAAATTATGAATCACACCCTTCACTGTCTCCTCCCCTCTCATGATGTGGTTTAAGATGTCTTCTTGCCAGGCATAAGCTAATGAAAAGAAATTCTTTCTGTAATGATAAATAACACAATACAAAGCACTGGGGGAACAGTTTTTGCTGGCTTGCAGTTTTCGTGGGAGTTGAAAATTTATGCACTGAAGCCAGTCATTTTTCATTTAACATGGCAAGAAGAACATTTTTACTTTCCCAGGTTTTCCTTCAGAAAGTTTTAAAGCGTAATGACTGTTTTCAGAGGGACATTTTCAGAAGGTTATAAATGTTTGCACTAGTACTTTAATAAGAGTGGAGCACTGTTTAACTAATAAGGAGAACACTTGCCAAAGTGTTTTTTATCTCTGGCTTCCTTACAATACCAATACAATCAGAAATGTAAAATATTGACATTGAAAATGCTGATCTCACTGTAGTCCACTGTGTAGCTCCATTCTGTAATTGTCAGAGAATATTTCCTAAAACTTTCTTTCTGCTGAGAAACTGAGTTCATAATTCTGATTCCAAAGGAAACATGAGCCAAGTGCTTCCTTGATGCACAGAATAATCCTGTCAATTAGAGAAAAATTTCTACTTTCCATTATGTAATTTCCTTTTATTCATTGTTTAATAACTCAAAAGTCGATGCTCACCCATCTAGCACTTGCAAGCAGATTCAACTTGTAGCATGGTAATTAGAATACAGTAGTGTAGTATTCCTTGTAGTGTAGATTTCCTTTCAAAAGGTGTTTTTTCCTAGAAAAAATCCACTCTTCCACTAATAAGCTGGAGACCTGTCATGATTCTGAAAACCATTTCCCACCTACTAGTAGGATTGCATGGGAATCCACAGAGAGGAGAAGCAAATGTATGGCCTAGCACATGATGGTATGCACCATAATTTCTGGACTATAGTTATAATTAGAATTAATTCTTCCCCATGACTTCAGACAAAGAGGGAAGAAGACCCTTGAGGAAGAGACAAGGTGACAGCCCTTGAGGACATGTCCTTCCCCTAGCCCACCTTCTTTTTTGCATCTCCTGGATCCTGGAGGATGTATGGCACAGTCTGACTCTGTGTGTTTTGGCTGTGTCTAAGTTGAAGTCATGCTGTAGGAAATTCCCCTCTTCCCAGGACCTCTTCCCAGCAGGATCCCTGTAATAAGGGAATCCTGCACTACACAAGAGCAGTAAGAATATAATATCCATCCTCTCAGTGATTCTGACATGAAGAGCAAATTGTGCCCTCAGATCCTCTTGAATATCCTGCTATGCCAGAGAGCTGGCCTGGAAAAAGGCAATTTCACCTCCAAACAGAGAAGGGCAGATCTGTAGTGTGGCAAAACACTGCAGTTTGGATTAATCTGTATTGTCTACTACAAACATTACATAATCAAAAACATTTTGATGGGTAGCATTTAGGATATGTTCTCTAAGCCAAGCCAAAGGTGATTATACTGCTTTTGTCAGTTCCTATGATAATCACAGAGGCAATTTATACTGACATTATCCAGTAAAGGAATATATTTATGTCAGGAACAAGACAGGTTTAGTGAGTGAGTAACCCAATGTGTGACATGGATTTAAATTAGCAATGCTCAGAGCACAGGTCTCTCTCCTAATAGTCCAAACAGGAAATTCATAACCAGCCCACCCTGTGGCAGCAGCTCCCTGGCCTAAGAAAGCAATGCACAACTTTTCCAGGCATTGTCCTGGGGAAGGCTGTGAGAAAACCAGAGAAAAGAATGATAAACATTCTTATCTTCACTTGCTGCACCTGTTGTTGTGAACATGTGGAATGTGTTATGGAGATTTCTTTACCAAAGGGTGAATTCTTAAATGGTCAATATGATGGTGTTTGGATGGAAGGACCAATTGGGTCCACCTGTATCATGACTGTCTGTAAGGGCAATGGGTTTCTTAATAAGTATAGAATAATAAAGTGATTGATCAGCCTTCTGGGACTCATGGAGTCAATGCTAATTATTACCTGAGTGGGGGCCTGTGGTGACATCACCCAGACTAAAACAATGCGAGACCCCATAGCCATTACAGTGGAACTTTTACCTAGGACTTTGTTTTCTGCTACCAAAAGGATTCATTCATTACTCTGCCTTGACAAGTGTAGTTGGGGAAAATCCTTAAAGTGGATGCTTGCTGGGGGAAAATATTACAGAAGCTCTCTTACGAGGAGCAACTGAAGGAAAAAATCTGACGGAAATCAAAGCTGGAGGGAAAAACAAAAACATTATACGTTAATGGCTGGACTCGATCTTAGAGGTCTTTTTTCAACCTTAATGACTATGATTATGGGAAAAAAGAACTAAAACAAGATGAGTGAAAAATGGCAAACAACCATTTTTGGTTTGATAAGGGAGGATAACAAAGAAAAAGGGGAAAAGAAAGAGGATATATTCAAATGGAGAAGTAGTGAAATAAGGAATGAGATGAAAATCATATTAACAGCAAAAGACAGTTGTCAAGTAGACTCAGTTTCAGAAAAAGATCTCTGGGTCATTGAACTCTGCTTTTTTACAAGGCTGTGGGACTTAAGAAATATTTGCTTTTCATGCACTCTCAAAAGATTTATTGTCTTCAGTCAGTATAATATTGCATTTGTATCACTAAATCACAGAAAGTTTCTCAGGGCTGTTCATTTAGGTCTCCTAACTGATTTACACAGGAGAAGGAGAATTAGACTTCTTGTGTCTCAAGGTAAAATACCCCCTTTCCTTCTTTATCCATATGGTACAGATGTACCATTTGCAGATTTAAAAATTCTGAAATTAAGCAAAGGGAGTTGAGAGTACTTGAATGCTGCTATGTTAATTTAGACCAGGATATTACTCTCAGTATCTGAGACTTGCTTGCAACTACAACACAGTGCAAATGGAGTAATCACATAATCACATCAGCAATTTCACCAGCCAAATTGCATTGCATTTTATATTTTTGTAATATGTTCTGAACAGTGGAAAAATTAGGACATTCTTGTTGAGAAACCATTGTTCTCAAAATGAACCAAAAAAGTGTCCTATCAGCTCCAGCTTTTTTTTTTTTATTAAGACTCAGGAGGCTGTAAGCTTAACAGGTGGTAATTTTTTGACCATTTGTCATCATATTATAGATAAATAAATGAAATACAGGACACACATAAAATAAATTATTTATAAGAAAGGCCAAGAATGTTACCTACAAAATCACCTGAAAGTTTTTAAAACCAAAATAGGTGCTTCAAATTAAATGTAGTCTATATGTTTTGCTAAATAGGAAAAGGATATGATAAGGATACAAAATGGGTTTTTTACGTGAGCTACGGTAGTTTTTTTCACTTTCTATGTTAGTTCTTTAGAAAAAAAAACCATACAGTATAATGAAATCCATTCTGCAAAAGTAGCATATTTACACTAGAGGGTGCTACTTGGACAGGATTTTAGACTGCTCAGTGTCTTTCAACATTTGGAAAAAATGCACATATGAAATAAGAAACAGATGTTTCTTATGGGACAAATTCTACTGAAATTTAAATAAACATAATTGAAATTTTATTTTCCAACACATACCCAAGAGGGACACTGGTCCCTTATGTCATCTCAGCTTCAGCACAAACTACATACATAATTACACTGGGAATGTGTTAGAGATGAGTAAATATCCTTAATATTTCAATCTGTTTCTGCTTAACAAAATGCTATGACACAGAAAATAGACTAACTAAAGGAATATAAAAATAAGACCATGGCTTTTCGTTAATGAGAAGGACAGAAGCATCTGATGGAGTAAAACCTAAATTAGCAGTCTATAGTACAAACATAGTATTACTGAATGCTTGGGTGTGATATGACAAAGGGTTGCTTCACCTTACAATAAAGCATGAAAGAAAGCAAAGGGAATGGAAATGGCCAAGAGGTTATTTTAAACAATTCTTGCTTAATTCTTCCCATGGTGATGAGAATTGTGAGAACTCTGAACATGTCTCTCTACCTCTCCAGGGTCTTTGGCTGCCTCAAGTCAGAGCCCACATGGAGATGGTGCAGATCTTGGGCCATGAAGATAGCTGCTGCTCCCTAACAGCTGTTTGCAAGCAGCTTATCTTCTTATCTGTCTAATCTGATAAATCTCTTTTGAACTTGGCAGGTCTGTAACAAGGTAAGACGGTGTTTGCCCTGCTCTGTCCCCGTCTCAGAAACACTGCAGCTCCAACTCTAGGACTCTAACACCATGATGAAGAGGTAGCCCGGGAATCTCCAAAACCAGCCATGAGGTGGAGGCGAATAAAGTCTGAAAATACCTCTGGTTTGGTTTACGCTTCTCCCCAACACTACTGAACACTATTTCCATTGGCTGGATTTGTCACTGATACCACTTGGAAGGTGCTATTCCTCATGGAGTAAATAAAATAGCTGCTTTATAGCTGCATTTAACATCACAAATTATGTGGGAATCTGCAAAGTATAGTTCAGTAGCAGTGCCAGGCATATACTTGGAAACTAGAAAAAGATAGTGAGTTTATACCTTGGGTTCTGCCCCTCACTGAGTCAGTGTTTCTCCTTGAAAACAGGTTTTACCAGAAGACCACCTTCTCCAGGCCAGGAAAAGTCCCTTCTGCTCTACAGATCCTGTCCTAACTGTGAGAATCTGCATGTCCCATGAAATGAAATGCTTTGATGAAGAAGTACATTATCACTCTTTCCACAGCTATTGCATCACTGCCCCCTAATGTTAGCTGCGAAGGGTCCCCTGCTCCCAGCACTGGAGCTCCTGCTGCAGGAGAGTGCTGGGCCCAGCATGTAGGTGAGAGATGCCTCCAAAACTCCATGTACTCGCACTTACTACTGCACAAGTAGTAAGTTTGTTTCTTGTAAAAGTCTGTTAAGGAGGTGTTTTGTGTTTTTTGGCTATCCCCTTCTCGTTTTATAAGGCTGTTGTATAGCTTGGACTAGCAAAAAATAGGGGATCAAATAAACAAAGTGGAAGAAGAAAAGATAAGGAATGAATGGCAACAGAGAGAGGAACATTGTGCTTTTTTCAGGTTGGTTAAGAAATAAGTGAATTGCTCACCTGAGAAGCCAAAAACAACAATGCACTACTAGGAAAACTTTGCTTTTCAACTGAAATTATCCCAGCACCACAAAAGAGTTGACCAATTTCAAAAGATACAAACTACAAATGTAGAATAGATTGTCATTTTTTTGTGGCCTCTGGTTTAACCCCAGCCAGCAGCCAAGCCCCTTGCAGCTGGTCACTAACTCCCCCACCAATGGGATCAGGGAGAGAATGGGAAGTGTAAAACCTAGAAAAACTTGTGGGTTGAGATAAAGGCAGCTTGATAGAAAAAGCAAAAGCTGCATGCACAAGTAAAGTAACACAAGGGATTAATTCAGTGCTTTCCATGGACAGGCAGGTTTTGAGCCACCTCCAAGAGAGCAGGGCCCCACCACACACAGCAGTGACTTGGAAAGACAAACACCATCCCTCCTAACATTCCCCTCTTTCTCCTTCTTCCCTCCAGTTTATATACTGAGCATGATGTCACATGGTCTGGAATAACCCTTTGGTCAGTTTGGGTCACCGGTCCTAGTTCCCTCTCCTCCCAATCTCCCATGCACTTCCTGGCGAGCGTGGCAGTAGGAAAAGCAGAAAAGGTCTCGGCTCTGTGTGAGCCCAGCTCAGCAATAACAAAACCTCTCTATATTGTCAACTCTCTGTTTAGCACAAATCCAAAACACAGCCCCACACCAGCCATTGTGAAGAAAATTAACTCTAGCCCAGCCAGAACCAGCACGGGGCAGATTGTCTTGTGCTGCCTGTGCTGCCTGACCTGGTATTTGTGTTGCCACAGCAAGGCACCTGTGATTCATCTGCTGGTGTTTGCAGTTTGGCAGGCAGCTTGTGCTCGGCTGCTTGCCACTCCTGCCTGCCACTCCTGCCTGCCACTGCCAAAGGCAACACCCTGCCTTTCTGAGAAGGACCCCTGTAGTGACAAGGCATTGCTGCAGAAGTGGACAGATGGTTAGAAGAGGAAAGGTCAAGAGGGGTGAGTTGGTCCATCAGTCCATACTGAAGGAGTTGAATGCTTTACTGTGACTCTTATATTTTTATAACCCGCTTCTCTGCCATAGGAAAGCAGCCTCCTTTTCATTAATAGGTATAAGTGCATTTGTGAATGTACAATGGACATCTTAGGTTTCTGTCCTTATATGACAGCAGACAACAGTCAGACGCATTCATAGGTTCACATCACAAGGATCTTCCATTGCTTTCACTTCTCTGTACTTTACTGCAAGGTTTGCCTATGTTTTGTTTGCCCTTGTTGCATTGAGTGTATGGTTTTGAGCTTCCTTAGCATAAAGTGTGAACAAATTCAGTGGATAAATCAATCTGAATACTGGAGCTGTATCAAGTTGTGCATCTTAAAATAGCAGTCCCATTGAATAAGTCCATGAGTAAGCAGCTCCCACAAGCATGTGCTGCGTTTGCTGTGTACTAGGAGTGTAGGACCCAGCTGGAATCAGAAGGCAATGTCAGACATTTCTGAAGGAGCTTCTAGAAAGAATATGTCTGGAAGGACAGTCAGTTGGAGTCACTTGGTCAGTGAAATTGGTCAGCAGATACTCAGCCAGCTAAGAGTCATTACGCGGGGGGGCGAAGGCTGACCTTGCCACTCGGAAGGGCCTGAAGCTGTGCCAAATTATGCAGAGTTAGTTAAGGACTCTCATTCTCAGCTTTCATAGTTCATCAGTGATTCTTTGTTGTCATAGAGAAGTGGTGGAAAGATGGTGTGAATATGAGGGAGGAACCAAATAAAACCTATATTAAACCAAGTGTGTGTACATATATATGTATATATGTATACATATATATATATACACATATATATATATTAATCTCTATATATATATATACACACATACATATTTAAAATCCAAATGCAGATATACACATGTATATTTTCATATGCATCTATATGTATGTGCATTTATATATGTGTGTGTGTGTTGGAATTTTGCAGTGATAGCTTCTGACAGATACAGAGATCAATAAAATGTGTCACTGCTCTTACAGACTGTACACATTGCAGAGCTTGTTGATGCTAATATTCCTATAAAGATACTCCTCTGTGTGCAAGACATTGCAGTATTTTTGACCAAGTGACTATGACATTACCTCTGAAGACATGACCAGGTAAATCCAAAATTATCTGAGGAAGTAATGTTCTGTTAAAGCTGAAATACAAGATGCATGTCACCTTTAATTCTGGCTCCTAACAATGGGTATAGATCCATTTGGACTGTGGAACTGTGTCATTTAAGCTGTATTCCACAGTGTGGCTCATCTAAACATCACAATTTGTCCCTATGTTCCCTCATCTTGCTACAATGTGATCAGTGCCAGATGCACTGATAGCCTCCAGAAATTTTTTCATGACAGAGTAGCTTGTCTTTTTCCCTGCTGTCTTTTCAGACAGACTTGCAAGCTAAGATGTCTTTAAGGTCAGAACTGCTAGAGGTACACTATATATATATAAAATTATATAATTATATATGTGTGTGTGTAGCATTTCTGTCATGAGGTATTCAGTAATGTTTTTCTCAAATGACCTTTCCATGTTATGCTTTTCATCAACAAATATGACAAAGCTCGCTCGGAGATGAAGCAGAAAGCTGGGACAGGTGGCCTTTTAGCATCCCTCCTCTGTGCCTTCTGCTGCTATTGCTTTTGGCATCCTCTTCAACAGCCAGGAGCTAGTATGACCTAAAAAAACCTTCATGCCATCCTGCAAAGGAAAAGGCTAGCAGGGAAAGAGGAAAAACAAAGTGGATGCAGCAGATTCAGGCGTGAGTGACTACCCAAGCACTCAGGGAAAAAGGACTTGTGAACACCAGGGAGAAGCAGGCAGGAGATGAGAGAGATGGAGAGAAGGCATCCACTGGATGGAGCAAGGAGAGGAGGTAGATGTGTAAAATACACAAAAATAGCTGGATAGTTACTGATTCCACTGCTATGGCATCCAAGTATATATAAAATAGCACCTCTAGAAGGAGAATTGGGGTCTATGCAGTTAAACAGCTGGGAAATTTCAGCAAAATGGTACATTGACTTTATATTTTAGCAGTTGTCTATCATTTCTTCATCAGCTGTGCTAATTATTTGTAGTGCTTGAACAGATTCACTGTTTTTTGGGGTTTTTTTTCCTGTAATTGCCATGTATCAGAAGCAAACTCTAACCCATTAGGGGTAGCTTTGTCTCTCTAAATTTAAAAGCGTTTATTCAGTTCCTGCAATTTGAGATTTGGAGACAAGCCTGCATGTTCCAGATGCTACATTGTTAGCAAAATAGTTTAGAGGGTATTTTAGGTTAAACTTGGATATGTTGACAGAGCATATATCTTTTTGGATCTTCAAAGAACTTAAGTTAAAAGAGACATCAAATTTGTCAGCTAGGTAGAAGTGTGTTTCAACACTGGCTCCTCATTAGCCAACTGAGAAAAATGACACCTCAGTCTTTTCATAGCTGGTCTTAAGAGTACCTGGGTTTCACTGTGTGTGAGGCAGCAGAAAATAAAATGAAAATATTTGCTTTAAACCCTTAGTTTTGTTTTTGTTTTTTTTTTTTAATAATTGCCCATGAAGACTGACATGAAAGCATTCAGAGCTAGCTGAGCAATATCTACTCAGTCTCATAATTGCATACTTGCAAGTATGCATGTCTGTCTAAGAAGGATTCATGAAACTCAGTAAAACATTTCCAGATAGGAGGCAGAAGGGGAATCTCTGAAGTATCAACAACCTGTGATCCATAGAATTTCCTCCACTGCTACCTGATGATAGAGCCAGGTCTTATTGGACAGTGTTATGGAGGGAATCTCTGTGTAGAGCACATTGCAGATATGGATTTATTGATGAGATGGAACGTGGCAGATATTTAAGATACTCAGCTAAAGCACCACACAACTTCCCAGCTCTCTTCTCCCTGGGAGATCACTACACTCCCGTAATCTGTGTTAAGCACTATTGTGCTGGTAAGTCACTTTCAATTAAATTGCTCTCTCCAATAAATGTTGACCATTTAAGAAAAGTAAACGCATTATTAACACAGTAAAATGTATTGATGTGTAATCTGACTTCAGTAGTCCCCTTAAGTCTGCATGAAAAGTACAGAATCTTCCTACACCATGCCTACATTAATGGGTTACACAACCATGATTGCTAAGATAAAATAACTTGTTCCTATTTGATGTTCATTTTTAAAACACGCAGATTGTATTTCAAGGAGTGAAAGGTTTCACAAGTAAAGCAACAGATTGCACAACAAGTAAGGCAATAGGAGGGTGTAATATAAAGTCTGTCTTCTACTTTAAATTCTATTTACTACTTATCGGTGTATGATAACCATCAGTTACAGCCCTAAACCGTTGCCCTGATGCAATTCCTCCATTCTCTTTACATAGGAAGCATCCCCAAGCACAAGATCCTTCTCCCAGGGTGGCACATATCCTGCTAAGCACCCTTGTCCCATGCAGTCCTTCCTCTGCCTGCAGATAACTACCAATCACTCCAACTATTACCAATTGCAGCGATGATGGCTGCTGATGATTATCAGAGGACTGCAGCGCTTGTCTCTGCGTGAGTTATGCTCGCTAGATTCCTGCAAAGGATGACACTAAAGCCTCGCCTATGCTGCTGACACCTGGGACCAGCCGTGCCGGTGGGATACAGCGTCCTGATGTTCGCGGGTGGGGTCGGCGGGGTGGCACCCCGGGACACCGACAGCTACACTACAGATCCCAGGGTGCAGCGCCCCCGCGCCCCGCCCCCTCAAGCGCTCGGGCCCCGCGGAGCCCGCCGGGACTTGTAGTCTGCAGAGGAGGGCGGGCGGGGGCTCTGCCGGCGCGGCTCCCGCCTGCCGGCCCGGGGCCAGCCGCGCTCCCCGGATCAGCCGAGGCGGCGAGGCGGGCGCATCCCGCGGCGCCGGGCGCTGCCTCTCCGCCGCCTCCCCTCTGGGCTCCCCGCCCAGCAGCCGGGAGCCCGCCGCGCAGGGGGCAGCCGGCGGGGCAGAGCGGCGGCGCTGCCCGGCGGAGCACCATGCTGGAGTCCATCTGTGTCACCGGTGAGGAGCGGGAGCGGGGGCGGCGCGGTCCCCGCCGCGCCCGGGGCAGCCGGCGGGCCGCCAGCGCTTCCCCGCCGAGCGAGGAAGCGTCGCCCGGGCGGAGCCGTGGGTGTCGGTGGGGTGTCCCCTAGGGACGGGGAAAGGGGCTCCACACCTGCCTGGCTCCAGGAGCAGGAGCCCCCCGGTTAGTGGGGAGTGAGCGTGTCACCTGCGGGGCCTGCCCCGGGACACGGGGAGTGCCGAGGTGACACCCGCTCCGCTGGAGCGAGGGACAGAGCATGCAAGGAAGAATGCCAGTAAAGCTGCTGCTGGTTATATCTGGTGCTTGCACGTTTTGGCTCTACCCTTTGCTGTGTTCTCAGAGAAGTTAATAAATCTTTATAGTATGTGTGTATAAAAACGTGTATTATGACTATATAACGATAATATAGACAGGTACTTGGTGCCACACAAAACTGTCTTCTTGTGCTGTGTACAATACAGTTGCTGCTTGAAAACAGATGTTTTCCTTGTTTAAATATGACATCCTTTCATGTGTCATTATTTCAACTGCTCAAGCCAATGTTACTTTTCCATGGGGGAAATCTATCTACAAGAAATCTGCTGGAGGTGTCTTAGTGTGCCCTCATTCAATACCCTTGCAATCATAACTAAGATCTCTTACAGCTACTCTTTCTCTGCATAATTGATATGCTGTGCCATCTGTGCATGGATATGCCTTGAGTGTTGCTTCTGATAATGGGAACAGAAATAAAGTTCATGGGATTGATCAGAGCAATGCTGGAGATGTGCAATGCCACTGCAATCTTAAAGGATGAGATTTTGTGAAAAATAGTTATTTTGAGTCCATATCCCTCCATCAAATATTCCTGACTGCACCTGTGTTGCAGTAGAAGCCAGAGACCTGCTTGGATGAGAGTTTCATCCTGTGCAGGTCTGCCTGTAAATCAGTGTTCTGTGATTATATCCTGAGTTTATTACATCAGTAGGAGTTTGTTGCTTGATTTCATTAGAGCCAAGTCTTCACTTTTATTGATTATTACTGTGCCCATGTAATTTAATTTGAAGGGCCCGAATTTGGAGTCGGTTACATAATACTGTATTTCAATTTTTTTTTCTTTTTTTTTTTTTTTTTTTTTTTTTTTTGGGGTAGAAAGAGTATATCTCAAATAGCATTGTCATTTTAAAGAAGAAAATCCAAACTGCCAATCATCCCTAAAAATGCAGAGTTACTTATGAACTCTGGCAGCTAATGAATCAGAAATACAAGTTGGCTGATAGCTGAAACCTGTCCTTCGTTTTGAAGCTCAGAATTAAAAGCTGGATGACAGATAACACCTTTACAGGAGAAAAGTAAATAGGTGGATTTTTTTTTGTGGGAAAAAAAAAAAAAGAGTCTTAGGGTAAATGCAAAAATTCCCAATATCATACAAGCTCTAGTTAATAACTAAGATGCTTGTGAAAATAGAAAGTAACTCAATGTCAGTGTTTTTACAGAAACTCATTGCCTAATTCTGCTGTTAAACCATGTTCAGTCATAGACAGAGCTTCCAGTGTATTTTAGGTCAAGTTGCCTGACAGCTTCTGTTCGAAACTGGAGTGTTTCTAAACTTTAAAGGGGTGTCCAGTGGTGAAAAAATAGAATATAGGATTGTGGTCAGATTCAGTTATGCCACAAGTACAGGCCTGTAGTGTCTGAGAGGCAGTGGAACATTACAGGTTCATATACAACACTTTTATGTTGCCTGCTTTTTTTCAAAATATTATTTCTATAGCCTTCTGCACACACAGACCATACAGTCTAGAGCCCATAAACTAACAGGGGGTGTGAATCTATTCAAATTTTCTGAATATTGGAGATAAACATGTCTTTGTAATGTAATTGTACCTTTGCACAGTGTGTCAAAGGAAGGATCTTACTTGTCACATCTGTGTAGTTCCTTCTCATCTCACAGTTTCAAACTTAACTATTGCTTGTAGACAGATCACATACATTATTTGCATTCCTATAAATTTGAAAATTGAAGTCAGCCTTGAAATGATTTCTGATTTTGAGCTAAAAGCCACTCAGCCATATTCCAACACGGTAATGGTAATCTTAAAAACAAAAGCAGTGGCTCAGACCATTACATCCCTAGGGCAGGAGGGAGTGCCCCATGAACATGTTTGCTAAGCACCTTAGTCACATGTGCAGTTTGGACAAGATTTGTTCATTGTGCGTATATAACCTGAGTGACAGCTGCTTGAAAACTGCAGAAGCTCTCTGCTATTTTAGAGCAAGGCTAGCTAGACAAAGATATCCGTGCCCACAAATACCTGTCATTAACCTCATTCCACCTATGGAACAGGTATTTAAGAAGCTGCTTGGAGAGTAGCTGCCCTGTAGTCTAGAGGAAGATATTATTTACACAACACACTCCAAAGGCTAGAAAAATGCTTACATTGGGATTTTACCACACATATTATTGACTTATTAGCTCAATCCATCAGTTTCTAAAGGACAGAGACCAATAATATGATCTGGCTCCTAAATATAACATAAAATCTAACCTTTTTTTTGTAACAAATAACCTCTGACAAGATTATGCGGTGTCTGCAGTGGTGCAAGTCTCCAGGCTAGTGACTGGGATGCAATTTATACATGGAACGTGTTTCATTAGTGCAGAATCGTCATGAAATTTGTGGTTCCCATGTATTCTCTGTTAGCACTCATGGACTCCATCCCTTTTCCAGTACTGCTGTGACACTGGAATAGCTACCTGTGTATAAGTGAAGTTACAGATGAAACTCCTCTTTCTGCAAAATCAAGCCTGTGGAATTTTGAATTGTTCTGTGACACGTAGTGCACTTGTGTCTGTAGGATGGAGTAAGTCCAGTACTGCCAGGTCCAGCTGATGTCTTGACAATGATGGGATTTTGGCTAGGGCACAGCCTGCTCTCTTGTGAGATTCTTTAGACTCACAGGGGTGGTTGCCTTTGGCTGGCTGGCTGCCCTGCTAGCCCAGCTTATGGGACAGCAGACACTGAACACCATTGTGCTCAAGAGTGGTAGAGCTCTACTCTGGCCCAAGACAGACCAAGTTGCCATTAATAGGAAGGTTTTCTGTTCTTTGGTACCCTAATTTTGACAAAATGGGGACAGGCAGCTCTTCTGTCCCCTCCTTGCTTATCCCTTGCCATCACCTTGCACTCCCGGTGTAGCAGTTTGTTGCATGTAATATTTCACCTGCGTCTCTAGGACCATGTTTTTCTTAGTGTTGTTGCAGAAAGGAACAAGATATAAATAAATGGAAGTAAACATGATGGAGAGAATCTTTTAGGAAGAGACTGTATTAGTTTTGTTGTGGTTTTGGGGTTTTTTAATTGCTGAAGGGCTTATGGCTTTGTGACTGTTGAGTGTTTGGAAGTGAAAACAATGAAAAGAATCCTGGTACATAAATCACACAATCACACGATGGGGGTTCGCAAACGTAACTGGAGCCCTGGGCATATGTTCTTTGATAGTTTTCTACTGGAAAAACAGAAATAAGTCAAGTAATGAAATTCAGATTTGTACTTCTCAGAACACATGTAGCACATGTGGATGAGATACAAAAGATAAAACCTGTGGGATCTGTAGCATGATATCTATATTCTGGTATGCAGGGTAGCGTTACACCATAGCATGGTGGTTTTCAGTTTGCCTTTTTCATATCTTTTAGAATTAATCTATCCAATGGTATCCAGAATTTAAAAGCTGGGAATCACTGCTAAGCAATCCATGCAATTAATCTGGGTTGATAATCCATTCCAACTGGCTACTTTATAGCAGTACATTATCTCAGTACTTTTTGAAATACTGAAGAAGGTTTTCAGGAGGCAGGCTGTGCAATGAATTTTTTTTTATATTCAGAATACTAGACCTCTTTTTCAATCACCAGGCATTGCTAATCATTGGAGCCTCTTGGATGTAGTAAGACAAGTTTCCTAGAAGACAGTATATTCTTAATTTGGTTGATGCTGTCTGATTTACAGATGTGAGTTTAAAATATATTATAGCTTAAATAAATGTACTAGAGAAAGAATTTTGAATTTGATGCTTTGCAACATGATTTTGACATAGTCTCAAATATTATTTTCTAGTTTATTTGGTAATGACGTTCAGAAGACTTATACAAATTTTTAGAATAGCAGTTAAATTACTTCTGTGAAAACTGCTTTGTTATCTATTATAATATTTCAAATGTCCCAGATTACCTGTTGATTCTAGGTTTCCAGCACAAATAGGCATGGAACAGGATCCTTTAGTCAGAAGAAAATTAAGGACAGCCACACTTAGTTTGGCAGCTGAAAAATCACTTTGCTACGAGATTGCACTTATAAAGTAACTACAGATTGGAAACAACTATTTTTGATATCAGCCATGTGCATGTGAAACCTGCCAGTGCATGTTCAGCACTCAGCCACCATTTGTGACACTTCCAGGAGAATTCTGAATCGGTGTTCAGCGATTGTCTCCATATAAAAGCATTTATTACTGGCCAGCTGTACCTCTTAGCCTTAACAGCTTGCTGTCATGAGTTTTTGGTATTAGATTGACACAGGCATTGGGGGAGGGAGGGAATGGGTGGTTTAAGGTCATTTTGAGTTGTTTTCTTGAATTAAATTTCTGGGTTTTTTCTTTTCTATTTATCACTTCTTAGATACATGTGTAATATTAGTTCTAATTGTTCCATTATAGCAGCAGTTCAAGGCTTCTATATTCTTTGTGGCTTTTAAGAGCTGGTTAGCAGAGAAGGTGAAGCATTAATGCCTCTAGTATCATGTTATTTCTTTGTCTATATTTTAAGAGTAGCGTGTAATTTCCAACTCCAATTTTGTCTTCTTAAGCAAAGTCCAAAGCTCAGAAATTTAATATGTGTTCAGACATTCTGGAAACCTTAGTTTTCATTTACCCTTCTTAAAAGTAAAGATTCTCATACTGTAGTAGTTGATACAGGTCTAAAGTCAGTCTCAAATACCAGAAATATGAGAGTGGTCATCCTATTCTGTTGTCCAAAAAATGCATCTCTCTTACGCATTTAGTTTGATGTTGTTCTCCTTGTGATGGGGAACTATGGTTTCTCACCACGACAGCTCATGGGAGAGCAAGATAAGCCATGTAGGCAGGTTGTCATGTATGTGATGAGAATGATCTGACAGAATTTGAACAGGAATGCCAAGGAGCATGCTCCTGTGCCAAGCACAGAAAGAGGATTCACAGACTTATGATGGAAGGAAACTGAGTTTGCATAGGGTACATGTGCTTTAGTGAAGGGGAATAATCTAATGCTTCTACCTCTCTTCTTACCAGTGAAGAAAACACCCTGGCTGCAGATCACTCATCCTGTGTTCATGCAAATAGGACCTCTGGTCTTTTTGGGTTTTAGGGCAGGATGTTCTGAGGAGAACTGAGGAACTTAGGTTGATATGGAACTGACAAAGTTCCAACAGCATGAAATACGTTGTCATGGTGCTTATATTGGGAGCAAACCTGACTTTTACTGTGAAAATAAATCCAAAATTAAGCCACTGTTGATTTTTTTTCTGCCTTGGAGGCATTTAATGATCTCTTTCTGCTGTTATATTCAGAGTATAATTACTGTATGTAAAGTAATTACAGCTCAAGTACATCTAACTGTGGGATGAAGCTCAAATCCCTTTTGCAGGCTTTAATCATGCTTCAGCCATATCTCCTGTTCTGTCAATCCTTTTATTTTAGGTACAGAAGTAGGAAACATTTCTCTGTGGCACAATTTATTTGTACGTGTAGTTTCAGCTCACCTAATGTTCTAGGAGGAACTGGTTGTCAAGAGGAGGGGATGGTTAGAACCAGTGAAGCGAGGTCACTTTCTCTCTAACAAACCAGCACAAATGTTAAATTTATTTTAATCCTCAGTGACTTTTCCGTGCAGCTGCTCTGCACCAGGGACCAGGCTCCCCCAAAGGCTATGCCAGGGGTCGGAGTAAGAAAGGAGGGCTCACTCTTTAAATTAAAGAAATTTTATTTGCTTCTTGCACTTAGTTTGATTTATAATGTTTCTTCTCAAGTGTTTTTTTTAAGCCAGCTGTTAGGGTAGAACGACTTTGATTAGATGAAATACCCACTGTTGTCTTAAGGCTTTTCAGGAGTGTAACTAGCTAATCTCTCGCCTCTTCAAATATAGCTTATTGTCTGTATTAAGACTGAACACGTGAAACTGAAGTCTTTCAAACATATATTACTATCCATATGCTGTTGTAAATTGTTCACAGTGGCTGGCCCTTTCCAGTGTTCTCACCCTTTTCTGAGAGTAAATTCTGTGAATCAGATTTTGCAGATGAAATCACACCAGACTGCTTGTATCGCAGCACAGATCCCTGTGGGACTTCACTGTAAACACTGCTCACATGCTCCTGTGCAGTTTCCTATTTTTTAAGTTATTCTTCATCCTTACAGAAAGCTTTCATTGCATGATAAAGATCAAGCAGCTCAAAACTATACATTTGTTAATGTAGCAGTAAATGTTCCTGAAGTCCTGCAGAGTCTTTTTTTTTAACACCTAAGTTCTTACCTGCCAGTAGTTGTGCATGGAGATGAAGGCATAAAGCACTCATTTAGCTGGATCTTACAAGTCCCAGTCTACTTGTTCAAAAGTGATGTACACACTCAGTTCTCCCCTATGCCTAGAAGTCAAGATTAATGTGATGTGACTGCAGTTAAGACATTTTGTGTTTCCTTCATGTTGCAGTTTTGAGTCCTTAACATTAGCATCACTGTGTGAAAATCAAGTTTGTCCTCATTATTTCCTTTTTTTCCCCCCTAAATGCAGAAAAACTTCACTGGCCTAAGACAGAGCTTTCTAGGAAATCAGTCCTGAGTCTGGAAGTACATAAGCTGAACATTAATAATGAAAACAGCCTCCAGCATCCGCCTTCTGGCATCCTCAAGGACATTTTCACAACAGGAACCAGTAGCTACAACGTCCTTCTGCAGAGCAAAGAGGAGAAAAAACACCACGCTCAGAAGCAGTCGTCCTCCCACCACAAGAAGCACAGGAGAGCCACCCCCAAGCGCTCCTCCAGCCCGCGGGGCGCCGAGCACCGCCGGGGGAAGGCGCCGCTGTCGCTGCTGGGCGGGCGGCGCTGCGGGCCCCGGCAGCCGCCGCTCCTCGGGGCCTGCCCCGCGCCCGCCGCCCTCCGCTTCGGCGGCGGCGCCTCGGCCGCGGGCAGCGCTCCGGCACCGCCCGCTCGGCCCAGGAGCAGGGCTAAGAAGCATTCTAGTCTGGCAAAGCCAAAGCAGTCGCCGTCCTCAAGAAGCCATGGGCAGGAAGGCGACGCCGCTGGCCAGAAGCTCTGTTTGCTGACTGCCATCAAGCCGTCCAACGTGGAGAAAGAGAAGGTTAAGTTTTTCAGCTCAGATTTCACGTACAATCCTCAGTTTGAATATGAAAACCCTGCTCTGCCAAATGTGTTAGCTAAGCACAGCCATGCGTCCGACAGATTTCTTAAGCAGGTAGAGTTGCTTTTATTCCCCTCCATTTCCAGTGATTATTTCTTCCTACTCCTACGTGGTATTTTGCTTTGTTTGTAGCAAGCGATATCTCCTTATTCTCTCCTGCTGTTTGAAAAATGCATCAAAGATGAGAATGCATTAGAGAACTGAAATGAAATCTTTTTTATTAAACAAAATAAAACCTTTCTGAAATTTACAGGATTTTAAGGAATAAAGGCACAGTTCCTTCTAAATGGGTTTACATGAATCATAGTTTAAAGCAAGAAAGTTTTGTAGGCAATGAAGCAGGATCCAGTAGAGGAAAAATACAGTGCCTAAACAGGCAGAGGAATGAGGCAGCATAGAAATCCTGCCAATCCTCTTGGTGACACAGGGATTGGGAGGGGATAGCAATTATTTGAGGTCATAGTTACTGGATAAGCATATGTTGATGTTCCTTGTTTTAATCAACTTTGAAATGTACATTATGTTTAATCAACTTTGGATGTACATTAGACTCAATCAAGCAGCAGCCAAATTCCATTCCAGAGAGAGGTAAATTTTAAGAAGACAATTTTGGTTTTTCGTAACTTGCAGCCACACTGGTAATATAGCTACAGACATTCCCATTCTGTGTAACTGCCTTGGCTTCCTACCTGAGTTACAAAAAACCTAAACTACAAAATCCCTGCTTTCAACTTTGACCTAAGTGACAAAACCCAGTGCTTATCTGTACGGTAGCAGAAGCAGTATTCTTCCCACTTTAACCTATTTTTAAATGGTTTACAAGATTTTTTTTATTTTTAAGTGGTTTAGGTCTTATTTAGGTCTGACAAGCTTTTCCAAACAGAGACTCTTGCGTATTCAAGTGATACTTAACTTGGGAAGACATCCTGCCATTCCTGCAAAGAGTTTCACTTCTTTGCAATATGAATATTTCACTTAAAACTAAAATTCCTGATGGCAAAGATACGTGAATTAAAAGGACTAGGCATTGTAAGAACTGATCCCTGACTTATGAACAGACTGATTTTTTTTTTCCTTTATCTAAATCCAAGAATGTACAAAAGTATTATTACCCATTAGATCATTGTATTGATAGTCTCCATTTTCACATTGAAAACATCTGTATATTTTAACAACTCAGTTTCTGGGTTTTCATTAAAAATTTATTTTCCTTATGAGAAAAGGGAACAGCTGTTCTATTCTTAAAATCTTCTTCCATACTTCCAAACAACGAACTAAAGCATAATGACACCAAATAAACTGCTCCTTGACTAGAGCTTTTTAATAGGTTTTCCTTTGATTTTTTAGCAGTATTAGCCACATAGATGACAGCAAATCAACAACTACTGATTTGAGAAACCAAATTTAATACAAATTATCCCTTTTAGTGTGGGCTAGCAGAGCCTTAAAAGTCCTTTTCTGCATGATGATTTTCTGGAGCAAACCTGTCTTTGGTTTACCCTTCTTTTAACAAAAACCCGTAAGTGTAAATACTGAATATTTTAATAACGAATGATTCCTCAATATTTTTCTGATTTGTAACTCTACCTTCTTCCGTGTCCATAAAAAGTATGGGAAAATAAAGGCCCTGTAACAACTTTATAAAAGGCAGTAAGGGATTTAATATTCAAGGAAATATATTTCTGACAATTAACAAGGGATATGTAAATTGTTTCACAAGATTTAGTTTGAGTCACTAGAAAAGTATGTATTCAAATTTAATCTCCTAAAAATGCCAAACAAAAATACCTTGCACTTAAAAATGCCCAATCCAGCAGCTTTAACACAGCTCCAAGCCCAGCAGGTGTCACTCTCTCTCTTTTATCTACAACTGGCGTTAGAAATTTTCATCTCCACGCAAATTTGAATTTAATTTCATGCAAATTTACTCTCCAGAAAAAGCAGCATTAATCAAAAATTTTAATCAGGAAGTATTGTGGGAGCACTTGCTTTTCCTCATTGCTGGTTTTTTTTCACGCAGATTTTACTTGTCAGAAGAAACACGTAGGTATCTTACAGGCAGTTCAGAAAGGATGACTTCAGTTGCAAAAAAAGTACTCACAGTATCAAGAGCTGGGTCTGCAGTAAAAATGCAACTGTGTGTAGTCATCCTTTTTGCTACAAGAAGGTTCAGTTTCGTTGGGGTTTTTTTTGGAAGCATATTTGGCTTCTGTTTATTGCTCCACTTATTTTAAAAAGTCTTGGTAACTGTGAACAGTTATTCCTATTTTTTCTACAAAAGGTGCTCATGACAACTTATACTTGCTTGTTCTTTTATGAGTAAAAAGCTGTAAACGCAGCTCTTACTGACTGAACCCGCCACGTTTATAGGGGGCTTTTAGGATACTTAAGTGAAATGAGCTCGAAACCTGACATTTCAGAATTTTACAGAATTTTTCAGTCACGTCAAGAATCTTTTTACCCGCAGCTGTGCATAGGCTGGTAGGACATTAAAACAGATTGTGTTTTCTTATGCCCTGTCTGCATTTGTGCATGTCTATGAAATTGGTTAATATAGCATTACTGAAATATGTCTGGAAGACAAATCGCATTCTGCCCCATATATTTACTTTTTTAAAGGCAAAGAGCACTGAAGGTTTGCAAACCATTAAGCCAGCAATGCTGCAGTGGGGAACACACAGGCTTGTGACCACCCAATTTACCTCATGCTCTACTTAAATCAGAGCTTTTAAACCTTGGGCACAGACCGACACTTTCATTGATTGACTTTTCACAGACATAGGCAAAACATTTTTGAGTTATTAATTCATTTGCAAAACGCTAATTTTAGTGTCTTCCTTCTCATACTGTGTTGTGTTTGTTTCTCTCTTCATATCTACGTTATGATATTTTATTCATAATAAGGTTTTTTAGTGAGTACACAATACAGGGCCTTTAAGGAAGTAAACTGGAGAACAGAAAATCGCATGCAGATTTACAGTCTTCACAAAGATTAGCATATTTGATATTACAGAAGCTAATTTTCTTACCACTGTGTTTCAAGGTCACTGCAGCAGCTCTGTGCTCAAAGTTTTCTGGCTCAAATTACTTATCCCTCATAAAGCTTCTTAGCACTCAAAGTGTTTGCTATTTTTGCTCAAATGCTAGAGGTGGCAATATTTGCTTAGAAATAGTTGTTCCCAGTGTTTGCAGAGCATATGAACTTGAAAGTTTTCTGGCTCAAACTACTTATCCCTCATTGTAAAGTTTCTTAGCACTCAAAGTGTTTGCTGTTTTTGCTCAAATGCTAGAGGTGGCAATATTTGCTTAGAAATAGTTGTTCCCAGTGTTTGCAGAGCATATGAACTTAACGGCTGCAATTTGCTGAACCAAAATCAGCAAGTTGCAATTTTAGGTACCCTGTTTCATTGAATTGTAAAAGGCAGCAAGAATTTTATTTCTGTATACGTTAAAAAAAAACAAAAAACAAAAAAAAAAAAAAACAAAAAAAAAAAAACAACAACAACAACAAAAAACTCTCAACCATTTCATCAAATGAGTGATCCTCCCACTAAAGAGTTACACATTCTCTTCCCTTGTACTCATAAGAGTATAGCAGTTTTGAGTTCATAAATAAACCAGTTATACCATGTTGCAAGTGTTTGTGTGGCACTTTTTAAGGCAATAATAAAAGTAGCCTACAATTAGCAAATTTATCAGAGGTTGGGGAAAAAAAATTAGGTGGAGCTGGAAGTCTAAACAACATGGCATTCAACACTGAGTAATCCATTGCTATGTCCAAGTGATGTAACAGCTTAGGCATGTGGAAGATTCAAGGACATTACACTGTCTGTCCAAAGCACATAATTGTAAAACATTCTGCACTAGTAACAAATTCCCCTGCTAACTAGGATTTATAGATGAGGTGTACTAATCCATAACACAAAGCATGTCAGGCCATCCAAGTGGCACAGGTGCTCAGGGTCTGACACAAGTGTCTCTTCCACTGGAAGGGACTAAAAAAACACTTCTGGTAATACCACAGTAGGAAGACAGCTTTACTTCAGAGCACAGTCTCATACAAAAAAAAAACCCAGTGAGTATTAACTTTGAATTCTTTACAAAGTAATTTAAAAGTTTTTAATTAAAAAGTATTTCTACCAGCTCTAAATTACTTAAATGTGACCTTTATACCACTAAGAACAAGCATGCAGAAGAAAAGCCCCTATAAACACTAAATAAAATAAAACCCCAAATACTACAGTCTGAATGGACTAGAAATGTATACTTACCTTCCTCCCTCCACCCCTCTTGACCCAAACAGCCATGATGTTATGGCTGTTGATTAGACTAACAAGCTCAGCCTGGTACTAAATGTTACCTAATGATGCACCTTGGAAGCTTTTCCCCCCCTAGCTGGTAAGTTATGCAGGAAGAAAAGCAATGGTGTGTGTCTGTCTTACAAATCTCTGCAGACACTGCCACCCCTTTGCAGCAGAGCTGCTTCTGAAGGTAGGATGAGCTGACTCAAATAGGGGGCTGACTCCTAGATCACTGAGACTCTTCTCTGACTTGCTTGCCTCACACTACTCATAAGAAGTCTTACAAGTACATTTTTCTACAATAACGCTCAACCACTGAGCTGAGTTGCTGGACATGGGTGACTTGAGATTCAGAGACCTACTTGGCTGTAAATAATTTGTTTTAAAAAGCCAACACCACCATAACCTAATCCAGTCAGTTAAACAGCCTTACCTTGCTCTTGTTAGTGCTTCTGTGTCATTGCTTTCTTGAGCATCAGTAGAGTTTGCTGTGCAAGGGGGCTTGTCTTGGGATTGCTACTTCTTTTGGCACTCTTTGGTAGTGATCAGAGGGATAAGCAGACATTTTAGCTAATATTGAAAAGAGCAGCAGCAGGCATTAGTAACTAGTAACCTGGTACAGCCACATAGTTCTTCTTTTCTTCAATTTTTTTACTTGTTGCTGAACAGTTTAGGAACTGCAGCAGTACCAGTGTTCTGCTGGCCCGGAGGCTGGAAAATAAGCTCACAGTTGGATGCTGCACTAGGCAGCAGCTGGCGTGCTGGTCTGGATTTTCCCCTTTCCCAGCAAGTTCTTGCAACAGCTGACTGAGTCATCTCACCTTGGAGGCAGGTGCAGAATCCCAAATTAAGGGCTTGGTGTTGTAGTCAGTGCCTGGAAACCAAACATTTCCCAAACCTTTTCCCTTCAGGAACCACCCCCAATGGGAGTGGTTGTGGCAAGAAATGTCCAAACCAAGGAACATCACTGGGGATGGGGCTCACCCCAGTGTCGGGGCCATCTGCCATTCCCCAGGGATTTGTGTGCAATATGTCTCCCTGTGTGTGATGACTCTCCCTGTTGTTTGGTGCTTCCAGAGCCACACCTGCCCACTTGGAAAGAATTTTCGGGATTTTCTCCTGTTTCACTTGAAACAGAGTCAAGAGAGAAGGTGATAGGGGTGAGCACCCTTCTTAGTAATGTCTGAGTATCTGTTCAGCCATGAGGAGGCTTAAGCTTAATGACTTTCTCAGTATGCAGGAGCTCAAACTTGCAACACCTATCTGGATGTGGATGGAATGCCAGGATGTGGCTTACCTAGAGTGGCACATAGAGAAGTTTCCCCTTGAAGCTGTGAACTCTGTCAGGCTGAGGTAGGAGAGGTTGGAGTGGGTCTGTGTCTGGAAACCTGCTGTTTGTATTGTGCTGTTGATTCAAATGTCTCACAGCATTTAGGAAAGTTTCAACAGCCCAGGAAGGTGCCTGCAGGCAGGCAGGAAGGAAGAGCTAGAACTTGGGTCTCCTGACTCCCAAAATCATGCTGCCTTCTGTAGCCTGGAGGTCTCAGCTCCAGGGAGTTTACTGTTACAGACAGCCAGGCAGGAGGTTTGATGTGTTCAGTGCTCATTTTCTCACTGTTCATTGTGATGAGGTGGTTTTAGAAAATGCCTGCACTCCAACTAAGGTCAGAGAGTCCTCTGGGATTTCACAGAATTCACAGAATGACGAGGAAGAGACCTTAAAGATCATCGAGTCAAATCCACGCCCAAACATCTCAACTAAACCATGGCACTGAGTGCCACATCCAGTCTTTTCTTAAACACATCCAGGGATTGTGACTCCACCACCTCCCTGGGCAGACCATTCCAGAACTTTATCACCCTTTCTGTAAAAAACTTCTTCCTAATATCCAACCTATATTTCCCTTGATGCAGATTGAGACTGTGTCCTCTGGTTCTGTCAGTTGCTGCTTGGAGAAAGAGACCAACCCCCACCTGACTACAGCCACCTTTCAGGGAGTTGTAGAGAGTGACAAGGACACCTCTGAGTTAATTTCAAATGAACTTAGGCATCCTAGAATTTAAGTGGGTACTTAGTGTTTAATCTTACAGATTTACTTGAAATTTAATATCAACAAGTTGTGAAGACAGATTTCATGCTGGAAGATTGATTGACAGATGACTTCTTCCAGAGTGAACAAATAAAGTTAATTAATTGTTGATAGAAGCCCGATATACCAAACAACTAGTAGGTGACATAAATATCTTAAGGATCTGATACCTGGCAAAGGAGACTGAAGAATTGTTATCATGAATTGTTCAGGCTGCTGGCTGAGAATAAACTTCCTGGGAAAAGGGTGGGAATATTTAGGTCGCTTCTTTAACCAAGGATTTTGTGTAAGACAGGCAAATGCCTCAGAATGTACAGACACTAAAAAAATTATAAAACAGAAAATGTTTTTAGAAGTTCAAATGCATAGATAATTTTTAAAAAGGAAGAAATTGCTTTGGAAAAATATACAAGACAAAGAAATACTGAACATTAGGTGCAATATTTTTTTGGCATTCAGGTAAGTGACATTTCCTTCATCAAAGAGCTGTTAGACTTTAAGGATATGTCAATCTGTCATTTATGGGTTTCAGTAGCAATTACGCAAGGTTGCCTAGTTTCAGCTTGAAAAACATTAGAGAAGGATTGTTGGTAGCTATGAGAGATAAAAAATTAATCCAATTTTTGTGGAAAATCAGTCAAACTGCCAATGTCAGAATTACACAGCTGGAGACAAGCGTGTTCCTGAAGGGATATAAGTGTATAATGTAAAAAGAGATTCCATAGGCAAGATTTTCACCTTTTATTGTTAGTGGAATTTTCTTAGCAAGCACATTAATTTTTTAAGGTAGTGCCAGGACCTTCTGTTATCAAATCTGTGACAAAAAGCTATTCCCTGTAGCTGGACTGTTGCTGGGAAAGAAGTTATTCCATACCACATTTTCTTTTAAGGGTGTGTAATGGCATGCTGGAAAGAAGATAACTAGGGATGAGCATTTCACACCCCAGCAATAAAATCTTCAGTATGCATAGTTCAGATCATGGTTATGGGCATTGTGCTGAGCTTTGCTCAAGGGACTTCTAGCAGCAATTCATAGGAGAATTGTTGATACTACTCTGTCTCAGGAAATAGGCCTTCATTTTGGGGGGTTTAAAGAAGTACTGTGGTTTAAATGAAAAAAATACATTTTATTTTCTGTAAATAACAGTTCCTGCTCTCTCTCCTTCTTTCTCACACAGACACCCATGGTACAAGGGATTTTATTGTAAGGAGACATTTTTGGTAGAGGTATTATTGTTAAAATTATAGTTACACATCTGCTTAATCAGTGTTCCTAAATTAGAACATGCCAAGAAATGAAGCGAGATGACAGTAATAGTTGATCATTTTCAAATTCTTTGGAAAAACGTAAAAAGAAACATGCTGTCAAACTGCAAATGTCCTGGAGACCTGTTACATCTGTTTTACAAGGCAGTTGTACAACATTGCCACAATTAAAGAGAAAATGGGTATTATTTCCCTAGACTGATAATCATCTAATCATCACGCAGATGTATGTGGGTCTAAGATGAGTTGATCAGAATCTTTTTTCAGTACTTTGGCAATAATGTACATCTGAAGATGGTATAAATTCATTGCAGAGTGTGTCAGCATGTATTAAATGAGTACAGCCTGTTAGTGACTGCCAGTGAGTTAAGAAAAGGAGGATTTTAAACTAAGAAAAAAAGAGAGATTGAGAGGAGAGGAAGAATACAAGTGTCAGTCTGACATGAGAATCTTACTGCACTGATACTTGCTATGTTTTTTCATTTTATAGTCAATTAACATTATGAAGCGGACGTTGCAGAAATATGGAAGCTATGAAAAATTTGAACAGGCCACTGGAGGCAGCTTGCTGACCAAAAGTCGTATCTGGAATCATGTCAGGAAGTACATGGTGAAAGAAGGCTGTCTTGGTGAGGTAAGTCCTGCTCTGGATCAGGAAAGAAACACTCGTGTAGACCTTAGACATTGGATGGACCCAAGAGACCATCTGGGAGGCCTTTCCTCCATAATTACCAGAATATTCCTTACATCATACTTTTCTCATAGCTAAGCCCAGTCTAATGCCTGAACAATTGAAACGACACACATTCATTGTGAGCGCTTCAGTCGTCTCACTGAGCCTGCTTCCTGACTCATATATGCTTGTTCTTAAATTCTCTTCTTTTGGGAGTACCCAAGAACGACACCCTTCCTTCCCTCCTTTTTTCAGCTACTTGGAGACTAGCACATTTCCATTTATTCATCAGTTCTGCCATCTGTTCTCCTGTATCAAATTATTTACACCAAAGGAAAGAGTTAAGAAAAGGCCAAGAAAAATAAGCAGCAGCCCAAGAGAGTGATTTATAAGAAGCAACACAAATGAAAGTGACATAAGTGAATAAAAATGTCTGAAAGAGCTTGTTGAGTTGGTTTGAGTGCTGTTTTTTCCTGGCTTTAACCATCTAATTTTTAGAGCCCTGTGAAAAAAACTTATTTTCTATATTCAGAATTTTAGAAGACCAGTTTGATGAAGTTACATGAAATTGCTTGGAAAAATCAGATGAAATTGAATGTATAAAAAAGGGATTAATCCAAATGAAATCACCAGATGACAGAGTCAAAGACTTGGATGAGATCACTGACAGTGAGCAAGAGGAGTCTGGAATCATGAGGCAAAAATTAATTTCCCAGAAACTAGGTTTAATTGGTAAACATAGTAGAAGAAATGGCTAAACTCATCACACATTTTTGTGAGACTATGATTTGACAGTGATAACCAGACTTCACCTCTGTTTCTAAGGGTGGGATTCATAAACTACAGTTTAGAGCAAGCAGAAAAAATTTGTGTGTTTTGTCTTTTCCTGTGCTTTTATCTCCCTCTTCATTTTTGGCTTGGTTTGACTTCATGGCAGCTGGATCCTACATCCTCATCCAGCAACCCATGTCTTTCTTAATGAAATGCTTCACTTTTTGTGTGAAAATAGGGTTAATACATCATGCTTAGGGTGGTCTAAAATATGAAAGTACTCTCTCCAGCTGGAGAGGTGTTAATAAAGCTAAGTGGCACCTGTCCTTTAAATCTAAATGTTTGGGATTTACCTTTTTTTATTGCCTCTTAAATGCAAGTTTTATGGGACTGATGGTTTGCTGTTGAACTTGAAGCTGAGGGTGTTTTGAGTACAGGGAAGTGTTACATTCATGCCTTTGATCCCTGGGTCCTTTTTTTTTTGGATACTAAAAAAGTAATCTTTCTTTAAAGTCTCCCTTGTACTCTTCTGAGCAGTACTGTTTCATTAGGCTTTACATGAAGAGGGAAAGGTGCTTAGTCTTCAACAAAGTTTTACTTTTTTCTTTCAGTCACTTGTTTAAAAAGGCCTTTGGAAGTCAAATAATATAACATATCAATATGCATTAGTTTCCTTCTCTGCTAGTTTTTGTTTTGATTACCAGTTTTCCAAGAGAGACAGGAAAGCGAGAACTATTTTGCTGTGTAGAACAGAACAATACTGTATTTCAATATTTCAAGTCAACATAATGGAGCAGGAGAAAAAGTACACAGTACTTGCCCATCTCATTCAAGTTTAGAATTGCAACTGAAATACTTTCAAGCAGCTAATTATGTAGATACCTAGTCAATTTACATATTCTTATCTAGTATTTTTCAGTTCTCAGTTATCTTATTTTAAGATAATTCAGCACACTTCAGAAACTGCTGTTTTCTCTAATTTATTGTGCATGCAATTGCTCCCTGCCCTCTGAGTTTACTGAGTGTTACCATTCTAAGTTTTTCAGTCTCACGTTGGTCTGTCTTCACCCTCACTCACCCCATAAGGTCTGAGCTTCTGTCAGTAGCACGGGTGAGCAGGATAAACTCATTCAGAAGGCTCTCTCAGGTGATTGCTGATCACAAGACAGAGTTGTGGAGGACAAGGGACCAAAGAGAAATGAAATAATGGAAGAGCCAGAGGAAAAAGCAGGATTAGGAGTGAGAAGAGAGCTCTTTCAGTTCTGCCTGAACTCTCTCCTCTTCAGATTGTGGTCCATCTCACGGAGGACCTGCTGTCCCGAGCCTCCATGACCGTGGTGAATGGCCGCCCCACTCTCACCATCAATGTCTCCACCGCGCGAGAGCACTGGCTGGAGGGGATGCTGAGGCACGAAATTGGTATGAGCATCACCTCCCTTCTGCAGGCAAAGGGGAGTACTTGCATGCATTCTTACTTACGGCACAGTGGTGGGCCAGGCACAGAAAGAGGGAACATCCCTATCCAAAGAACCTGTTCTGGAGATATGCTAAAGGGAAAGAGAAACCATTTTGTTACTGCAGCGTGCAGTAAAAGGATTCCTAGGGTTCATAGATTCATAGCATTTTAGGTCAGATCCAGAGCAAGCTTTTGAAGTAAGCCTACCAGCCAGTCCCACTTACAGCACTGAGGTTCCCATGCCAAAGGAATCTTGAAGCAGGCATAGAGAAATCCTTTCAGATGATGCTAGCCCAGAGGCTCTGCTCCAGGGCATACCTTCTGTGCAGTCACTGCTTAGGGACATTTTGCTCATTAGAGAATTTTTTTTTAACTACTCTGGAGTTAAAGAAAAAAAAAGGGGAAATAAAAATAGTGTGACAGTTCAACCTTGGCTCCAGCCATGTCACTTTACAAATCTGCGTCTGTCACGCTGCACTGCTTGCAAATGTAGGCATGCTTTAAGTATGAAGAATTTACCCAGTGATCCCTAAAGTGGTGTAAAATTGCTGTGGTTTTGCATTACACAGGGTTGGCCCAGCCCTGTGGAAAATTTCTTCAAATTTTTCAGTGCATCTGTTTCAACTTAGTACATAAAATATCGATAAACTTGACTAGTGCCTAAATAGCAACTGAAGAATAAGCCTTGCAATTGCCTAGAACCACTGTTACTCACATTTTAGGGGACATAACATCCTCCAAGGCTGCAGTAGTGCTGTTTAATCACCTTCAGGAGGCAACATTTCTGTCCTTTAATTTTGATTTTCCTTCCTGCTGTTTCCTACAATGCCTAGCCTATGCCAGATACAATTCAGCTTGTAAGACTTCTGAAAATTCCGTGTCACAGATTTAGAAAGTCAAGTCCTTCTGATAGTAGCGTTCCTTAAGCATTTTCAGGAATTTCACTTGCAGTCAGCAGGTGAACATTTGCATGGTATATATATCTCTGACAAAATTCTCTATTGTAGACAAGGCTAAAGTCATCGCTTTTCCCAGTGCCCAGTCCTACCAGCTCAGAGTTCTGAAATGGATATCTCCTTATATATTTTATAATTTTTTGTTAATCATTGGACGCTACTGTTCTAAGTGCCAGACTCCTTTTATTTCTTTTTTTTTTTTTTTTTTTTCCAGGAACTCATTACTTTCGGGGTTTTAACAACAACAGCCAGCCCTGGTGCAACCGTAATGGCCGTAGAAAACACGGGTTAAAACCAATCAACCCTACAGAAGAGGGGCTAGCGAGCATTCACAGCGTCCTGTTCCGCAAAGACCCTTTTCTTTGGAGAGCTGCCCTGCTCTACTACACCGTGTACCAGGCCAGCCAAATGTCCTTCAGTCAGCTTTTTCACGATGTGGGGAAATTTGTCAAGGACCCCAACACTAGGTGGGATTACTGCGTACGGGCCAAGAGAGGGTGGACTGACACCTCACAGCCAGGTGAGTTCCCTATTTGTCTTCTCTTTTGTACTTCAGGGGGGTTTGCAGAACATGCACAGAGCTCCTTAATCATGTCGCACAGTAAAACCTCTGCAAAAGGAAGAAATTGGACTCCACACTTTCTGAAATGAGGTCTCAGGAATTCTGCTATGGAAAACAAGGCTGAAAATGCTTGTGAGCGAGACCTTCAAGCTGAATCAGTAAAGGATTTTTTAATTTTTTTTTTTGTGGAAGTGGAACATAAATGTGAAACTTTGGAAAAATTCATACTCACAGTTTGACCTGCTTTCTGCAGATGGAATATTGCCTGTGGTTATTCACAGGCCCTATCTTCTATGTTTGATTTCTTTTTCTGGCTAGTGGGTTTTGCCTTCTAGCTAGTTTTTGGAAAGGTGTTCAAAGTCAGGGATATAAATATCTGGTTTTTAAAATTAAAATTGTTCTGCTCATAATGGCTTCTGAGAACATGCCTTGATGAAACACTGATAGAGTGCAATGTATCTCCATTCCTTTCAGGCTGTTTCAATAAGGACCAGGTGTACTTGGATGGCATCCTCCGAATCCTGAGATACAGGGAGTCCATTGATTTCCATCTTCTGACAGCCCTTGGAAAGGTGATTGAACTCATTATTCGCAAGGGTACAGTTTTATCATTTCGGCAAGCCCGCCTGTAATGAACTATGAGTCATGGTGCTTTTACTTTGATCTAGAATTCTCTGTTCTGTACAGCACCTTCAATTACACTGTGCAAGTTGCAAGTATTTTGAGGTCCTAAAAATTTCTACCAGCTTGACCTCATTCTTCACTTATCAGATTAAGATTTTATGGTCATATCTCAGACTTTCCTACCTTTATGGGATACTAGCTGACTTGCAGTACAACAGACTGCCTTGGCCAAACAAGACAGGTACTAGATAAGGCAGTGGTCCTAGAAGATAACAAAAGGAACCATTTGACATGAATGCACCCCCCCTTCCACCACAAAGAGCATTTCATCTGAAAGTTGTCTCACTGATGGCAGGTGTTTTTAAAAAATGAGGGTTTTTTTCCCCCCAGAATAATAGTATGTCTATATTCACAGAATGGGAATGAATTTTATGTCCATTCTAACTGTCATGGCTTGTTTGTTCTCAGTTCATCCTAAAAAGTGCAGAAATTTTGTCACACTTCCTGAACCAAATCCTTGGGTTGCTAAGCTTTCACAGTTCATTAAGTAAGGTTCATAGTCACATAAACAGGGAGTCAAATTGACTTGAGATGGAATTTAGAGCTGGTATACCAATATTTCTGCCTGCTTAGCAATCAACGTGTGATAAACAGAAGGGGCATACTATGATAGAGGGTTTTGGTCCACGTTGAGTTTTCCCTTTACTGTCAGAATCATCCTTATTGATAAGCAAGAGCTATTTAGGTAACTGAACCAAGTTAGGAAGCTTTGAAAATGAAATCACACTGTCAAATAAGTCTGCAAGTTTCTCTCTGAAATTTCCTTTTGCTTTAAGCCTGCTTAACTCCACACAGCTTCTGCCTGCTAAACCACTGAGCACACAGTTCCTTTACTGCTTTATGCCTGTCTCTATTCGGGGAATCTGCCGGTTGTCAGGCCACTTGAAAAACACACTAAGTCATTCCTCATAAAATTACAGATTCCACTATGATCCATATTGCATGGCACCCACATTAAGGGTCTACAAGCAATTTATTTCTAGCAGTATGATAATTTATAAGTGTTTGATTTTACAACTTTTAAAATCAAGGGATCTTAAAATATGTTCTGAATGGTTTAGCTTCAGACATCTGCAGTCAAGCTGGAAATGTGTGTATCAGAGCCATGTCTGCTCTCAGCGTCACAGATCAGTTGAGGTCTGCAGAGATCTCTCTCCACCATCATGGAAGTCCAACTTCCATGCTTAAGCAGTGTCAGCTAGAGCAGTTTGCCCTGGACCATGTCCAGTTGGGCTTTGAGTATCTCCACTGATGGTGACTCCATAATCCCTCTGGGTGGCTGGTGCCAGTGTTTTTCCACCCTCATTGTACAAAAGAGTTTTTTGTTCAGAGGAATTTTATACATTTTAACTGGTGCCCACTGTCCCTTGCCCTGCCAGTGTGTGCTGGTGAGAAGAGCCCCATTCCCATGTTTACACACACTGATGATTCCCGTGAGCTTGCTTTTCTCCATGCTAAACAGTTCCAGCTCTCTCAGCCTTTCCTCACAGGAGGGATGCTCCAGTGCCTTAATCATCTTAGTGACCCTTCACTGGGCCTGCTCCAGTATATCTTCTCATGAAAGAGAGAGGCATAAAACTTGCACTGGGATCTAGCCTAGTGATTTATCACCACTTTAAATGGGGGATTTACTTGTTTTTTTTAGGGTGGAATGGGAAGATCAGGTTGTTCCAAAGGGAGTATTAAGCTTGGCTGGCACATTTTCCAGGTCCTGCCTTCCAGTTGCTTCTGACATTACTTACAGTGGAGAAGAGTGTGGTGTGGATACATGCAAGCTGTTCAACATGCCTAAAAGTGATGAAGGAAAACACTTGAAACCTGAGAAAAGGTGCTTCTTAAAAGGAGCAGTTTTAGAACTTCACAGGAAAGAATCAAATACAGGAAGCACTGCAAAATATTCATGTGGTAATTGCATGCAAATATTGCCAAAGAGAAATAGAATGCAGATATTGGGTGCACCTGAGTTCAGCATAACTACCAGAGTTTGAAAAAGTAAAAGCAGCAAAATATCACCTATTGTTGTGTTTCCCAAGAAACAGATGAGCACATTACGAAGCGCATAAGTAAGCCTGTTTTAGCTTCAGTCTTTTTAATCTAGTGCAATGACTAATAAAATGTGGTGAGGAAAACAACCTGTTTCCACCACAGGATTGGGATTATGTTTTTGATCTCCTCAGGATGTCAGCTTTGGTAATTTTTTAGCAATTGCAAGGACTGGGGAAATGCATCCCATTCAAACCATATCTCAGATTGTAGATACATGCTTCTTGTTTGCAGCACTAACAGAAACCTCTGAACATGAATAGGAGGGGAAAAGGATCCTTTTTCTTTCTTTAGGCAGGAAAAGAGGTAGAATTGAATTGCTTGTGGTGCTGTGTCTCCAGACTGAGAGATGGTATGGTTTTGTGGAGCTCCTCTCTATCGACTTCTAAGGAAGTTAATTAGATGTAATACCACACAATCTTCAAACAGCGGTATCTTAGTGACTTGAATAAGCCTGGGCATGGGTGTCTGTTTGTTTTCTTAATTGGGTGCATCTTGTTCTTGCAACTAGAAAAGCACACTTGTGTACTCAGATGCAAATTGATTCCCCTTGTGGGCTTTGCTCCAACTATCATTGCTGAGCTATGCACCTGTCCCTATGGATCGGGTTTAGCAATCTGGATTGCACTGTCCTGTCTTTCCAGAAAGCCCTTCCATGCCCCTTGCATGCTGGTGAATCCTTCATGCGCACTTTAATCGCTGCTGAGTAATCACCTGCCAAGAGGACAGGCTGCATCCAGGGAAACCAGACCATACCGGGCTCAGCTCCTCAGGGGAAACATGGGGCAAAAAGGTTGGAAGGAGCAGGCTCCACTCAAGCCACGTGGCAAAAACCTCCTGTGAAGCACAGCGAGGCTGGTGGGCTTTGCCAGAGCATATGCTGCTGTCTGCAGGGTGCCCAGAACACACGGCTTGGAGACAAAGCAACAACCACAGAAATTTCATCACACTGGACAGCTGCCCAAGGGCTCCTGCTCTGCGCTTCCATGGCAGCTTGTGCCCAGCCAAAGCAATCATCCTTTCTGGACTACATTCACAGCATCTTGAGCTACAGTGGTTAGAAGTCCTAGCTTTTAGAATCATAAGACAATATCCATTTTCTTTAGCGAAAAAAACTACCAGATCCTGTAATAGCTGCAACATGAGAGTTCAGCACCAATACCCAAAAGGCTCTGATGACATAAGGCAAACCCAGTCTACACTCTGCTATTGAATGTGGAAAACAAAAAAAACTAAAATTGGGATGCTTAGGTATTGTTCATGCTGTAGTTAGTTACTAGAGGTGCATTTTAATTTAGCTTTGCATAAGCACATTTACTAGTGAAAATGAAACAGCAGAGTTCAGGTCAGCTGGCACCATGCATTTCCCAAACTCTTTCCTGTGCCATGTCTGTGCTGCCCTCCCTTTCTAGCTCCTTAGTCTTTTGCTCAGTGTTTTTTCCATTCTCATATAAATCTTTCTGCCTTGTTAAGAAGACATTCCAGGACTCACATGTGCTCCATCCTTTTCATCTCTATTCCTGCAGCTGCTATAGATGATTCTCATTCACATTCCTACAAGTCTCTTCACTGATTGAATCAAAAGTAGAATCAGGAATTACGAAGGCATTTGCTAAATTTACACTTCTTTTGCATCTTCCACTGAAGCACACAGTTGCTCATGTTTTCAAACGCTTCTCCAAGGTTTTAAATTCTCATGCTCTGAAATATTTTCTCATTTACAGGAGAGAATTTTTAGCAGCAGCAGCAGCGAGGCAATGGGTCTGTACTGCTAAATTGACCCATGTCCTTCCTTACAGATCTCATATGAGGACGTGGATCGCCTGAAAGGATTAGCCGTGATTGAGAACATGAGGGTGCCACACTTTTTGCAAGACCACGCCCGGTACATGGAACACTTGAAAAAGATCATGGAAGTCAATGAGCTGACTGATGAGGAGCTCCAGGATCTCATAAATTAACAGTATTAGACCTCCATTCACTTAATGTGTGAGGATGTAGAACTGGACTTCCCAGAGCTTGCAAAAAGGGACTTATGAGGAATGGGAGGGAAGAGTGGCCAGAATATGTGGAATTCAGAAAAAAACCCTTTATGTCCTTTTGCATTGTGATTGTATACTGATTATTTTTTAAAGGGATTGTGCATTTTTGTAAAATTTGGCTTAGAAATTCCTCTGCAGTGATCTGTCCAATCATCTACTCTGTTTTGTGTGCCTGGTGTAGTGCTCAGTGCTGTCTCTTGTAATATATTGCCTTTTCCCTCCCACGTTTAGAGCTGGAGGAAAGGAGACAGAGGAGAAATTCCCCCTTAGTTCACTTTTGTTTGCCTTATCTTTGGTCATAGCTGTCACGGTTCATAGCAATAGAACTGCTGTAGATTATGCTGCTTTGCTGTCTGCATAACTTTCCCATTTAGTCATCACTGCAATGAAAACAGAAAGTTTAAAAACAGTGCACAGAAGCAGGTCTTTGTGCCATGGGATCAAAGTCCGTAACGTTACAAAATGTTTCAGGGTTTTTTTTTTAGTGAGAGGATTAGTGTTTAAAAAAGAGGGAAAAGTTGGGTAGTGCTGTTTTAATGATTGTAAGCAGGTAGCAAAGCTTTCCCCTTCATTCCCTCAAAAAGTTACACTGTTCTACATCTTCATGCGTATAGTACATGTTTCAGGAAGCTGAATTCTGGGAAGAGCCTCCCTCCTTTGAGGACAAGCGTAGCATGTCCAGGAAATTCAGCATGGCAGTGTTTTGGAAGGAGGATCGAGCAAAACTGTGATTTCATGACCTGTGGTTCTAAATAAATTCAGGAACACAGGGCCACGATCCAGCACAGCAGGCAACACTCTCTTCTTCTTCGGATCACCTGAGCCTATAGAGGATCAGGTCACATTTTTGAGCAGTACCCCCACACTACAGCAAGCTTGAGCTTGCAGAGCTCGTTTCAGAAACAAGGTGTGACTTGGGGATAGAAGACAACTCTCAAGTGCCCTATTCCTGTGTTCCAACAGAAGTGCTGCACCACTCTGGAGCAACTTTACCTCTGTTTTAACTGCTGGTGCTATATCCAGGACCAAGGAAAGAAAGCTCCTTGCAGCAAAGAGCTTTCTCGAGTCGCATGATGGATAACTTAGATGATGCAGGAGGACTTACTATATAAGCTACATTTTCTGACTGTGGAGTGTTATGGAGTTGGTGAGGCAAAGTATTCTGACAAAGGGTTTTGTTTTAGTAGACAGAATTTTACAAGGGCTCCTCTGAGCTCCTGGGAAGCAGCTGTGGTCAGACGGGCTGGGCAGAAACTAGTGGGAGCCTTGGACAGGGCTTCTGCCCTTTCTTATCCTGCTGCTTTTGCCCGCTGGTAACAGGACTGGCATGGGATAAGGTGAGTAGATGGAGCCAAGGTCTCCTCCACTCCACATTTGCATGGACCTGACCACAGTATCCCTCCCCTCTTATCTGTTCTTTAATGTAACAAATGCAATAACTCTCCCACCTTGTTTTGTACCAGGACATTACCAGACATTACAGTAAAATCTTGAGAACATGTTTCCTGATCCATAGGAAAATCTGTGAGGAAAAGGTGATGGCTGGCTAAGAGGTCTGAAGGTTTATGAACAATTCCATAAAAGCAGCTGCCTTTCAGATACTATTGCAGATTGTTTGCAGTGGCTAGCAGACTGCTCCAAAAAAGAAAATGCATTCAACAAGCATAAATTTACTAAATTTAGTTGTTTTCAAGGCAGGGACTGAGAGCTGTTTGCAGCAGCCTTAATTTTGTGTTGTCAGTATTGTTCAGGAGCTGAAAGCCATTCAGCCTCTGTATGCTGTTTTCTCTCCTTTCCTCCTTCAGGCTGTCTAGTTTGATCACTGGTGACTTCACCTGCCCAGCTTTGTTTTAGAGCTGTGCAGAGCAGACCCAGAGCTGCCTGACAGGAGCCATTTGCAGTCAGTCCCGCACGTGTACTCCAGGTTTTGGCTCCTTTGCCAGAAACGGCAAGAAAGTCTCACATGACTGAAGCCAAGCCAAGCCATTACAGTCAAAAGCTGTCTTTGGAGTAAACTGGGCAGAGATTATTTCGGCTACACTGTGGAAAAATCTGGCTCACTTTGCTGACCCTGGGGTATGCAGAAGGGACAGTCCTTTAAGGAACAATTTCGAGCTGATTTTATGCTGGCAGGAGAGATCCCTGCCTTTCTCCCATGACTTTTACATAAACAAAGTGGCTTTCCTCCTCCCACAGTCGTAGCATCTTATAATCTAAGTGCACGTGGATAATGTGTCCTCAAAACCAGGAGGCTGTGCTAGTCACGCTTTTGCCACAGAATGCCATGCCTGCAGGCCAGACTCTTTTACCACTCTGTAGCCCTATACACTACTGCAGGCCTTTTTGCTTTACTTGAAGACCTGCATCACTTTTTTTGCAAAGCAGTAGGTGCCATTAAACTTCCATTCTTCATTAATCTAGAAATAAATTTGCCTGGTGCAAAGTTTGGAGCCTGGAAGCGGTCAGTATCAATATGTAGCAATAGGCGAAGCTGTCAGCTTCTGGTTTTGGCATCATGTCATTCCTCCTTTGTAAAAGTATTCCAAATTTTGAAGTGTAGCTTTTGTAAATTTTCCTGAATTTTTGTTCTTCACTGTGAAGAGGCTGGTTACTGAGTTGTGATACTGAAGTTCTGTGATGGAGTGTGTGGACAGCAGTGAACTCATGTCACTGCACAGTTTCATGGTGTCAGTGCTGTGTTGGCAGCCTTTCCTGGCTGGCTGGCTTGGTTGCTTTGGTGTGTTTCTATGTCTTGCTATGTTATTGGTATACAGAAACCTGGCTGGCATTGGAAAAGCCTCCCTGTTTTACCAGACCAATTTTGAAAGGCATTTTATACAACTTTTACAAATAAAGACAAAATAATGACAGAGAAGAGAGTACTGAGTGTTACATCATGTTGTGTCAGATGGTTACTTTCTCCAATGGCCTTGGCTCTACAGCAACTTGGACGTCCTATGTTGTGTGTGGAAGAGGTGCCTTTCTGACTCTTTCAAAAACATCACTTAGGGTTGGAGTCACAAAGGGTCTGTTGAAGTCTTACACTGGGTATGGCTCTCCCTGCTCAGTCAGAAGGCCTGGCTGCTCATGAGGAAATTATCCTCCTATTTTCTAGGATGTGGTCTGAGGCAGCATTGGAGCCTCTTTGCTGCAATGCAATTCTCAGCACCATCCATGTGGGAAATGGCAACTCCAAATGTTCCACTTTAACACTTTGATCCACCCCCCAAACCCCCCCCTCCCCTGCTGCTTCATTCCAGTGCTCCCCATCCCCTCTCACATTATAAAATATGCTTACTTACCTCCAGGGAGTCCCGTCATCTCCTTATGGCTCAGCTGCCTCATGTCTAAGTAAGGATAACATGCAAGGGTTGTGGGTTCTTTTTAATGGAAATATTTTCAAAGTAAATTGCTAATTTTCCTTGCAAGACTGCTAAGTATTATCACACCGTATTCCCTTTCCCTTGCTAGAAAGTTTGGAGAAAACAGCCTGAAATCTGTTCCCTTCAAAGGCTCCCAAACCACCA
Organism: Pyrgilauda ruficollis; assembly: GCF_017590135.1. Classification (NCBI taxonomy): domain Eukaryota; kingdom Metazoa; phylum Chordata; class Aves; order Passeriformes; family Passeridae; genus Pyrgilauda; species Pyrgilauda ruficollis. The sequence goes on along the minus strand of NW_024519206.1, from coordinate 25,706,866 downwards.
CTGCTATTCCTTGCCTCATGCATCCCTGCCACCTCTTGTACAGCATCAGTAGGGTGTAACACAGCCCTCAGCCATCACTGGCAGGTGGATTTCAGTACTGAATAAATCTCACATTTGGTACAGGTGATCTGCAGGACCAATGCAGCTCTGAAGTTTTTTTGCAGCACTTAAGTGCCAGGCTTGTGAAGCTGGATGCCCTGCCAGCAGTTTGAGAAGCAACTTAAGCAGCAAAGTTCTCTGAAAGGAGGGAAAGATGGAAATCATTGATGCTGGAAACCAGGATGGAAATCTGGGGACCCATGAGTCAGAGTGGAAGTTGAGAGACACCTTGTCTAAGCAAAGAGAAAGGCAAAAGGAAACAGCTGGAACAATTCTTTTGTCTGGATTTGTTTGGGGAGATTTTTGTTATTTATTAATTTTGTTGGTCTGTTCAGTTTGGGTTTTTTTAAGGGAATAGTCATTTAAAAGTGTCTTAATAACTTCCGTAATATATTAACACAAAATTAAGTTAGAGGGTTTTTTTTCAGTATGGTCTGAGATAATAATGTCTGAGATACAGAAGGCAGAATCTATTTTCGCTTTGATGAACAATTAGAGACTTCTCACAGTCTATATTAAATCCAGAAAAATCTGGATATTGAATTTTAAACCCTTTCATTTACATTGATTCCATTGCAGAAAGATGTCATCAGGATTAACTTTCAAGGCATATCCTTACCCTTCCCATTAAAGTTGTCCAAATTAATTTTTTATGCTGCTACTGAAATGTTTTGTATCTCCCCCTATCACATAATGCCTCTGAGACACTTTAAACATCTTTTTCTGCAGTGTCTATGGACAAGCAGGGTGAAGTACAGCATTATTTCACCTCTTTAGAAGAAGAAAGTGGAGAAACTGAGGCTGAAGTTGGAACTGCCTGAAGGAAAGAGCAGGGGTAGAGAGCCCACAAATAGGGCTCTCATGAGTGAGCAGGGTTGGGTTGTATATACATGGTTTTGAAAAGAAAATATTCCTGGAAAAAATTCCTAAAAAAGTTGGTGGCAGGAGAAATGCAGATGGTGGCGCAGGAGGGGCTGGCATGAAGCCACAGTACCTCTGCCATCCCCCAGGGTCAGAGTGGGATGGACACCTCCCTGCAGGGACCTTCTCACTGGATCTGTGCCATTCCACTTCACAGCTACTCCAGTACAGCAGAGCTAGGCTCATGTTCACACTCTGTCCCAGGAGTGCTCTGAAAGGGACACTTGGAGGGTCTCACATTTATATTTTAGGGCCCAATTTCCATTCTGTGGCACATTCCAAGTAAGAGACCTGTCAGGCTGTTTTCTCCAGCTTACTGGCTTATTTCTGTCTTGTTTGACTTCTGTCCTGGTCTCTAGCACTCATCCATCAGGCTGCTTTTTTTAAATCCAAGTTCTGTTTTTCAATCCAACGTTCTGTTTTATCTAAGGAATATATTCACTACCATATCATGCCTAGAAAGTAAGTAAAGTCTCTCCCACCCACCAAAAATTCCACAGGTGATCTGTAAGTCAACATCTTCTTCCTCTCCTCCTGGCAGCATTTTAAAGCTAAGCTGTTCTGTATTTTTCCTCTTCCTATATAACTTTCAGCCAAGAAGCCTTTCCAGGCATGGGCAGGGTATGTCACCAGAGGATCATATGGAGAAGCCTCCAGTGGTGATTCACTCCTCCATCTGTTGTCTGATCTTTGTCCTTCCATTTCCCTGTCTCTCTAGTGCCCTCTCCTCCAGCTCCCAGCACCCTTGGTCAGTAAAAGGAGCAATAGCTGTGCAGTTGAAGGAATCAAGTTAAGGTTCCCCCAAAGGAGGGTGTGCAAGGGTACCGAGGTGCCCGGCCAGGCACGTATGAGTGGCCTTTGTGGGAGCCTGCTGAGAACTTCAGGCAGTAGGAATGGGGGGAGGTAAAGTGACCACCCAGCTGCAAGGCAGCCTCTCTTGTCTATAGACAAGGAAGTCAGGAGGTCTGAAGGAAGAGCTTCCCTGAAGGCCACCCCCTAAAATCTGGTGGGAAAGTGCTCTGAGACTCTGGTGCTCCCTGTGTTTTCACATAAAGTTTGAGCAATGTTGCAGTTCAGGCCTGTGCACATTCCATTTTTTTCCCTTTTTAAATGAGGCCTTTCACATGGCTGATAAGGAGAAATGTGGACATCCTTCAGGCTGGGAACATCACATTATGCAGGGTTATGAGACGGCCAGAAGGATGGGTCATCAAAGGGTCATCCAGCAACATATTTCCTAAGTGTACACCTAACCCGTAGGTACTTCAGAGTAAATCCTTTTAGCTACTTCGATTTTACAAAGGAGCTTTTTTACCTACAGATATGGAGGTAAAAATTGCTTAAGGCTTAAAACCCTAAAGAACAGGTAAGCAGACAAAGGCTCTGTCTGTAATTGTGGTCTTATCCTGCTCCTGTGGAATGTGGGAAGCAACCCAGAACTGCTGAGTGGTGACAGTGAGAGCTGTGCAGTCTGCTGGCATGGCCCTCCAGTCATCCTGAGCAGCCTGCTCACAGAAACCTGCTGCTGCATCTCTTCTGGGAATGAAAAAAGCTGTTTCCCACAAGAGCCCTGATTCATAGTCAGTGTGAGTCCTCTCATGGGGAAAAACTTCACATTTGCTTAAGAAAAACAAAGAACATAAGCCTCCTATAAAGTTTTTCCCCTCTAGAAACTCTGTACAAAAGTGTTAAAGTCAGCGGCCAGGAAATGCCTGCATGACTTTGCCTTGCTTCCTGCAGCTGAGGAAAAGCTCATAACCTAAATATGGGACATTTCCACCTAATTTCTGAGCGCTTAAATTTATGACCTGACGTGCTCCCAGTGAACAGCAGCTGCTGACCCGGGAGCTCTGCTTACCATCACATCTGGCTCCTGCCCGTGGCCGGTATGCTCTTTCAAGACACCAGGTTTAAAACCAAACATCAACTTGATGTCAGAAAGTACCTTTTAGATGTCTAGGAAAACCTTGAAGTCCACTGGACTGACCCTTTTCTGTCATTTTCTAGGAACACTGAGCATTGATTCCCCTTAGGGTTTAAGAGTGCCAAGACCAAGCTGATTAACTTCTAAATCCTGCCTGCTGCATCAGGATTTATCAACCCACTGCTGTCGCAATCTGGCTCTTGGAAGTTCATCTCCAGGACAGTTATTTCCTTGTGTTTGCTCCTCAGAGATTTTTAGCAACTCTCCAAACCCTTCTATATCACACCTCCTTTTATAGATGGCTTGCAACACTGCAGTGCAACAACACTGCAAAGCCAAGTGACCAAATGGACATTTGCCAAGTTCCTTTAAAAAGCCCACAGGACAAAGCAGAGGCTTGCCCATGAAGCAAATAGGTCAGAGCAGAGCAAATAGGAAAGGAGAATAATCGCTGAGAATAATTTAAAATAATAATTTTCATTGTGAGGAGCAAAGAGGCCAAGTGCTAGACATGGCCCCCTCAGCCTTGGTGAGCTGGGTGCTGCTTTAAGCTTTTTCCAGAAGATTCTAAAAGGTAGAAACTCAAATATGTCCTTCCAGGAGCCACCTCTCCTGCCAGAAGGAGGAGTGAGCTCCCTGCAGAAGCCACCACAGTGAGGTCTCACCAGCCACAGCCACCACAGGGACCATGTGCTGTCCCCTGGCCAGGGGAGGTCTGAGGCTGGCACATGTCAGCAGGAGACAGGAGGCAGCACTTTGTTGTGAGGAAGTGGCCAAGGCTCCATGTGCAGTGGGCAGGGAAGAGCTTCACCATCCTTCACTCTGCACAGGTATAAATGTCCTTACAAAAAAATAAACCTGGACCAAATCAGTCACTGGTGATATTACTAATGAAGCATGACCCTGCCTCACAAAATTTGGGCTTCTGAGAGGACCCCAAGATGTGTAAGGTGTATCCACCCTTCTGTGAGAATTGCTCACTGCTTTTGTACCTCTCCTTAGTTGCTGCCTTCCTTGGCACTGCCTGGGCACAAAGCCACAACCAGGTGGGCCAGCAGAGCTTGCACCAGGAGCATCTTGAAATAAAACTGCTACTCAGGTTTGCTCCCACTGGGGCAGGAGGAACACAGCCACCACTTCAGCTTCTGAACAACTGTAGCACAACAGATGTTCTTGGGAACTCCAAAATCCATCAGACTCAAAACCACCTCATCCTCCTCCAGGGTTGTCAAAAAAAAGCAAACTTTTGAAAAACGGTAAGAACAGTGAGGCACTGCTGATTGCCAACATGAAGTAACCAGGCACATACAAATGCTCCATGCAAGGCAGAATTCCACTTGTAGGTATCCAATTCCTCCATCTTCCTCCCATCTTATCCCAATGCATCTTTTTATCTACCAAGTAATCACCTTTCCAGAGCACTCCAATGGGCTGAGGAACCTCTGGGCTACAGACCAGCCTCATTAACTTTCCCTACAGCTCACACATGGGTTATGAAGGGAGCTCAGCTCATTTCCCACATCAGCAGCCCCTGTGAACTCATGAGCCAAAGCAAGGGCCCCTGCAGCACCTGTGAGCTCTATCACCTGCTCAGGAGGCTGCAGGTGCTTCTCTAGGCTTCGGTGCCTCTGCACTTATTTGCACCCGCAGCAGAATAAATGGAATCTGGCCTTTCCAAGTTTTATTTCTAGAGCTATGAAAAAATTTCAGCCTCCAAACATATTTATAGCAGGAAAACACTAGCTGGTACAAGAAAGTGAGTGTGTTCTTGGGTATATTACTGCCTCTCATCTCATGTAATATTCATTTAACTAAGGCAACTCTATTGCATCTTTGCCTATATTTTGCAGTTATCCAGTGAGAGTTTCTTGGGGAATCTAGTGCTGCTCAAATTAAAAGAGGGCAGCAAAATTGTGCCTAATTGAAAAGGACAAAGTTGCAGCAAGGATTGAGAATGAAATCTGGAGCCAAGGTCTTCAGCTAATTTCTTTAATGACCAGAAATAAGTGCCTGCACCTTCCATTTTCAACAGGGAATGTTGAGCAACTAAAGGTACATTTTTGGTCTGACATTCTGAGTTCCTAGTCATTCACTTGACCTCTTAAAACATCCTTGAAATCTCCCTCAGTCTGAAAGTCAACCCCACCTTTTTCTGGATTTAGATTTGCATACAGACAGAAAAGCTGTTCAACTGTGTGTGTTTGCATGGCAATTTATTTAGTTGTTGAGAAATTAGTTATTATTGAGTTGTTAGAAATGAGGTGATATCTCAGAAAATTACAGTAATAAAAATACTGCAAGAATATTTTACTGTTTCACTCTAAAACCCTCAGTTACAACATCTCCTTTGGTGTGGCACTGCTGTCAAGACTAGTGAGCTATGCCAGAAAACTTTCCTTTCCTCTCAGCAGCAAAGTGTGTGGTCATCTGCAGCCCAGAGCAGCAGGTGCTGGATTAGGGGGCAGCTCAGCGCCTTTCACACTCAACCTATTTCTTTTGCAGATGCTGAAGTGCTGATGTGTTTCCCTTCTAGGTCACTGGTTATTAACTGCTGCATGAAAAATCTCATGTGGGTGGCAAATGCAATGCTCCATTCCTGGCACCGCTGGGGCAGGGCGCTGACTGAAGTACCCCCACCCAGGACACGCAGAGAACCCAACTCTGCTTGGAAGCAGCCCCCATCCCTGCCATAGGCACGATGACCCCACACTGTATTTGTGCTTGCTGTGGTGAGTGAACCAGGCTTATGCAGCAGCGAGGCTCAGGAAGGGGATGCATAACTGCCTGGTGTGCCACAGGGAGAATCTGAAACCCTCTAAAAAAGTCAATGGACTTTTGGAGGTCAGTGCATCATGTGGGCGGCCCCTGCAGGGATCACATGAATATGGGCTCATCTGCAGACCTCCAGGATGCATGGCCTGCAGAACACCAACTCCCAGACAAAGACCCAAAGACCCATGGCTACATCTCACTGATACTAGCTGCAGGCCCAGAGGACACAGGCTGTTCCTGTGACATCCCCAACAGGGCGCAAGGCAAAGGGCACTGGAGAAGTGGGCCTGGCTATGCAGAGGGACAAGTTGTGCTTTGCTAGCTCCTGAAAACTATTGAGCAGGAAGAAAACCCAACACTGAAAGTTGCACCAAACAAAAAGACAAAGTCAAGCTCCAGGAAGCTCTTCTGGGGCAAAATTACCTTGCTAGGAGCATAAGGAAGAAGGAAAGAAAGAATGGGGGGGTGCCTATGTGGGGCTGTGGAGGAACAGTGTCTCTCCAGGCTGGGTAGAGGCACCACTCAGGTCTCACTGCAGGTCACACAGGGACCAGCTCCAGCAGCTTTTGCAGGTATAGAATGGAATTTGAGACTTGTCAAAAATGTGCACCATGTCTCTCTTTTTGGGGCCTCTCTTATTACCTCAATTTACAAGCAGGGAAAGGAAAATAACCATCATCTGCCTGTCCCCCTCCCAGTAAAACCCCGTTCAGCTGCATTTTAGCAAAGAGCTTTTCCCGTATTAAAAGTACACTTTATTTTCTGTACAATTCTCATCCAAATCTCCAGGTGTGGAAATATCCACTGTGTCCCCGAAAAAAGTTGCAGATCATTCTGCTGCCATGAGGCTCCGTCCAGAACTGTCCAGGAGGGGCACAAAGCCAGGACCACCAAAATCAAGAGCTGATGCTTTCTAGATGCAGGGAGGAGAGCAGGAAGGAGAGGGAAGGGAAGGCAGTCCTGCCCTGCTGTGGAGTCATGAGTGACCAGAGCCTTCCCTGGGTGGCAGGAGAGGCACCCTCAAGTTCACGTCATCGTTCGTGCTTAGCGTGGGAGTCGTTGCGTTCAACCGTCACCCCGTTCCCATTCCGCGTCACCTCCTTCCTGTTCCAGTCCTTTTCCAGGTAAAACTCAGCGAGCACGGGGCAGTGCTCTGAAGCCACCCCACCCCAGGACCAGTTATCGGGGATCCAGGGGTTTGTGAGCCCTTCTCGCACGACAGCCCAGTGGCCTGCATCAAAGAGAGTCACAGGGAAAACGTTAGGAGACACTGCCCAAAGCAACGCTAACCTAACTAAAGTTACACAACTTCACTCAAGCAACTCTACCTGTGAAAACCTTTTTCAAGCTCCGACTGATCCAGATGTTATCCAGTGACTTGGACCCTTGGGGGTTCTTTGTGCTGATGTTGGTGAAAGTGCTGGAAGGGACCAGGTGGTGAAACTTCTCCTTCCTCAGGATGTCATGGTCGCTGCTGTCTGGGGCCTGGTTAAAATCTCCAAGGATTATTACATCTTTTTCTCCTAGAAAACAAGAAAAATAGAAAAGAATGTGAGGAATGGACATCCATCACTCAAGTACAAGAGGATTAATGGAAAGAGGAAAAATACAAATACTGAATAAACAAAATGATTGTATTCTGAACTCCTGAATGGAATGCTGTTTAAAGCCCTTTCCACTGACTGTTTACTCATGGCCATTCTCTTCATGACAATAAAACCAGCCAGTACACATTTGAGGCTTGTTTTTAAATATCATCTCATTTATTATAGGGTCATAGAATCATAGAAAATGCTGAGTTGGAAGGGCCTCATAAGGGTCATCGAGGTCAACTCCTGGTCCTGCACAGGACACCCCAAGTCACACCATGTGCCTGAGAGCATTGTCCAAACACTTCTTGAACTCAAGCAGGCTTTGGGCTGTGATCACTTCCCTGGGAGCCTGTCCTCTGGGAGCCTGTCCTCAGCCACTCTCTGGGTGAGGAACTTCTTCCTAATACCCAGCCTAAACCTCCTCTGAACCCAGCTTCAGGCCTTCCCTCAGGTCCTGTCCCTGGGCACAAAAGTGAAGAGTGCCCAGGGACATGTGCCCCCCCTCTTCCTCTCCTGAGGATGTTCAAGATCACAATGAGATCTTCCCTCAGTCTCCTCTCCTCCAGGCTGAACAGACCAAGTGACCTCAGCTGCTCTTCATTAAACTTCCCCTCAAGGCCCTTCACCATCCTCATGGCGTTCCTCTGGACACTCTCTAACAGCTTAATGTCTTTTTTATATTTTGACACCCCAAACTGCCCCCAGCATTCAAAGAGAGGCCACCCCAGTGCAAAGCAGAGCAGAGCAGAGCAGGACAATCCCCTCCCTTGCCCAGCTGTCCATGCTGTGCCTGACTGTCCCCAGGTTTGCCCTCCTGGCTGCCAGGGCACTGCTGACTCATGGCCAACTTGCCATCCACCAAGATCCCCAGGTCCTTTTTCCACAGGGCTGCTCTTCAGCCTCTCATTCCCCAGTCTGTGCACACAACCAGGGTTGCCCCATCCCAGGTGCAGAATCTGAAACTTGTTAATCTTCATATGGTTGGTGATTTTCCATCTCTCTAGTTTGTTGAGGTCTCTCTGCAGGACCTGTCTGCCCTCAAGGGAGCTGACAGCTCCTCACAATGTAGTGTTGTTTTCAAATTTAGTACTCCTTCAAGTCTCATGTTCATTACAGAAGATGCTGAAGAGAATTGGGCCAAGGATGGAGCCCTGTGGAACCCCACTAGTGACTGGATTCCAGCCTGATGTCACCCCATTCACTAATTTTTTGGGCCTGATCTGTGACCTGGTTGCTCACCCATCATGTAACATGGTTATCTCCAGCTGTGTGCTAGATATTTTGTCCAGAAGGATACTGTGAGAGACAGGCTTTACTGAAACCCAAAGATTAGCATCTTTTCCTTGCTGTTAGTGATAAACTCAAAGACAAGCAGTTTTAGTCTCAGAGATTTTTAAAAATCTGTACCTTTTTGTTTTGTTTTCCTGCAAGAAATATCTTCTGGCTTTAACTTATGCAGACATTTTTTTTAAATAGATTTTCTTTAAGAGACAAGGACACTTTTGTGAGGCACCCAGGAGGATGCAGCCTTATGCTGGTATATACCACAATGCCAAAAGTGCAATGCTCATTCTAAATTCTGCATTAAAAAAATCCCAAGGAATAGGACCAAGGAGCAGTCTGCAAGTCTGATGGCAGAAGATGAGTTGAGAAACCACATGGACACTCCCTGACTACACCAACTTTCTTTTGCCTGGCTGACTGAAGGAATATTGCTCAACTAGGTACAGAAAATTACTTCAGTTACATTTTGTTTCCAACCCTAATGAGTGAGAATAGAAACTCCAGACTCTAATCTCATATCCACAATGTGTGTTCTCCTAGCCCCACAGATGTGGATGCACACATCCCACCTGTGCCCTGGGATAAGAGGACAAAGCACACACCTCCATGCCCATCTCAAACCATTGCCAGAAATGTCTGACAAGAAAACTAAAGAAGAATGCTGAAAGCTGACCAGAGATGCTGCCAAGTCACTACTTGGCACTCGAGAAGGATGGTGAAATGAGGCACAATTGAACCAAAAAAAAAAAAAAAAATTATCCCAAAGCTGACTTCAGAGGAGAGATCCATGAAGAGCCTATAATCTTTTTCTTTCCTGGGATTGAAGTGTGAGAGGGGATGGGGTGGACAGACTTCCTCTACCACATACTCAGTGCTCTGGATAAACCTCATTTTTTGCTGTTACTGTAGAAGTCGCTATCCAGGAGAGGGAGCACAAGCTCAACAAAATCTATTCCACTCCTGTCTTGCAGTGCAGGAAAGATGAATTGGGAAAGTGCAAGAGAGCAAGCAAGATTGAAGACATATTACTTACAAATACTTCAAAATATGATGCTTGCTAAGATGCAGATAAGGGGCAATGAATAGTTAGTGAAATTATTTGTGGATTCTCTACCCTTTGTAAGTCACAAATCATATTGTAAATAACATGAAGTTTAAATATTATTCTATAAAGCATTCATTACAGCAGTCTTCCCACCTTTGAAGGAAAAAAACCCACCTGAATCTGAACCTGAGTTATTTTAAGCTCCATCAGAACCCAAAATAAAAATCAGTCCTTGTCTAATGGGATGACTGTGCCTGCTGTGAGCTGGTAGTTGTGCATGCATCTCATGACCAAGATCTCTTATAAGATTTCTTGCTTGGCAGGACCAGGAATCCTGAAGTGTAACTTTGGTCCTTCAGTGCTAACATTTGCTTAATGGCCCAGGCAGCACTTGGCTCCTTCCATGCTTTCATCTGCACCCTATATGGGAAAAGGCCATTACAGAAACCTCTGTAGCACATCCTTGGTGTTTAAAAATTATAGACAGGCTGGGATCTTAATAGCAGTACCTTGATTATGCACAAAATCTATTCTATTCTATCCTAAACTACTCATGGTTTTTTAGCAAATCTTCAAGACTACCTCCCTTACATCTATGTAAACCTATGAAAAAACCCCACAGTACTTACACGTGAAAATTTTAACTGACAGAAAATTTTAACCTTTCCATTCTGGAGGGGTTAGAAATAGCAGAGAATAAAAGACCCAGCACTTGGATGCATGCTTGGAAGGAGGTAAGAAATTAGCCTGCAGCTGATTGCCCAGGGAGGGAATCACTATATTCGTCACCCATTGAAAAATTGCGTGCAGAATAACTAAGCATAAAATCATAACAAAGCATAAAGTTGACAGACAGAATAGGCTGAAGCATGTTAAAGAAGCTGAAACCCCATTTGCCATTGGGGAGAGAAAGGAGTGCTTTTGGCTCCCCTCTGGGAGGAGCTTCTGGGGCTCCTCAGACTGCAGTAGAGTAGGGAATACATCAGGCAGCCCTGTGCTAAGCAAGGAAGAGCAAGCAACCAGTTTTCTACACAACCACCAACTTCATTTCCCCTTCGTCCTGGCTCACTCTCAGCCCTGCTCCTACCTCTGCCAGCTCCTGCAACAACATCATGCACTCCAGCACTGCAGTTTCGTGTCTTGTCTGCCTCCCAAGACACTGACAAACATCCAGCCATGAGAGGGAAGGAAGTGAACCCGCCCGGATCCTCCTGAGTGTGTGACTCTATCTAACAGGACACTCCTGGGTCTCTCAGCAGAGGCAGGGAGCAGAGCTGCTGTGGAGCAGCTGCAGCTCTCAGGCGTCTCAGCCCAATGGCTCTCAGCCAAACTTAGCAAAAGTTCTGGAAGAAATCATGCCCTTGCTCATAATGAGGGATTGCAAAAACTGCAATCATGATGTTCACAGTTACAATCAGATGGAGAGAAAAATACAAAATTAAGACAATGCTACTGGTGCTGCGCTGTGATTTTCCTCTTTTGGAGGAAATGAGTTTAAGATTGGCAGGGCTTGATTCTGCTCCTCAGGAGCCAGAGGCTCCCCGGCCAATGCAATCTGGTCCTCCTCCTCCTCCAACAGACAGAGCAGCAGGAGCTCTTTTAACAACCAATCTTCTGCTGCAAAGGTCCCTGACACAGACTGTACTGTCCACAAGGACCCAGAGCCTCCATCTGTTGGGACATGGTGGCATAAAGCCCACAGCAGCCAGGCATGTGTCCTGTTCATGACCTCTCAGCAGTGCTCTCACACACATTCACACCCTCTGGGCCCAAAGCAACCGTGCCCTTGTCAACGGAGAACTCCTCAGGTGAAAAAATAAGTCTGGTCTGTTTGCAAAGGCATCTTCAAATTCACTAAAGCACCAGCAAATTTTGGCAGTGCCTGCAGGTGGCTCTTGGCCAGCAAAGCAAAGCAGAAGCTTAACTCAGCCCTCTGCTGCAGTGGCTGAGGTCTGGTGTGCCAAGGCAATCAGCTGAGGGACTGACAGTGCCTGCAGAAGGTCTGCAGTGTTGAAATCTGCCTCTCTGCAGGAACTGGGAAACACTCCTTTGCTTCACGGCAGGGCAAGGGGACATCTGTGGAACACACTCCCTGATTTTACCATGCCCTGGATGATATCCCTCATGAATTAAACAGACTCTTAAATGTTCAAATCCCCCCTGGACAGAGTGACACACATATAATGAGAAGGATGTGATGTTACTTTGGCTGCTAAGAAGTCTTCTTAGAAGTCTTGTAAGCCCAGTGCCTGATGCATGGGAAACCCATGGAATATGGCCAAGCCACATGGGAGAAGATATCACAGAATTGCAGCATGGTTTATATTGGAAGGGACCTTTTAAGGTCATCTAGTTTGAACGCCCTGCCACGGGCAGGGACACATCCTACTAGACCAGGTCATTCAAAGCCCCATACAACTTGGCCTTGAATACTGCAGAGGAGGAGCATCCACAGCTGCTCTGGGCAACTTGTGCTTCACCACCCTCACAGTCAAGAATTTATTCCTAACATCTCATCTAAAACTACCCTCTTTCATTTTAAGGCCATTCCCATGTCCTCATAAAAAGTCCCCTTCAGCTATCTCGTGGGCCTCTTTCAGGTACTGGAAGACTGCTGTAAGATATTCCCTAAGTCTTCTCTTCTTCAGACTGAACAACCCCAGATACCTCAGCCTTTCTTCACAGGAGAGGTGTTCTAGCCCTCTGATCATCTTCACAGCCCTTCTGTGCACTTGCTCCCACAGGTTCATGTCCTTCCTACACTGGGGATCCCAGAGCTGGATGCAGCACTGCAGGTGGGGTCACATGGGAACAGATTAGAGAGACAGAACTCCCTCCCTCACCCTGCTGGCCACGCTGCTTTTGATGCAGCCAGGCACGAGGCTGACTTTCTGGGCTGCAAGTGCACATGGCTGTGTCATGTCCAGCTTCTCATCCACCAGCACTTGCAAGCTCTTCTCCTCAGGACTCTCTCAATCCACCCATCACCCTGGTGCCTGGGTCCAGCCACTCACAGGACATCCAGAATAACATCTGTGTGCTGCCCATGGTCACCACGCTGGAGACAAACTGGTGGAGCTCTTGATAGAACACAGAAGAGCTGCTGCAAAGAGTTAGCTATGAGCAGCTAACAGCCACTGCATCTCTCCAGGGCTGATGAAAGGAAAAAAAGAGACGGAAAAAGGAACCAGGACCCACCAATCTAATGGGAGAAATATGGGGATACTATGCCCTGCATTAAGGGAGGCTGTACGTAGTAAACAATGCTCCTCAAATGCTCACCTGCGTCTTAGTAAGAATAAAAGATAGTAGAACAGGCATCTGTTAGCAAAATGGGAACAGAAACTCACATTTACTGCAGTACACACAGACAAACCAGTCCTTACTGCCCATATTTTGTGGACTAATTTGGAAGAAAGTGAAGAATAGTGGTAATTTTAAGCATGAAATTCATTTTGCAGGGTAATTCAGTACTTCAAAGTCACATGTGTGCACTACCATTTCCTTAGGAGACCACACCTGCATCCCACAAGTTTGGAGGAATCTGAATTTCTTCTTTTGTGAAAGACTAAGCCAAGAACAAGCATGGTCCAGCAATGTGCCTGCCATATGAAAATTAAAACATGAAATAAAGAGAACACCAACAGTCTAAATTTAGATGCAGTGGAAGTGCAGCTCAGTTGACTTCAGAAGAGCTACACATTTATCCCGTGTTTCAGTTCAGACTTTGGGGATTAAACAAATGATCCTTTTGTTTGCCTTCATCCTTTCCAATTTTAAAGTACGTGGACAAATACTTAAATCAGTAGCACTCAAAATAGCTCTGACTGGCTTCTGCAGCTCAAAAGGAACTACAATAGAACACACAGAAAAACACTCTTGAGTTATACAAGAGGGACATTAACACTTCCAAGTGACCGAACTTGCTGAGCCAGGCCAAGTTGAAAATCATCACACGAATAACCTTGCAACCCTTTCACATCTTTCTTGAGCAGTAAACAAAGGGCTAGACTTTTTCTGTTCCAGTTAGAAGACCAGCAACATTTACAATCTAAACTGCTTTGTTCTGCTTCGCAGGAAGTTAAACATAATTTGCAAGCTTCAAAGTAAAAACGAAATTCACAGAAATTAAGTAAAGAAATCCAGCTGCCTATTTCAAGCTCAGGGTCTAAATTCTGGTGTCATTTCATCCTGGTGTAAAGCCAGAGCAACTTATTTGAAATCAACAAAATTATTCTACATATTACATTCAAGTACTAAAGCAGGATTTGGTCTCTTTTCTCATTAGCAGCTGTCTGCAAATTTGACTTGGGTTTTCCAAAGAGCCTCCAATCATCCAAAAATTAAATATATAGAACCTATTTTTCTTGGAAGGAAAAAAAAATAATTAAGCTTTGCTCTGATAACAGATAGGTGTCATTTCCACAAAGCACTTAAAATAGGGTCTCAATTCTAGTGACTTTTCTTTCCTTTGGCAGAACTTGCTGTTACAGTAGCACAAAACCAGAAGGAACTTAATTTGAAAAAATGGCGTCAAAGCCAGTAGGATCGCCTGTGCTGTTTGTGTTAATTAGGAAAGACTGTAAGACAATGAGCAAGGGAAAAGCACGTTTGTTATGCTATGCATCACACAAATATGGGCAAAGAATATTGTGAGGCTGATAAGGGTATTTCTGAAATGCTCACTGAGACAAGTTTGCTCTTTTAAAAATTCCTTTGAATCAAGATAGCGTGCACGTGACAGCTGGCAGGAAAAACCCCTGCCTTACCTTTCAGAGTCTCCTGCAAACTCTGCGCACAGGCTGCCAGTTTGTGGCTGTCGTGGTTCTTCCCGGTGTTCTCTCCTGCGGAGGGTGGCAGGGCAAGGTGAAGGTTAACCACGGTCAGATCATTCATTCCAACCTGGGGGGCAAGGAGGAGAAATCAATGCCATGCACATGGGGAATGGACGGTCACAACGCAAAACCACGTGCCAGCTCCCAGTACTTTCAGTAAATCTGGGGCAGTAGGACTCACACTGCAGTGTGTGTGGTGTGTCTTGGTGTGTCTCAGTGTGGGGAGGAAGAGGAGGCCCAATGTCTAGCTCATTTGCATTTTGCAGCTTTGTTTGCAGTAACTGCATACTCTCTCAATTCTGGGGAAACTGGTTTGCATTAGCAAACAGCTTCCTTTCACCACTGTGGTGAAAAAGTCAGCAGAAAGAAGTCAGCTGCTTATGAAAATCAGTTTATGCAAAACCAGTTGTTAATAAGCTACAAATAATGTCATGGTCATTACAGGGGCTAATTACTACTGTCTTGTGATTAGCCCCGGCTTGTCACAGAGACTAACCAAGAAACTTAATGTGCCTTGAAAGGAGTTTTTGGCTGCCTGCAATTTCCTATTTACCTTCTGGGAATTACTTTGACCTATTTGTATGATCAATTAATTACTAATACTTTATTTATTAATAATTATTCAATTAATGCTTCTCTCAAAGCATTACCAGAGATGTCAAGTTCCCTAAACTGGACTCTTTCATCACAGCCTGTGTGGAGATGGGCTCTCTTTGCTCATATGTTTGCTCCAGCATATGCCCAAGAACTGGTTCCAGAAGTGATGATGTTCTTTTAGATAGGATTAGCCCTAGCGAAAAAGCTTTAAAATGGAAACTCTGAAGCATGACAGCAATATAACATAGGCCAGCCCAAGTCTCACTGGAGCACTGTGCCTTATACACACACATACTCATATATATATGTGTGTGTGTGCATATATATATATATATATATATATAAATTCATCTCCATAATTCATCTCCATTCTCCCTGCACTCATCCCTCTTTGTGGCACTGACAAGAATCCCAGCCCTGTGGCCTGGCTGCTATTGAGGATCCATTGACTCTCAGGTTCCCAAATACTCCTTTGCAGCACAGTTTGCTCCCACAGGAGCAAGGGAAAGGACTGACTGTAGTGAACTACCACATGTATTAAGGTGCATTAAGCACCTATCCATAATCAAGCCATGGGACAGTGATAAGAAAGCTCATGCAAATTTTTATCTGTGAGAAGGCTGTGTCTCTTTTCATCATAGCCAAATTATTTTAGTAAATGATCTGCAAGGTTGGACTGGCACTGTGGCAGATACCTTGAAATGTGCAAGATAAGGATGAGGATATGAGTGCCTCCCGTTGCCATTAGTCTGTGCAGTCTCCTGAGACGAGGCATCTTTCAGCTCAATGCCAGCTGTTGTATCCCAGAGGAAGCCAGAATATTCAACTCCCTGGAATTAGAAAGGAAAAAGAGAAATGCCAGTCACAAGATGGTAAAAACAAAACTTTCTGCCCAAATGTAGCTCCATATCTATCTATCTATCTATCTATCTATCTATCTATCTATCTATCTATCTATCTATCTCTACATCTATATTTATATATCTATATCTAGGCTTGGTGCCTGCTGAGGGCAGGAAGCCCAATTGGCTGTGCCCAAGCATAAAGGAGAAAAACCTTCCTGGGCTATCCGTGGAAGATACAGAGGACAAATAGGCTTCTTCAGTTTACCCTTTCCAAAACTCCCACCAGATGTGGGAGGAATGCTTCCTGGGAAGCTCCACTGACTTCACTGAAGAGTGAGTGTGCCAAGCTGAAACACTCATCGCTCTGTTACTCACAGCCCCTCACACCTGCACACTGGCTATTGGACACCCAGCTAATTCCAGCACTGTTCCAGTAAAGCCAAGGATTTAATAATATGTTTTATCTTCTACAGGCAGAGCATGGTCAGGACCACTGCAAGGCTGAAGGATGCTGCCCCTTGTGTGTGTGTTTGGGCTGATGCATCCCCATTTCCTCCTACTCCAGGCAAGGCATTGGGTACCTCTGAGCGTGGTCAGTAATGAGGCAGTTTGTTACACACATAATTATTTGTCTAACCATGAGTTTGGTGCCCTGAGGTCTCACTGGGTGACTGCTAGGGCTTGCGTAGATAATGCTGTGCACAGTTGTTCCTTCTCCACAGGCTCCACACCATCTCAGCCTTTTTCACCTGTAAGCTATAAATATCCCAGCCCCTTCAGTCTCTTAGTGTGAAATCTGGTCTAGACCTCTCAGCCCTGTCAATTTCTCTGTCTCTTTTCCAGCTTTTATGTTTCATGCTTAGCTCTCTGCTCCTTTCAGCTCTGCTTCATGATCCTGAATGAGGGTTTTTTTGATCACTTCATGACATGGAATTGGCATTTTCAGAAAGCTGTCTATGCTGGTCACACCAGCAGCAGTATCTAATTCAAACACTGTCAGCCTCTTCTCTCATCACCCAGACACCATTTCCCTTGGCATCATTCAAACCCACTTCCCTTAGCAAATCACAATTAAATCTATTGTAAGGAAGAGTTTTCTCCATTTCAACTGCAATAAAAATTGTTGAATGCTCCACTGACTTCCCAAGAGCCTTGAAAGGATTAAGGCTGGTTCAGATTCTTTGGCAGCTCCTTTGATAAGTCACCTTTAAAATACTGACAAAATTATTCCACCAGTAAGAAGCCTAAGGTCTAAAAAGATACAGGAAAAGATGTGAAATAATAAAACTGCTGTCAACAGCTGTTGGCTATTTCCAGGCTACAGACTTCATACCAACAAGGCAGTCAAAAGTAATTACCTGGTTGAAATACTCAGACCGTATGGAAGCACAAGCCAGAAGCACCATCCACAATTTTTTTAGCCCTACACACCATCCCAAAATCACCTTGTGCCAAAGATGCTGTGTTCTTTGGGTTACACTGTGTTATCTCACTGCATTTGTGTACACAGTGCCCAAACCTGACAGACTAACTAGCCCCAGAAAAAGAAGAGACTTTTTGGCCTACTGAAGGGTTCTACAGCTCAGCCAGATTCCTGTTAAAGCAGCTAAAAGCAAGAGTCAAGTAGATAAAATTTCTATTCTTAGTTTGGCTGCACATTTCTCCCAGAATTTTGGGAACTGTTCATCCTTATATCCCTATCTGTAAAACAAGGTGGATGATAATTTTTATTTAGTCACCCTGTAGTCAAAGCTGCTGTTGTTATCTTTGGAAGGACAGCTCAAGAAAGAACTGACTAAAGACTCTGAATTTAACATAGAAATTCTGAGATATTTATTAATAATTGTTGGTAAAAAAAGAAAAAGTGGAGGGAACAACTTTGCAACTTTGCACAACTATTTATATTCAGTGTTTTAATGATCTGGCCTAACAGGAGATCCCAAAGGAAAACTTCAGCCACAAATAAAGACGTCCTGAAGGGCATTTACATTCTGCACTGCAATTAAGTGTGAATTGTATTAAACTTTAGACACATTCAGACACTCTGTATCTTTCCAGACCCTTCTTGACACTGTGTTTCTGTCTAGCTAGAGTACAACCCTTGTGCTGCTCAGGTGGTAGGTTTTGGTTTGTTTGGGTTTATTTTCCCCTCATTCTTGAGTTTTTCTCAGAAGGGCAATAAAAGGAGGTGCACCTGCAAAAACATGAGTCCAAAACCAGTGAACGCTGATGCAACCTGGTTTGGAAAAGCCAAAATGAAGAAATGTGGACTCTAAGCATCATGGCTATAAGCTGTAGCCATGTATTTAGTAACAACAGTGCTCAGAATAGATAATTCTGGATCAATAGATTGCTGAAGACTGCCCCGTGTGCTATCAGGCACTACTTGTTACGTGACAGGTCTCAGATCCTGCTTCTACCCACAACAACATCCACACTGCAATAACTGCACCATGAGAGCGACCCTGTTCAGCAACAACAGTCTCCAGCTCAAGGAGGGCACTGCTCTGAAAACTCATTAGCACCCTTAAAGGTGAAAAAGAGAGATTTCCCTTGGGAGAAACTGCTTTTGGGCACTGTTAGTGATGTCCAGTACAGCTACACCTTGAATATTGTCAAGGGTAAGCAGGTGCAGATGTCACCACCTTAATAAATCAGTACCTCCCTGCAGTACACGTTTAAACACACATATAAATATATTCCCAGAGCAGAAGATGCTGCAGGGAAAAGCACAGTGCAACACAGTGCAGATTTCAAATGGAGTCCATAGTATTTTAAACACCTGTGCCGAGGACTCTGGGGAACAAAAAAGTTAAACTCTTCCAGGTGAGGATGGCAGGCTGCAGGGCTCCTCTGAGGGCTCTTCACTTGCAAACTAGGAAAATGGTAGAAAAATGGAAAGCCCTTCCAAATGCCAGCCAGTGCAGCATCAGGGAGCAAGCTCAGGTGACCTGCACAAAAAATGTTGAAAGTACTGCAGCCTGCCAGGGAAAAAACTCAGGACTCTTGCCTTGTCCAAATGTACGGCTTTTCATCTACATATCTGTACTGCTTTTGTCCACCTCCCCCAAAAGTATGCACACCAAATACACACACACATCTTCCTCCTTACAAGTGTGCCACAATTCTTCCAAAACATAAATTGTAAAGTCGAATTAAAAGCTATAGGAACAGCCAGCTTAAAAAACAAGAAATGCAAACCTCGCCAAAAAGGATTTGCAAAAAAGTGTTGCCTTGAACATTCAAAATATGTCCTTGGTTAGAGGGGGAAAAAAAGCAAAGCCAAAGTTCAGACTTAGGGATTAACGTACCTTGTGTAGCTGGCCTGAGGGTTTTTCAGAAACAACACCCTTCCAACATCCTCTAGGGCCCTTCCACTTGCGGATGTTTGGCAGCATCGGCTGGTTCAGCTCCATACAAAACTAGAGAGAGAGGAAAGGGGAAAAAAATAACATCAGCTTGGAGAGTTTTAAAAAACTTGCAAAATAAAGTGTGTAGTAAAGCACTGGTAAGAGGCAAAGAGGAGCACAGGCTGTGCTCTCTGCCTTCCCTGAAGGCTTGCAAAGGAGGTGGTCTGAGCCACATCCCAGGCTGACTCACCCTCGAATTGGAGATAAATAAAAACTAAAATAACTCAGTGCAAATCCTGCAAGGAGAACATTTATCCCTCAGACCCTTTTCTTTTCCTCCAGAAAAGAAAAGTAGCCTTTCCTCCAGAGCTACTTGTTTGATTGGAAAGAGGTTTCCTCTGTGCTGCCTCCGAGGATGCTGGCTGCACCATACCCCACCCCTGTCTGGGGCTTCACAAACAGCTGCAGAATCCTCCTGGGAGGAGCAGGCCCCCATAGCGTGGCTGGCCCCACTCCAACAACCCAGCCACGGGCACGACATGAGAGGAAGGGTGTAGACCAAGCTCAGTAGCTGGAATTTTGGGGTTAAGGCTCCTCTGACTTTACACCAGGGACACATGCTCAATTTCCTCCGCGCATGAAGGAAGCAGCTGCACACTTGCACGCAGTTCTAGCACGTCCTTCTCATACTTCCCAGAGGTGCTCATCTCCTTGGTCACTGCTGAACAGCCACAGCACTCAGACACCATTACATGTCCAAGCTCAGAGCTAGAGAGGCTGCATCCTAATGCCCAGCAGATCAGAGATACCAGAACTGTGGACACTGGAGAGCCCCCGAGTCCACCTGTGTAACATCTTGAGATTTAAATAAAAGTAACTAACTAGCTAACTAAATAAATAAATAAATAAGAAAAACCACCCTGGAATTTCTGGGATCTGAAACTCCTTGGTACAGACAATATGGAATACTTTTTGTTAGGAGTTTTTCAAAACCAGGCTCAGCAGGAGCTAGAGTCCTTTGCAAGGCTGATGTTAACTCCAGGCAGGCTCTGGCTGGAAGTTGGCAGGGATAGGCAGCAGTCAGATGCCCTGGTTGTGGGGAAAGGGGCTGGGAAAAAGTCCTCTCTATGAAAGAGCAACAGGGATTTCCACTGTGCATCTTCTTGCATCATATGGAGAAACTGGATTGAAATGCAGAGGCTTTCACAGCGAAGAAGGATCTCAGACAAAATCTTAGATCCAGAACACCCCTCCAGATCAAGCAGCAATTTAACAAAGGATTTGCAAGGTAAAGAATAACCTCATGTGCACAGTGACTCTTTGCAGTGGGACATGCCTAACACAGTTTGAAGAAATACAGAGCTGCACGGATATAAGTATTTCCTACATGGACATCAGTAAAATGATGGGATAGTTATTTTCATATTTATCTTTTGATTCAGAAACTAAAATCAAGTCCTGATCTTTCACTGACTCCCTTGTCTGCAAGTTCAGCATCCTGCAGGCTGAAGCTGTAGGCATTGATTCTCAGATACACACAACCCAGGCACCTGTATCTGCCTCAGAAGACCAAGAGCTGTTTTGGTTGCACATCCGAAGCAAAAACATTTGGCACAGCCTTTAAAACAGTTTTCTGACGTGCAGAGGTTGGCTGGGGCTTCTTATTCAAGATGCCATAGTAACATATCACATTGTTGCCCATTATGTACCTTCAGGCAGTGCTGGGGCTGGGCTGATTTATGGAACTCGGAGGCAGGTAGGGTGTTTGCACAGCCTGGGAACACAGCTCTGCTCTCAGCTGATCACCAGGTGCTACCCCAGCTAATACAATAAATCACAGCAGCGATAATTAATCACTCCTGATGCCTTTCTGATGTCTTCAAACCAAGTGGATTTGATCAATGAGTTTTCTAACACTTAAATAATTTGAATCAGAAAAACAAAAATATTGTTGAAATTAGAAGTTTAAATGTAACCTGACAAAAGACTTATCTCTAGGTTGCAGCTGCCTAGAAGGTCCAGCTGGCATAAAGCTGTGACAGGACTGAAAAAATCCTACAGAAACCATCACTTTATTAAAAATTGTATCTGTGGTCTACTAGTTTGAATAGTTTGTTTCCTTCAAAGTGATTTTTTTTTTTTTTAAGGCCTTGATTTGACTTTGTGGAAACAAAAAGACAACAAATAAGATTACATGGTTTGTTCAGGAAAAAAAGCCCATTCTGGGTATGGCTGCAGCCATGGAGAACTTGGCCTACAGCAGCTGATTTCAATCTGTACTCATTTTCCAAGGCTTACAGGCACACATATTTTGAAGCCGTGACAGCATACTTGCTGAGGTCATGTTTTTTTTTCCTGAAGTGAGAATGGCATTTTTCAAATCATGTTGTTCTGCCCACAAAACCCAACGTCAACCAACATTACGCTTTCCCTCATGCAGCAAAAATATACAGACAAGTTCCTAGTCCATGCTGGAAATGAAAAAAAATGCCTTTCCTCTTTTGCAAAGCTAAGTTAGAGCTATGCCAACCCCTTTGAGAGGCAATTCTTCACGTGGTAAAGAAAAACAAAAATTAAAGTCTCAGTCAATCAAAACAACTCCCCCCTCCCCCCCAGAAAAAATCCTCCTAAAGAAAAAAGCTCTAGCTTTGTTTTTATCTAGAGTCTTTCAAGCTGCAAGTTTCCTGAAATTCAATCACCTTCTTCATTATAACCTACACATTCCAAGTCAAAGCTCACACACTGTGAGACCAACAGCACCCAGGCTTATTTACACAGATGCCCTGTGGTCTGTCCTCCAGCTGGGTGCTGGTTTTTGTGGGATAGGCAGTGCTGCCCGGGAGCAGGAACATGGCAGCACCAGGCTCCAAGGCATGCTCGAAACAAAAGGAAGTCTGTGCTTCTGAGTGGTCAACCTTCTTGTGCCAGGTAACTACCTGTCCATTGGATTCAATGATCTTTAAGGTTTTCTCCAACCAAAAACTAGTCTGCAGTTCTATGATTGCCCCGTCTGCAGTTCTATGATTGCCCCTGTCTGGCATACAAGGCACCAATAAGAGCCACTATCCCAGGAACTGGGACAAGCAATTGCAATTGCTGATAAGCAACACGTCATTTTTCCAAGAAGGGAGGATCCAAAGAAGCAATTGCTCTTTGTCCACCATGATAAAGAGCTGGCACCTGTCCCTCCCTGTCTGTCCAGAAGCAGAGACAGGTACTTATGGCTGAATTCAGAAGAGAACAGAGGGCAGCTGGAAGAAGCTGGAGAAATGCACATTTGAGGAGTGACTGGAGAAGTGAAGGCAAGGGGTCTTGGACTCATTTGGGAGTAGGGAAAAAAAGCATGTGCTGGGCTGGCATAAGGCAGTTACACACCCACCTGCCTCCCCAGGGCACTCCAAGCACATCTAACTTGGGCATGAAGTTCAGTCTCTTCCAGTGCAGTAACTCTGCCCACTAGCAGACCTGCCAGCGAGTGCTCTGCAATTCTGCACACAAGCAGCCTCCACCACCTCTTCCTCAGGATGCCCTGGTTACTCTGTGTTTTATTTTGGGGTGCTATTTGTGCAGCCAACCCTGCTTGTGCAGCAGGGTCATCCTTCCCAGATGATGACACCCCTCCATGCTGAACATCTTGGCCTGCCAAGTGTTACTCCTGTAATGCCAGGTCTGGGGACCATCCTGAGCCAGCAACCTCCCTTGTGGTGAATGTCTTTTGATCAAAAAGAAGATTGGCTACTCCTAGACCCTGAGGAAACTAAATGTGACCAAGGAAAACAATGCCTTAGGGCTTAATAAATTACACATTTCTTATTAGCCAGGGCTTACTCTTTGGAGGATACCTTTGTTTCCAACCTGAAGTCAGAGCAGAGGCTGTGAGAAGGGCACGGGGAGAAAGAGCAGTCAAGAAGAGATTGCAGAGTGAGCCTGTTGTTGTGGCATGATATGTCTAGATGCAGTAATCATCACCTGAACTTCAGAAAGGCACTCAAAACAATTAAATATCCATTTTGGTTAACCACCACAGAAGCTGTCAGGCCAAAAGGGCACTGCAGTTGAGGTAAACTACTTTCTTCATCAAAGAAAAGGTGATTTTGGTTCCTCTTAATTGAGGAGATGAGAACAACAGAATAAATTTTCCCTTTCTAGATGTCACATATGCACAGTTACTTTTTTTTTTTTTTTTTAATAAGCACTAGAGGGAGCAGCTTTAATGAGTACCAGAGATGAGTAGAAACTTCTATCAAGTCCTTATCATCTCAGCTATGTGTAGGTGTCATATTAGCAAAGATTTGTCTTTCCATGGGGAAAGACACTTGCAGTTTGAGGTAAGGGCTGTTTTGTGCTACAGAGCATCTCCCAGTATGGAGGACTAGGTGCACCAGGAAGGGTAAACAGAAGAGCTCTAAGATAAACCTTGTAAACTGAGCAGTGGCACTTGAGGAGAAGGCCCCCAACACTCTCCAATAAAAATCCCATCCTGAAATATGATCTAGTTTATTTCTGATAGAAGATACAACAAAATTGACAGTGGCTTCATGAGACCATCTGGCAATGCTCATTTTTAATCCATACTTGATTTCCCTGTTCTAGCCCTTTGTACTGTATAAATTAAAAATTAAATGCACATTATCCTTTCTTTATTTATCCAAATGGACTGTACGTTTATTTCTAATTGAAAAAGCAGACTTGAACACACATAATCCAAATCCAACCTACCACAGGACACACAGCTGGCTCACCCTAAGGAAGCCTGACCTAGAAAGCCAGGAGCAGTAATGTTACAAGTATTTCCAAGAACCTGAAACCAACACCTTTGGTTTTCAAGCAAAACTTCCTGATCTGACTTCCAGAAGATAGTGTTTTGTTAGATCAGGTTTGTGAGGAATAAAAGCAGAGTTGGGGGCTGAAGAGACTTGTCGGTGCTGTATTTTATTGTGCTGGCTATTGAGATAGGGAAAAGTCAGAGGCTTCAGGACTGTTGCCCTGGTGTAGGCACACCCTGCTGCAAGGCAAGTCAAAAGGAAATCAAAGACACAGCAGGACCAGGATGCTCAGCACACTGAATGCACTTCCCACAGGCTGGAGCAACTCAGGAAGGGGACACAGAGAAGCATCAGGTGTTTCAGTTTCATCTGGATTCTCCTACAACCAAATGTAACAGCACGGAAGGAAGCATTATTAGGATTAAAGCCTGAAACTGACAAGAATGTTGTCTCAGGCCTTCACTGCTTGTTTGCCTTTCTCTCAAGCATATCCCTTTCCTGTTTGCGACACAGTTGAAAAACACACCCGTGAGAAGGAGATGCATCCCCTGCCATGCGGGATGCACTCACTGCCTCTATTCCATATAAGTGGCATGTGGGAAAACTGGGGTGACCTTATGTTAAGTTAATATATGTTCATTTTTCACATGCCCATTCAAATAGTCCCTTTCAGGAAGACTTCATTAAAGACTGCATCATCTTTACTGCTTGTGTTGTTCATGTATTGATATTAGACAAAGGTAGGTGGGGGTCTGATAGGCAGGTAATTATAAGTGCTTTCAAAGGAGAACAACCCCTCCTTCAGGGAATCAGTTTCAGTCTTAGCCACAGGTATATATTTGTGATGGAAAAAGTTTTCTCTTTCTCAATATTGTACAAAATTCTACAATGATATTAGAGCTGAGGAAATAATTTTTAAAAATTTAAAAGTTTGGGAGAAAAATTCTAGAACAAAGAAATAAAATAAAAAAGGAATCAATCCACTGAACAGGCAAAGGCCATAGATTCATGCCTGGAAAACTTATCTGCCCATTTGGCCATGCCAGCATGTCCTATTTGTACTGGGTCATTGAGACCTGGGGCAATACCTTCCCATCCTTTCTGTACTGATTTGTTGTTCCTAGAACTAAATCAAAACATCCAGATTCATGACCAAATAAATTCTTGCTACCCTCCACATTCTTCACATTACCCAATTCACCCTTGAAAAAGCTATACATACTCATTTCAAGAGGTGAAATCAAGGCAGAGCCCTTCAGCACAGCCAAATATTCACCCCTTGTCTTTCTTCAGAAATAATACGGGACCCATAGGCGCAGTCACCACTTCTGCATACCATTGTGTATTATGGACATACAAAGCTCATTTGTTGGGATAATGTGCAAACTGGGGTCCTAAAGCTTGGTCCATCTGAAGGCACCTATAGCTTTTTCCTCAACTCAAGAAGGATTCATTTTTTCCTGGAAAATGTGCTGCTTCTGCTTCTTGAAGAGCACACCAGTAATTCAGACACCCACAGAGGAAGGATTTCTTTCCTTTGAAGATCAGATTCTCACTCAGCTCTGGAATGATAGCTCCAGGCACTATGTTATGGACCACAGAGCAAACACTTACCATACCACAGCCTCACCCCCGTTAGCCTTGTGGTGGCCTGAATTCCCAGCTTTGCTGCAAAAACCACATCTAAGCTTTATACTTTTAAAAAAGGAAACCTTCAGGACTGAGCTTCTCAGAGGAGACAGGATAAGGAAGGATCATTTTTCAAGCCTAACTATGCATAGGCTAAAAACTAAGTGGTCCAGTCCCTCTGCCTGCTTCAGAGGTGGGTAATTCCATGTCTGCAGAGTGGCACTGCTCACAAAGTGTCAGAGGAGACCATCATTTAAGGCACCCTGGGGTTAGGCAGCAGCTAAATGATGCTTGGCAGGATTGGAAGGTTTTTCAAACTGAAGGCATTGTTTCCCACATCAGGTATTTGAGCCCCTTCATGAGCTTGACTCTCTTTTGAACCAGCCCATGGATGTGGATCCAGCTGGACATGGGCCCCTCTCCTGCCACTGCTGTGTTACTCACCCATTGTGCTTCGGGAATGTGCCGGAAATAATTATGCTGCTAAGTTTAACATTATCTCAGCTATCAAAAGTGTGTGATGGTTTGTTTCCATATACAAACTTGTTGGAATCAGACCACTTTTTGTTTTCCTAAGGCAGAATTTACAGGATCCATTGGGAAGTGGTAAGAGCCTAAGTTTGCACTCCCAAGTTACTTGCTTTCCCTTTTAAGTACTTACTTTGGAAAAACTTAGGAGAAACAGTGAGTTTCTACACTACCCTCCCAGATGAATTACAGCTCACCACAGCCACTCAAATGCTTACTTTTCTGTACTATCTAAGAGGAAATTACTGTCATAATCTTTGAATATATGATTAAAAAAACATATTGTTGCCCACAAACCCAGTTCTTTGCTCACCTTTAAACACTGTTCCCAGGACAACAATGCAGAGCATTCACTGGCCTGTTCTCCTACCTTCAGCCTAAACAAAGGTGATTATTTGTATAAACAGTGTCTTTTTATAGATCTTCAAAAGGAAGACAAGGAAGAACCTTTGGTGCAGAGCAGCAAAACAACAACTGAAAGAGTCAATACAATAACTCCACTAACATATTTTTAGTGCTGGGGGCACTAGAGAAGAATTATGAGATGTTCAGCTGCCTATCGTCAAAATTGAATACCCACTGCCTTTCATCCAGTTTGCCATTTAATGGGAAGGTGTCTACAGAGATCCTTGGTAGAAATCTATGCTGTCCTTTCCCTTTGGAAGGGGGACAGCCATATCTACCAGGCCTTTATGTAGAAAATTTGTGGGTTCTTAATTTTTCATGTTTCCATTCATAAGTTGAGCTTTTTCCTTGTACTTTGCAGGATAGACTCATTTGGCAGAAGATATTTCCTTGACTACTTCTTTTCTTACTCCTAAAGACTTTTTATTTTAAACATAATTCATAAATTAAGGCTCAAGAGACCATCAAGCATAGTCACAATTTTTTTCTTGAAGTCTTTTCAAGACAGTGTTTTATACTTCATAAGTAGGCACTATAATCATTAACAGCTATAATGGCATGCCAAGGGGATTGACATGATATAAAAAGGAATAAAAAGATGCCCTGATGACTGTGAGAATATTTTTTTTATCACACTGGTTTTACCAAAGTTGAATGTTTGAGTTCAAGTAGTTGCACTGTGTTGTCATCAAACAGTACCCAGCTCAATTGAGTAGCTGTGCTAAAATCACAGAACCACAAAAATCATGAGCATCCATGCAGCAGTTGCCTGGAGACCTAAACTATGTGTGCATTTGGACTGGATTGCATCAGGTACTGGGCAACCAGGAGTCAATGGCTTCCTGGGAACACCTTTTTATGGTTTTGATTTGGTTTTTGTTTGTGTGGCTTTTGGATGTTTGCTGGTTTTGGGGTTTTTGTGGGGTTTTGTTGGGGTTTTTTAGTTTGTTTGGGAGGTTTTTTTTTATTTTTCCTTAGGGCCTGGGGGTTTGGTTTTTTATGCTTAATCCTGGGTCAATTATTTTCCCATGAAACCCGGGAATCAATTTCTGTGGTGTGGTGTAAAATGACACCATTGTGAATACAGCCTTACTCACCCAGGAACTACCAGGACTGCACAAGGTGACAATGAGTTTATCAGAACCTAGCCCTTAATATAGAAAGCAAATAGAGAACCATCCCATGAAACATGAGATACAAAAGTGATAAGGAACAGTAGATTATTCACTGACTAAAAGCACCCCAAACAAACTGACTGGTGAGCTCTATTGATTTGCCATCATCTGAATCTCCTCATCTGCATGCCACCTTCAGCCAGAGGAGAAGAGGAAGGGGGGAAATGTTCTAATGCAAAAGAAGAACAAATAAAACTGAAAAGGAACAGGGAAATCACAATATTTGGATGTTATTAATCAAAGAAAGCTGCTTAAGCATGTAAGCTCAGGTCTCCCTCCATCTCATGATCAAACTTCACTGATATCTAGAGGTAATAGTGAGTGAGTTGGGTGTTTTGTGGCTTCATTTCTTTCCTACTGTTAGCATTACTGATTTACATCTCTGCTTAGAGCAAGCATTCTTTCCCATGGTAAGAACACAAAAACAAGGAAGAAAGAAACATCTAATATGACTCACAAGCATTGCCAGCCTCAAATATTTATTCTTCCTTCAGGCATTGATTACACCACCCTACACCACTGTGCCATCTTCTGTAAAGTTATTTTAATCTGCCTCACCTCCTAATTTTTTTTTTTTTTTTTAATGCTTGTTATCTGGAGGATCTCTCCCAGGCTGCTAGCACTAGGCCATGTTATCCTACCTTTTAAAATTTTTTTAAAAAATCACATACTCTTTTCTTGTTTGTTTTTACAGCTCTAGCCCTTAATTCAAAGAGCCCAATTTGATATTGATTTCTCTCTGAAACAGCTCATTCTTTATTTATAAGTTTCCATGAGTAATAATACATTGTTTTCTGTCTGTCCTTACTAGCATGCCCTCCACGGAGTGTACAGGACTATCCTTCAACCCTGACCAAAGTTCTGCTCTAACAGATGCCACAGATTCTGGCTTCCCAAAGAGAGCATATGTATTACTATCAAAAATTATTTGGGATGACATTAAAACACCCTTGCTGCTATGTCAATATATTAAAAAAGGAAAAGAAAAGCAACAAAACCAAAAAACACTCTTCCTCAAATTGCTGAATATTCAAAACTGTTCCTGTTCTTTGAACTTGCTTTGCCTTCTACCATCTTCTAGAAGAAATCAAGGAAAAAGGACTAAGTCCCTTCTTACTTTTACTACTCACAGCCAAACCTTAACACTTGCCAGCACATATAAACACATATTTTCTGTTTCTCCCTGCTCTGGAAGTGTAGAGAATGACTTCATTATTGGGTGAGTTTGGCTTACTTTCATGGATAAGAGCAGATGATTTGCAAAAAATGCCAACTATTGGAACAAGCAATCTTTATACCACCAGTGCTCAGAGAGGCCTAGCAGTGGGAAGCTTCCTCTAGGGAAGAAGAGGGCACCTACTAAGGGACAGCATTTTAATAGAATTTGTGTTCTCTGTAGATCTTTGTGCTGTGTATAGCATGGCTTCTAGTGTTCTGTTTATTGAAGTCCACTGATCATCAGAAAATAGATGGGCAATGCAACTACAGAGAAAAAGAATCCAGCCAAGATCAAAGACACCAGAAATCCTAGTAGATGAAAGCCTGTGCTTCCAATGCTGCTGACCACATGGTGATAGTTTGCAGGTGAGGGGCCTGGAAAGATAAAGTAGTCACAGGTCCTCCTGGAGAGAGCTACTGAAATCATCATGGACCTGGCCAGAACTGTAAGGTCCACCAATACTTGTCCTTAAGCTTTCAGCCATCTAGATCCCTCCTAGAGAACAGAAAGGAGGAAAATATGAAAGGCCAGAAGCAAACACAGTACAGCTGCTGTGTTCCTAAGACAATTTAGTAGGTAAGATAATGCCAAAAAAAGGCACCCATTTAGTAAAAAATGCTACAGCATTTGCAGCTCCACTTAGCCAAAAATTATTGCTTTCCAGTTACAGCTATTCTTTCCTTCACTCTGAGATTTCATGAGCACATGGGTTGCAGTCTGAAAAAATTAATACTTTGTACTTCTGAGTATTACCTGCACTCAGGTAAACAAGCAAGACAACAGAGAGAGGGGGAAATACAGGGAGGGTGTGGGAAAGCAAAAGAGTAAAGTAATAGAATATAAGGTGAGAAAAAGAATAAAAGCAAAATCAGTGGGATGATTTGGAATAATCTCCTCTTACTCTAAGTGGTCAATCATTGACTCTATGGTAGCTTTGAAGGAACAGGGCCAAAGGACCTACAGCAACTGATGAACTCTGCAGAAGCCCATCCCATAGCTCAAAGACTTGACTCCAGCTATCCTCTCTAGAAATGGGGAACAGAAAAATGAGGCAGTGACAGGGCTGGAAGAAACTGATCAAATGTCCTGACTGGGTCACTGGCCAAGCTGACATCTCCTTTTCCTGATCTCTGAAAGCAAGACTGCTGTTTCCTTATCTGACTGTAGAGGACATCCAAATGTACTTAATTTTCAAAGGGGTCAACTGCTTTCTGGAAAGGATGGGTCTAAGAACAGGCAGCAAATATAACTTCTTTTCAGCAACTAATTCATTCATTGCAAATCGCCGTATGATCTTTTTAAACCAACAGCCCAAAGCAAGATTGCAAGATAGGGCTCACACTGTACAGCAGAATTATGGCAATTAAAAATATGCACACAAAGACTCAATTCCAAACTAACTTAATTTCTGGGCTACATTAAAAAAAAAAATCACATCAAATGCACACACAACCACATTTATATCCATGCAAGCAAGATGCGATGTGCCTATGCTTACCCCTGCAAATGAAAACCAACACCTCTCTTTCAAACACTGAAAAGCTCCTAGGGATAACCTTTCACAAATAAACAACCTGCTCTGCTCGGAGAGGGATTTTATAAAGAACAGAGATTACAATGGGCTTAATCATGATTAAACACTGATCTGGCTCAATCTACTCAAAAGCAGACAAAAGATAAATAAAAACCTCCAGCAGATGCATTTCATACTGGAAATTCTGGAACCTCAATTGACGTCATACTTTTTATGTTCTGATAATATCTGGAGGAAACAGTACACTGGATCAAGAAAACAAAAGCAAATTTTTAGTTAAAATTCTCCATGTGCTGTGTAAAAAGAAGGTGGCTACAGCAGGGAACAGACAGGGCAGCTCAGCATTTTACAAACCTCTTTTTGACTGCAGCTGAAATTGCACCAGCAGAGCCATGCTACTAAAAATAAACAGGCACCCCCTTTTTGCCTCATCTTACCTTGTAAAGCTGTGCGACAGTGATCACTGAATTTCCCCTCACACAAAAGACACTTCTGATCAATGGCAGGCGTGCTAAATTTCTTCTAGTAAAATAATGCCACCTCCTCAGTATCACCTCAGTTGTGCTTCACTGATTCCTCATGCACAGTGTGCAAATTCTGTGTGATGGGAAGGGGCTGAATTTAGCAAATATTTCCCAGATACAGACATCTGGTCTTTCCTATGGGTGAGAAAACCCAAGAAACTGATTCTACATCATGAAAGACAATTCCAGCCAATAGTACTGCTCATGGAGGTGGGAAAAGCCAAAAATGAGCACAGATTGTAGAGAATGTTTCTCTACAGAGCTAAGCTTTCCATTTAATGCAGCAAGGTAAACATGAAGAAAGAGAAATGGCTCTTTAGATGGGATGGGGAGGGAATCTACCTGGAGGAGAAGGCTGATCAGAGTTTTCTCATTCTGAGGAGAAGGCTGATCAGAGTTTTCTCATTCTATCTTCTCCAGCAAAAATTCCCAATGGATGACCAAGTAAGGTTAGACCAGCAGACAGAAGAGATCCCTTCCTGTATTGAGAAGGTGCACAGCCGCCTACCCTCGTGTCCTACCCTCGTGTCCAGACACCAGACCCTGTGCTTCAGAGATACCAGGTGAAACCCTGTCAATCCCTCTTGATTTGTGACCTCCAAAACTTCTCCAGTGAAGGTGAAAATCCCTACAGAGACAATGCAAGCCTACTGATAATTGTTTTGTTCTTTTCACTTTCTTTTCACTGACCTCTTGGACATAGCTCACAAAAATTTGCCATCATTGTTATAGGCAGACATTAGTAATGAAACTTATGTAACTCACACTGATTTTCAAGCTGCAAGTTATTGTCAACTTCAAGCACATCATCCCTAAACAAAATCAAAATCTTCACCCCAATTCCTATTGTCCTTTAGCCCACCTAGTGTGTCTCATAGCAGTCTAAGTAGATCTCTTCCAATTGCAGGCAGAACAATCATCACTTTGCAAATGAATTCCACACTTCACAAACTGCAGTTCAGAATCACATGATTTGCATTTCCTAGATGAGAACCCAACAAACTTCTCTGTGGAGTCAAGTGGACAGTCCTTTCTCATCTTGAGTAACAGCAAATGCATTTACATTTTAATACACAAATAGGAAAATAATGGGTTACTGTTGCTTGCTCACAAAGCAGGCTTACCTTTTAAAAAGCTGTCAGGGGATTATGGAATTGTACAAATTATTTATTTTCCTCTATAACCCACCTCTGAAGCAGAAATGAGCTCAAGAACCCCTGTTAACACCTGAAAGATGCAGGAGGAAATGCTCAGAATGCAAAGAATTTTTTTATTTTCCTTGTAAGATGGATGAGTCTTCCTGCATAACTTACTGGCATCAAGCACCAATGAGAACAATTGCTTTGGTGTACATGCCTATGGAAAAGGGCTACGAATTTAAATGCTAAAACAGTAACCAATGATAAATGTCACCTGGCTAGGCAGTTTAACCTAATTACTTACACAGATTTATTTTTAAACTATAAAAACAGCATGTTCCTTGGGAGAATTATTTTTTCCCCTTCCCCAAATAAATACAATTAACATTTGGCAAGTAGAATTCTTCTTCTGCAATTAAGGACTTGCCAAAATTAGATAAAGCAAAGTACTCAAAAACACATTGGGGCAAGAGTGTCGCTGGGAGCGTCTCCCAGAGCTGTGCTTCTGGAAGAGGAAGAGGTGTTCCATACAGAACTCGGCACCAACAAGCCTGCGTGTCTGTGATACTTCTTTCTAAAGCCTGAGCAGCCTTGAACCCTTGTGGGGACGAGGCTGGCATGGCTGGAAGCCCTCCCATGGCATCTTGCCATCTGTGTTCTTCCCTGCCCTCGGCAAATGCCAGCTGCACTTCTGAAGGGAAGGCACATAAGTAACGTGATCCCATAGCAGCAGGGCAAGCTCAGCAAGGGGGCAGGGGGAAGCAAACACATTGATGTGAAGGCTCAAGGTAGGACAAAATACAGGTAAGCACGGGCTTGGTTTTAAGCTGTCTGCAAAACCACTCACATGGAGCCTGTGCTGGAATGGATCTGACAGGCTATGGCCAAAACAAACACAAACCCACCTCTGACACAGAATTTTCCTCCAGGTAGAGGCTCTTGTTCTTCTGATGTGACCTGGTTCACTGAAATAAACTACTATTTTCCCATTCCTCCTAACAGCAGTAAGCATGGTGTTGGGGCTCAGCTCCACAAGCAGCACCCTGTCTGTGGTGCTTTCAGGAGACTGTGGCACCCCAGAAAAGCAAACCAGCTCATGAGCAGCATCCAAGGGTCAGCCCAGCTTGTCCCAATCCAGGACAAGCTGTAATTAAACCTTGTCAATCATTCCTCCTGTTTTGGCAACACCAGGCATAAATGACACCAGTGTGGTAGATCTTCAGCTTAAAGGGCCATTTTGGCCCAACTTGCCAAAACGTTGGGGTTTAGGAAATTAAACAAATAGATTCTTTGCATGACACAAAGCTTCTCACAGTGTGCTAGTTCATTTTCAATAGCCAAGGTGGGAGAAACATTTAAAGACACTTAAGTACCTAAGATAGAACAGGACAAAATCCTTTTCCAGCAAGCAAGACCCCAACAGCTCAAACAAGTTCTCTCAGCCTGTTCCAACAGTCCACTGGCTTCATGTGCCTCACCTCACAGCCTGCCTGTGTTATTCGTGGCCAGAATAATTTTATGACACTGCCTTGAGGCCCTGGTTCTCAAGAGAACCAGGCCCAGCTGCACATGCACCCAATTTCAGTGTGATTTGATTTCATTGAGCTAATCTGCAGCCCCTAAGTCTGTTCAGCAGGGGGCTTGTGCTCACTCCAGGATGCCATGCAAGTGTCAAAAATATATAAGAACACTTTCAAAACTGGGCAGCAAATTTTAGAAAAAATAAAGTTTCCAAAGTTCAAAACCATCTACAAGAGACTGGAAAGTGTCCTACAGGAAAAACAGTTTTAAATTATCATGTCCATAGCTACTTTAAAGGAAACTTCCCTTCGAAAACCAGAAAAACTCATCTTAGAATAAATATGAAAATATTATCATTAATAATATTCTGTATTCCTGCAGTATAATGCTGACAAATAATGACTTAACAATACAAAACTCAGCACAGTGTTCTCAAAACCTGACTCTGCAAGCAGGCTGGACAAGGGATTTTGTTCTATTCTGTGGGCTTCTTCCCCTCCTGTACTTAAAGACTAAAGACTGCAACTTCTTTGAATTTACATAATTCAAGCCTGTTATTTTCCATAGGGCTAAACTGGCCTCTTAAATTCTTTAATCTTGGCATTGTATGAAAGCAGATATCAAATATTCAGAGAGCTCAATTTAGAAAGATCATTTTTCTGAGGCTGAGCCTTTCTGAAGAGCTTCCTGCAGCACTCCAGACAATGCCTCAAGCTGCCATTCCCACCAGGCTGAGGTCACCTAACCTTGCCAGGCCATGTTTTTGGAGGCATTGGGCCAAAGGGAGGTATGGGTCCGTTGGAAAGGTGGGAAGGGTACAGGGTATGAGGGGCCAGAGAATCCAACTGCTGCAAACAATGAACATTTGCTAAGATCAACCTGATTTGCACAATGAGTAGTTGAGAACTGTGTCTTGTTCATATGTAAAAAATGACAATGTCTCCTGCATAGTCCTGTGTCACTGCCTTTTATCAAAATCTATCTCTTCAAGCCAAAATCAGAGTTCACAAACACCAGTAAAGAGATGCCCCATGTGAATTAACTGGGTGTATGGAGGAACTCTGTGAAATGCATCTCCAGTCAGTGGCAAAGCACAAGGCTGAAGCACCCACTGCTGCTGTATCTTGTTTTACTCATTATTTCTAGAGTACCCAGCAGGTGCAGCCTGAACACAGTGCTGCAGGACATCCTCCTTCTCACAGACAAGGATGTGTTCAGGCAGGAGAAGGGTTGCTCCTTCCTTCCCGAGCCTTGCCACACCACTTGTAGGTACAGAGGAGCTGCTTGGATCAGGACCAGCTCAATACCTGCTCTAAGACAGCAGTTTTTGCAATAGGGCTCAGAATCCACTTGTTTTGTTTGCATTCTAAAAGGTCTCCCATGCTGCCTCACAGCTGGCTCCTTGCTCTTGCAGGTGAAGGAGTTAGCGTGGAAGGTGAAGGGAAGCCACTGGTCCCAGTACAGGCACCGGAGTCCAGTCCCACTTGCCAGGCCAGAAGAATCATAAAGCAGTAAGAAATTTGGTTCTCATCCAGAAGCAGGCCATCATAGAACATTTTGTGTTGGAAGGGGCCTTGAAAGATCATCTGGTTCCAACGCCCCTGCCGTGGGCAGGGACACCTTTCACCAGACCAGGTAGCTCAGAGCCCCATCCAACCTGACCTTGAACACTTCTTGGGATGAGGCATCCACAGCCCTGAGGGTCCTGTTCAAGTGCCTTCTCACCCCTACAGTAAAGAATTTCTTCCGTGCATCTGATGTGAGCCTGATGTGCTTGCAATACCCTGGGATAAAGAGCAACGCTGGATTTTATTAGTTACTGCTTATTATAAAGCATTGCCTACCCCAAGCTTGCTGTAAAATCAGAAAACACCAAAAGCACATGGTCAGCTGAGACAAAACATCGACCCTCTGCCTTCATGCACTGTGTAGCTAGGAAGATGTCCTATTTTATGCAGCATGGTATTCCACGAAGTTAGGAAGCACAACTAACACAGAGGGCTTTAAGAGCTTAAATCTGTTACAATAATTGCATTAGATGTATTTTTTAATACCTTTTCCAATGCTTCTCTGTCAGCCAGCTCCTGCACAGCCAAAAGCTTGATACTGTAAGAAAAAAAACAGAGAGAAAATGACAATTAATCACTGTACTGAAAGCATTACAGAAATTCAAGAAACAGCAGAACTGAAGCACTGTTTTTATCTTCTCTCTTGCAAAAGAAATACAAGAAATGCTCATGATGAAACAAAATAAAGCAAGAGAGACAATGTCACTTTGTTTGCCATGAATTAGCCATAACAAGCAGATTTTTTTTTTGGTTTCCAAGTTACAAGTGTATCTGAATTTGCTTTACAGAGAAACTGCATCAATCATTACTTTTGTAATATCCCAAATTAACACCAAATGATCTTCTGAATGACAAGCACAGAAAAATATTCTAGACATTTCTATCAGTTGTAGTCAACTTTCTTCCTCAGTGTCAACAGGTTTCTACGAGCCCCAAAAAGCCATTCCCCTGGATTTACAATATTATATATGCAGTGCAGTAACCAAGACAACCCAGCTCAAGAAATTTGAGAGAGATAGAAGGGAAATGTGCACCACCATTTAAAATTACTGTAGAAAGGTAATCCTCAATTATTATTCTTGTAATGCCCTTTGCTAATCAATCCCAAATATCTTCACCTACTGAATATTTTCTAAGTTTACCTCTAGGGCCTAAATCCTGCACACTGGATTTCTTTCACTTGAACAAGGTTATGAGATTCACTCAAGCAGGATTCTACGCCTGTATTGTAAATCCACAGGCTCACTTCCCTTACCCAGCCTTAAACCCAGTCACTTAATATATATCCTTGAACTCCAGAGGGTAATTTCCTTTACCCAGGGATACAAAAACATTTGCATGGCAATAGAAGAATCAAATGATGTATATAAATATTGTTTAAATTACTCTCACCACCCGGCACACAGACACAGTAAAAAGCCAGTATAGTTAAAAGCTCATATCCAACAAGGTGTGAATAGTCAACACAGAAGCCTGCCAAAGGATATAATACAAAAAGTTTTATTAGCCTTTCAAAACCTCAGAGCAATATTACATAATTCTTGAGCATCCACTGGCACCTTGTATGCTAATTATGTACATCCATCCTGCAACAGCAGCTGGCAAAGCATAGTTCTAGTCCTGTCTTACTATGGCTTTCCACTGCAGGTATTCACAGCCTAATCCCTAAACACCAATGTACTTTCACTTTAATGGACTTCTAGCTTTCAGTGTCTTCAAGGTACCATAAAAAGCCTATACCCAATGAATTATAAAATAGCCACAGACAATGCATTTCTAGTCTGCAGAGACTATTACTGCTAAGACAAAGAGGGTGGAGATGGTTCAGAAAACAATGGGATAATCAGAAAAATGAAAAAGATATTCCATTAAAGCCCAACCACTCTGGTAGCAGGGGACATGTGATTTGGTGTTACTGTTTGGTGAACACACTAGGCTGCACACACACAAATTCAGCTGAACTGGAAGGAAGTTAAGGAAAGTACAAAACCAGCACAAGGTATTTTTAAACGTAACTTTCCTTGCAATTCAGCCAGCATGCAAAATAAAGATGGGCTGGGCACAAGCAAAGAAGGCAGTTCCCTTTAAAAAACACTGCAGTGCTGTGTCCAGCTCAGAAAGAGCCTCAGCTGATGCACCGTGGAGAACGAAGTCCAATAACCCAGGCAGGAGCAATGCAGCACAGTCAAAACCTGTCTGTGAATTCAGGAGTCCTCTCTTCATTTTGGATGACTCACCTCTGTTGCAGTGCACTTGAGAAAATCCCGGACGGGTGAGAGGGAGGTAGGCTAACACTTGTGTGGATGCACTCAGGGTGCTCACAGGCACCTGGGCTGCTGCAAAGGTGGCTTCAAGTCTATGCATACATGGGTTGGGGGTATGCAAATTACTGTTGTATTTTTCTTTTTGAAGCTAGACTTTTTGATTACTTAATCAAATCAGTCAAGGCTGCGGATGCTTCTACCAATTGACTGATTTACTTCTAGAATATTATATGTGACTTCTCTGACTCAACAGCTACAGAAGAAATATGTAGACTGCCCTAAAAGCAAGTACCACTTTCATTAAAAATCATCATCTCACTGTAAAAACCTACCTTCCCTCCTATTCACACCTGAAAAGCCCCACAAGAACTTTTTCAACTAGTATGTATTTTTTAAAAAAGTATCCAGTCACAAAGAAGCAAGAAACAAAACAGGAAACAGGAATCTTTTTACTTTATTTCATTATATTATGGAAATGCTGTACCCGTGTTCAGAGGTGAAGAAACCATACAAAGGGTTTACATCTTGCAGAGATACTGCATATGCAGGGTCAGAATCAAATGTCAATTCAAAATTGCTACATGATTTGCAGCAAATTGGTTTGATTCCTGGAGAGAAAAAGACTTCCTCTGCTGTTACAAATTAAGAGATCAGTGTTTGCCCAGTACTTTACTCTTTTCTCCTCAGGTGACAACTGAAAATACCTCAGGTATTTTTTCTTGGTCAGAAGGAATCTGCAAACACAAGTATCAGCCTTTATACAACCAGATACAACATCCCTCTTTCCTTAAAGCAGCATCACAGACAGTGTCTCTGTCCATCGGATCACAGCCCACTACCTGGAAAATTGCTCTTGATAACCACTTATTTACTGCTTCTCCCAGCAGTTCCAAGCAACATTAGTATGTGCTACTTTGATGCAATGTCAGCCTGGAAATGCAGCTTCTTTCAAGGCCACTGCTTTGGGCATTTGATGCTTCAGAAAGAAATCAGGCTGCTTATTTAGGCACTACATCAGCAATCTTACAACCACTGAGAGCAGCTCATAACTTCATTTGCTGTTTGTAGCTTTTTGGTTCACCAAGGATTTCAAAGTAGATGGGAATACAGACAGTATTATATACAGATGGGGAGAGAGGGGGAGGAAGTCTCCAATTAAAAAAAATCTCAAATGAAATGCAAAGAGTTACCAAAAGCTAATGCTGAAGCCCAAGCTCTGGCAGTCTACAATACAACACTGAAGTACTACTCTGTTTATGTATATCCTTGGCATTATTTCTTTCATCCTCCCGTGTTGTGCAAACACTAACTCACAAATAAAGTTGTAGAAAAGTTGTATTTCCCAAAGAAACCTTATGGCTCCTGGAGAGACTGCTCTAACTTACCAGCTTTAAAATATAATGGCTAAGAAAGCTGTAATATGAA
Source organism: Pyrgilauda ruficollis (assembly GCF_017590135.1). Taxonomy (NCBI): domain Eukaryota; kingdom Metazoa; phylum Chordata; class Aves; order Passeriformes; family Passeridae; genus Pyrgilauda; species Pyrgilauda ruficollis. The sequence goes on along the minus strand of NW_024519206.1, from coordinate 25,667,905 downwards.
TAACTATACTGAAAAGGCCTCTGCTTGAATCTGAAGCTCTATTACAAATACTCACTGACTGAATTACTTACACGAGCTATTTAAACAAAGCTATTGAAATTAATATCCTGGCACCCCAGGCACACTCAAAATACTTGAAAACATGCAGTGATCAGGATGAAGGACTCTCCTCCAGCACTGAAAATATGCAAACATGATGTGCTGTCAAGGAAACATGACTCCCTCTTTTCTTGGCCATGGGTGACGCATGGCATTCTCCTCTAAGGGAATTCCTTTTGGTTTCCAGAAGATTAGTCACAGCGCTGAGCAAATGCCTATAGCTTCAACACATTTCTGCACCTCAGGGTATCATTGCAATCCTTTCCTCAAAGTCTTCCTACTCAAAAACAAGTAGCATTGGGTTTCTCTTTTTAATCCCACATACCCTGGAGTAATTTAAGTCTTTTTGGCAGTCTTTTGCAATGCTGCAAACTTGCAGATAGGTTCCTTGCCTGCTGATGGCTTCCTGTTCACCCTGAGCCATCATGACCGCGTTTAATTTGCACTGAGCTTCACTTCCCAGCTTGAACTCACATTGCCCGCAAAATCCCATCTGCTCTTGCAGTGGGGAATGTTGGGGCTCTCCTAAGAACCACTAGAGAGTCATCTGCCTGCAAACCAGTGAGCCTATGGCTCTGCAGCAAGGCAGATGGGATGGTCTGAGACTGCCGCACAAGGCAGATCCCAGCTCCATCCATGCAGAATGCACCTCAGGTCTTCGCCTGAGGAAGAGAAGCTGGTTCCTCCAAAATCAGCTTGAAGAGTGCTTTAGGGATAGGAAGGTTTTTAGAATTACGGTCAGTTTCTGGACCACCCCTGCACAGAACTAGAACTGCAGCCATTACAGACACAGGTCACCTGGCTGCCACTATCAAGAGAGAAGGTCTCCAGAGCAGAGCATCAGTGAGCACAGTGACCTAATTCTGCTGAGCTGAGCACAGCACAGAGCTGAGGCTTCCATTCAGTGCAGAACCTGGTAATTTTGAGGAAAGGTGAAAGAGAAGAAAGTGAGGAAAATGTGAAGCATTAAGTTCAACAATCAGGGACTCAGTGAAGTGCTTAAGCGAACACTTGGCCCCACTACGGTGCCCTAAAAAAGCTCAATTACATACTTTTGCTCAAGGCCTGAGTTTTTCCAAAACCCTCATGCTTGTTATCAGTCAGTGCATAAGCCTAAAGTTAACAACATTGAGAAATGCCATTTGATTTCTCTTGCTTTTATGTCACCTTCTTCAGCATACAGCTGCACCAAATCTTGCTTCAACTAGACTCACAGATATTATTATAATAGCCCATGCAAAAAACACTCAATCCCAAACCATTTCGAGCAACATTAAATAATTCCTTTCTCCCGTCCTTCTAGTCTACAAACTCTTCCTCTTTGCTCTTGAGATAAGATCCCACAAACATATTATGGCCCATGGTGAAATTTTATGGAACACTTACATATCTAAGAGTAGAGCATGAATGCATGTAACTGCAGTGTTTACTGACAGACACATGTGTGAATTAGTTAACAATAAGAACAGGACAAAATCACGTGGGCCACCAAATTTGTACTCCAAAATTGTATCTGCAAACCTATCCAAACCAGCCATGCTCATAAATCTATTCTGCTCTAAGAGATGGGCATCAAATGGGACAGTTGGACTAAAAAAAGAAAAGCTGAGCTGTGCTAATGGTACCTGGGAGGGAGCACTCTCCATCACCTGCCTGCTCTCCCCAACCCTCACCTTAGTCTCCACTTGTGCTGCACACTCATCACCATTCACACCACAGCCCCTGTTTTTCCTTCTGCATTTGCCAGATGACAAGGCGAGTAACAATAAGGATGGGAAAGCACCCCATGCATGTATGTGTTCACTGTGAGGGCTGCGGTGGTTCCTGCTGCCCCAGCTGTCACCAGCCTGAGGTTAAGGGTTGTGATTAACTCTTTTCTGATTGCTTTAAGGATAGCGAGGTGCTTAGAGAAATACATGGAGAGCAGGGAAAGCTAACAGCCCAAAAGTGGCAAACACAGATAAACACAGATCTTGTGGTTAAACAAATGCAGGGTGATGGGGGGGTGGGGGGTGGTGTGTATAGAGGGGGTGGGAGTGTGTTTTTTTTGCTGTTTGGCTGTTTGTTTTAAATATAGACCTGCAGCTGGACCTTGCTGCTAATACCTAATGGACCCCAGGCTTCTCTTCCTGACTCTGCCTGCCCCTGTGATGATTACCTTGCACAAGGACAGGTGAAAGAACAGCAGGCTCCCACCAATAGCACTTAGCAGACTAAGTTTAACACAGTGGGATGATGGGGAGCAAGTCTGAGCACCCTGGGGCTGCAAAGGGATCTGTGCTACTCTTTTTTTGGGGCAGCCCACACTGACCAGGGCAATGGGTCACCTAAGTGGGATGCCTTCACAGTGAAGGATCAACTTTTAAGGCTTTCATCAATACATGCACTGTAAAAATACATCCTATTTTTGCTGACATATCCCTTTTACAAAGTTGTCTTCCCCCCCAGACCCTGTTTGCTCACACCCCCATAAAAAACAAAAGCAGAAGGAGGAAAGAAATGCATGCTCAATGACTTTCAGCCTTGTACACTTCCTTCATCTACCCCTGTGAAGCTGGATGAGGAAAAACCCCCAGTTTCTCCTTTTCCAATAAAAGCATCTGCATCTTCTCAATCACTCCTTAAATGGAAGGAAAAACTGTGTCCAGTGCCACATCTTAATGGCTGCTGGAAGCCACCAGAGAATTTCTAAAGTAAGCTTAAGGGCTTGGACGGGAATACCATGCCATATTGCTTTGGGACTAACTGCCAGCTAATGACACAACAAAATATGTTGGAAGATTCTCAGGAAAAAATGCATCCACAGTAAGAAGAAATAATGATAAAATCAGGGAGCTGCATTTCTTACATATTAAATGTATTTATATCTATCTATACTATAGATACATAAAAACAGATCATATACATGTTATATATAATTTTTTGAAACATTCATATATTTACACAACTATATATAGGCGAATTTATTTACGGCTACTTTTTTTTGCAGCTCCCTCATTGGGATGAAAGCAGATAATCTTCAATGTCTAGTCATTGCTGATTTGCCTGCAGCATGGTCGGAAACCAAAAAGCAGATCAAGACACTGCAGCTGGAAAGGGAACCAGGAGTAAATGGAAGGAGCAGAGAAGCCAAAATCCATCAAGCAAATTGGCAATGTAGTGCAGGCCACACAAACACTCCCACCCTGATGTTTGCATTCATGGATCCTATTACATTATGTGAGTGATTGAAGTATTTGTCATGGGGAGAAAGGAAACTGTAATGGAACTAGAAGAAGGAAAATATGAATTATGGATGGTTACTACGGAGAGTTGAAGGGGGAGAACAGCAGCATTACAAGGCAGGAGGCAATTGAAATAGTTCATTTCTTTCCTATTTCAGTGGTTCCCTGGGTTCAGGGATGCTCTCTACTTGCTGTTCTCTGCTCTAAACTGGCTGCAAAGCCATCACTTTGCAGGACCTATGAACTTTGCACTGAGGATCTGATTTATGTTCAGCTGATGCTGTGGTTTCAGTGCAGCTGTATCATTGCAGGAACTCAATGATGATTCATAAACTCTGAGCATGGTGTATTCCCAACGCATAAGAGAAAACCAAAAAGTCTGCAAGAACAGCAAACTTCTTCCTAGAATTCTGGAAGAGAATAAAACATGCTCACAATGACCCAAACCCAACCAACTGCAGGAAACACGTGAATGTCCGTGTATAATGAAACCTAGAAGCCTTCTTGACCACCTCCTTGGAAACACCCAACCCAAGCTATTTTCAAATGGATGAAATCCATGCTGCTGTGCATACAGACTTCCACTACATCAGTAAGCAGAGCAGGTCACACTCAGCAAAATTTAGAGGGGAGCTGCTCAAAACTCAGAGAATCTCTGTGAGGCTAAAGAAACATCACTCTTATCCATCTACCCAGAAAAGGCATCTCCTGAGCTGTGAGGCAGTGATGCTTTTTCAGGACACTGGTGCAAATTCTGGGGGGTTCTATCAGAGAGAGTAGGTTAGGAGCAACTGGGAAGAGTCCTATTCACCTCTTTCTCCACATAGAGGATCAGATCTTGGGCCTAATTCTTTCCATTTTTCAGAAAAGGGGGAAGAAGACAGGACATCATTTCTACTTGCATAAAGTCTCTCTGAAGATTCCCTCAAACTTTTACACTAGAGGAAGTCACAGAAGGGTCATCCTTTGTGTGCATGCAATGCACACATAAATACTGTCCTTTCTTTCATTATTAGGTTCATAAATCTGCATTTGAGGTACAGAGTACTGAAGACTCAAGCACTGTACTAACAGTACTTTTCAGAAACACTTGATTAAGTTAGAGGCCATCCTATGGCCTTTTCTCTTGATAGCCTGTTATTATTCTTTCCTGTCCTTCTCCAATTCAGTCTCTGCAAACTGGTGCAATGCCAAAAGAGTGGGAGCAGTTAGAAAAGTATAAGTCAGGGAAGACTTCCAAGGTCCTCAGAAGAAATGCTGGTTATTAAGGGCTGGGATACATGCACTTGATTGAACAGAATCAAAGCTGATTCCTGGGAGGCAAAGGTTAATTAGGCAAAAGGCTCAAAAGGATCAATCTGTTCTAAACCATTATTTGTTGATTTTTTTTTTTTTTTAATTTTAAAAGAGTTTAAAATAGACTAGGCAGCTGAAAATATGTCCCAAATTCCCAAACGCACGAGATGAAACCACAAAAGGCCTGAGAATGCCAGGAACATAATGACCACAAAATAGTAACCTAATGAATAAAGAAAGAGTAAATCAAATACCTATATTAAATTATACTAAACACAGCAATCTTGTCCATATATAAATACTAACAAGAACCAAGTACATGCAGCGGCAATGCAAGTGAACTCCCAAAATCATTCAAAACTCAGGGTGACAGTCCAGCAGGCTTCTTTGTCACCACTTCCACCTCCACCTTCACTGATTGCTCCTGTGACAAACACTTCACTACATGATAATTCAGGCAACAGAAGAGAGTACTACTGCAAGTGGCACGTCTGTGTGTATGTGTGTTATATTTATGCACAAAAAAATTACACCAGTTGTTGCAACTCCCTTCTGACAGCAAACCAAAATCAGTTGCCTGCATTAAAAAAAGGGGGGTAGTTGCCATTTGGTTTAATTCATATAATGATAAAATGCACTTTTCCTCCTCAGTTTTTAATTTCTTATTATATTTAGCTAAGAGAAATAATGTCTTCATCCAAACCAGTTCACCTTATGCTCAATTGTTTTGAAGCTGGGCAAAATCCTCCATATAACGTCCACAGTCACAGGATTTTATTTTTTAATTTTTCAAAAGATGCCTGTTTCCTTATAATTCCACAGGAAAAGAAAGACTCACAGAGAATGTTGCATCTGTGGCAACACTGATTTCTTCTGAGTCATTAAACTGGACATGAACAGCTTATTTAACTTGCACTGAATTATTCAAATCTGTCCAACAAGGGAGGAGACCAACACTGAAAACAAAAATTTAGAAGGTCATAAAAATCAAAGGTGACTTAGAGCTTCCAAATATAGGCGTTATGTTATAGTGTACGCAGTCTCTGACATTTGGCTCTTTTTCTGGATTTTCTGAATCATTCCCTGCTGGGGGAGAATCTCCTAGTTCCAGAAACAGCGCCTTCTCCCACCCAATCCTGCCCTAGAGCAGCAGTGGAAAAACTGAGTAGTCCCTAGTTAAATAAATGGATATGCTTGGAAAGGGCACACCACCACACTACCATTCTGCCGTGAATTACAAAGCTTCCAGCAAAATTACGAGGCCTTGGGAGGCAAAGTGGTTAATTGTGACTCCACTTTAAAAATATGCCTCTGTATCCCAGCAAAATCAAATGTGATTTGAAATAGCCCACGTCCCTTTCTCTGTCAGGTATATGAACCATATGCTATCAAGCTGTCATGTGAAAGCTTGTCATGGCCATTTATTCAGCCTCAGAAACTTAAGGCAGTATTACTTTGCCATACATGCACAGCCTCATCTCAGAGAAATGAGTTTCCACAGTTAAAATCGTTACAAAGGAATACAATGAAAATTAGTTTGCTTTGTGAAATACTTGCTCAAGAGCAATGGTGCATCTTTATGGCAGTGAAACTACAATTAGCTGGTGACATCTGAGTGCCACTAAGATTTATCCTGGTGTTTTACAGAGAGTAAGCTCTGTAAAACAGAGCTTAAAAAATTCAAAGAAAAAAAAATTCAAACAGAGCTTTTAAAAATTGAAGCTTCCTGGCTGAATCTGGATACAGAACTCTGCAGTTTTTTACAGCACACTCTTAAGAAAGGGGTTGACCCTCAAGAGCTGGCTCCTACTTCGAAGAGGCTGGCAAAGCGCCACAGCCATTGTGCATTTCATATGCGCATCTTTTGCAGAAGACTGCATGCCAAACTGGAATTGTTTAAGTGGTGGAAGACACTAAACACTGGGTATTAAAACAAAAGAATGTGCGCAAGAAATGCTCCAAGAGACCCTACACAATTATTGAGGAGAGGCATTGTGATGAGGGAAAAGGAGCACTACAGAAACCAAGAGCAGTGCTTTGGTCAAGTGCACTTTTCTCCATGGCTCTTTCATAGGCAGCATATGTTATCTTACAAATTGAAGGACATTTTGACAAAAGGCTAAACTGAAGTGCATCATTATAACAGGTGGGAACCAAAGCAAAAACTGTATTAGCAGACAGCCCGTGTGTTTTAAGGACTTCCCACTCTGTGGCCAAAAGCAGCCCACCTGTATTCGCAGAGTGGAGCTTGGGAAGCTGGTGACAAGACTTTAAAAACAGTGTTCTGCAAGGGGCAGGCATCCAAAGACTTTGTCAAGGGGACTGAGACCTTGTCATCATGAGAGGGGGGAAAGTGTGGGTTTAGCAAGATAACACTCATGCATTACTACTCCAACAAAAGTCTCCAGTGCAGGCCTAGCCTAACACTATTGAGTCCGCATGTCAACACAGTGGAGCGTCAGTCAGCACAGCCATCTGCTGCTCCACACAGAGGAATGGCGTCAGGACCCACTGCCAACAACTGGGGTGCTCTCCTTACAGCATCTATCCCAGATGGTGAAGGAAAGGTCACAATAGATGAGAATTCCTCAAAACTGTCACTCAGCTAGCCCACGCAAAGGTTACTAAAAACAGAGCAACCCCAGCTTTGAATGAACATGAACATTCATCCTCCTACAACAGAGGTCAATTGCACAGTCCAAAGCAAAAAGTGAAGAAATGGAAAACTGTGAAGAGGAGCAGGCCAGAGGCAGCAAAGGCAGAAAACCCAAGTTTTGCATACCAGTGAATATGACACTCCTCCCTCTTGCACGCACCCAAGCCTTTAAACGTCAGAAAAGCCACAGAAAACATCTCAGCCTTCTGTCAGTCTTGACTACTATTTACAAGTGGTGTTGATGTTAAGCCATAAAGAATTTTGTTTACACTGATGCTATGCTCTTAGGTTGCCAGAAATGCAAAGAATATCGTAGTCAGAAAACAAGAGTCAGCAAATACTGAGGTTGCATCTGCAGGAGCCCACAGAAAGCACAAATTAGATATGAAAACTACCTGTCAAATAAGGGTAAGAAGTTAAAAGCCTTCTTTCCAAGAGCTAATTACAAAAGTATCCTATCAGCTTCATCTACAACATCACATGATACTGCATTAGAAAAGCAAATTTAGCTTATGGGGCATTTGAAGTGCCATTTATATAACTTCAACCCAAATAACAGAGCAGACGGTCTTTCTATCAGTCCAGTTGTTTTGTACTTCAGTAATGACTTTGAAGTGTGATGAGGGTTATGTGAAGCTTAAGCCTCTGGTTAGCCAAAAGCCACAACTGCATATAGCCTTTGCTCTTGAGTATCAGAGTAACACGGAAAGGTTTGGATTTAAACCTCCAGTGGATGCATCACATAGCTGTGACTCTAATCCGGGAGCAAATGTAATCCGTCCTCAGTTCTCAAAGTCAGTAAAACCGGCTGAGTCGACACTCTCCCAGCCAACAGCTGTCCTCAAACCAGCCTCTGCTCAGTTTGCTGGCAGAGATGCACCCAGCAGAAGGGACAGACCACTCAAAAAGAAAGTAGAAGCAATGCAAACATGCAGCCAGGCAGACTATGGCCTATTTCCACAGGCTGCTACCTTTCACTTTTTCTACTGCATCTCCAAAAATTCCTTGAGACAGTGTGTGGCAAAGAGAAGAATCTTCTACTAACCAAATCCTGAGTGCCTGTCTCTAGCAGCAATGTCCTCCACACAGGGCTATCATGAGGTCAGCTGTAGTCTTGAAAACCTCTAAAACACTAAGACACCATGACCTTGAGAAAACATCTTCCAGTGCTGCACCAGCTTCTGAGTGAGGAAGCTTCTTTTAAAGTCTGTTCTAAAGATCCCAAACCAACCAACTGCCCACTTGTACTAAAGCAGGGGGTTATTTTACCGCAGTGCTGGGCTATGGGCTTCCATTCGAGCTTCACAAGGCTTCATTGACACAGCTGAGTTTCTTCAGGATCTTCTGGATTCAAGTGCTACCATCTGCCACAGTGGCCACTCCCTCAAATTACACACTGTTATAGAGCATAATAACTTGTTACTCATCATAAAGGATAATTATCCTGCATGGCAAATATCTATTGCCACAAACGGTCTTTGTTGACAAAGGAAGAGGCTTATCTGACCAGACACAGGGGTTAAGTAATGTTTTCTTTCCCCTGCCCCAACAGTAGCTTGGGCCAGATTCTTTAGAGACACATGGTAAGGAAGGCAAAGGGTTTTTCCACTTTCCCTGCTGCTCTCATCTCTCATAACAGGATGCCACCACTGTCCATATAAGCATCTCATCTGGTGGTTCCCAGGCTTTCTGGGCTGCAGCCTGCTGTCAAGATTGAAGCTGCCCTCCACAGCAGATGACATGCTGTTGTGAAATATTTGACCAAAAGATACACAAAAGGGATGTCTCACCAACAACGAGACCACAGTCAAATCAGTCACACCCCAGGAATGAGGTAGGTGAAGGGCAACTAATCCTTTATTTGAGCTCCTGCCTAGGTCCTAAACTGTGTGGCATTTTCTGGCATGGGTTTATTAATGTGCCATGTTAAAAGTTCCCTTGAAGAAAGCACAGTAGAAGGCTTTTCCCCTTGTTGTATAATGTGCTTAGCAAATAGCACAGTTGAGTTACTTACATTCACTTATCACAGCAACCTCTTTGTTCTAGTATCTTATGACTTTGAGATCAGGGCAAACTCCATCAGTTAAGGAGCCTCATTAAAGTGATCTATTCATCCCAGAGTAGAGGAAAAATCTTAAGTTTCTGTGATGGAAGTTATCACTGAGAGTTTTAAATAGTGGAATACTTGTATGTGGAATAGCAGGTTTCAAATCAAGAGTGTTATATGCGTACACACATAGAAGCTTATACTGCCTGCAATAATTGGCACTGTTACAAAAGCAGATCTTTTGGTCAATGTCTGCAGAAACACTGTGCACAGCAGCCTGCCTAATAAATGCTTCCCTGCAGCAGAGATCTGTGCACAGAAGCATGACAGCTCACAGTTTCCCCTTGGTCCTAAGGAAAAGCCATGTGCGGTAGAAGCTCAAGAGGAATGCCATCAAAGTGGAGCCTCCTGAAACTCCAGGTGAATGAGCAGAACAGCAACGAAGCCAGAACCCCATGTAATTTCTAGAGCAATTCCTACAATTCCAAGAGCATGAGTCGTGACTTTATAGCAAACAGAATCCCTGGATTTGTCAGAGTGTTCAAACAAATAAAAAGCAAACAAATGAGAATTAGTGTCAGTGTCCAAGTGCACGAATTTGATAAGGAATAGTACAGCACAGCTGAACGAGGCCAGGCAAAGCAGCACTGCCCAGGCACCCTGCTCCCAGTGCCAGCACCAGGACCACGCTGGCCACGTCCATCCTCCTGGGGTGACTGAATGGCACGGCTCCGTCTCCCTCACTGGGCAGCAGGACTGATCAAATGCCAGAGGTGATCACCCAGAAAACCTTGCCCCATGCCTTGTTCCCACCACACAGCAGCTCTCCTGCCTGTGTAATTTAAAGTTCATGTCTCCATACACCATTCCCTGTGGACTTCCACGTGCTTTACAGAGGCAGCAAGCAGGGATGGCCCAAATAGCCAGGGCGTAGTCTGGCTGTCTCTTGCAACTGCAGACAACATGGTCTGAGCAGTCACCACTCCTGCTCAGCAAGCTGCATTCAGCAGCTGTTTAAGTGAAGCCAATTTACTTGGCAGACAAAGAAGCTCCCAGATTAACCTGGATCAGCCCTGGGTGCTGAGAAAGAGTAACAAGAAGCTAGCAGGAGAGCTCAGGGACATGTGCTGCTTCTTCTTCACTGATCAGAATGTGCTTGAAGCCACAGAGAAGTGATGACACTCATCCAGCATTGTGTCAGAGAGGAGGTGGGACAGACCCAGAGTGGCTACAGCTCCCAGCCAGTGTACTCCACTTAGACCACCTCATGTTTTAGTGCCTCATTTAGACATTTTACAGTGCAGGAATACATACACGTTATATAAGTGCTAATTATATAGTGTACAGGGCTCCTACTTCCAACTTAAGGGCAGCATTAATGCATTATTCATTACTTCAGCATTTACTCTTCACTATTTGGATCATTCTCTGATTTTTGTAGTAGCCCCCCTTCCTCCTCCTCCCTCCGCCTCCCCAGTTTAGTCAAATAGCTCCTAGCTATAATCTTGATTACAAATTGCAAGCCCTGGTTTTTAGAGAATTAATTATGGAGTCAGAGGAAAATCCTGGTGCATGACAAGTGGTAGTTTAGAAGCACAGGACAGCAACAGGAAGTGTCAGAGTCTTCTCAGCAAGGCCCTGTTAAGCAACAGAAGTCTGAGACTGTCTCTTTATCACAGGGCATCAAATAAATCTCCAAACAGTGAACAGCTGCAGCTTAATCCTAAATGGCCATATGCTGTTTAAAAAATAAGCCAAAATAAACAAAAATCAAAACCAAAAACAGAACACCTAAAAAATCACAAAGGCTGGGAGGATGGAAAGGGTCATTAACTTTATTTTAAAGCCCTTAATAAACACTGATGCCTGCAAACTGTCACAACTGCTGCAGTGCACAGCCAGTGTGCAGGTATGTCACCAGTAACAGTACAAAGTTGTAGAAATGACCATCACATAAATTGCAGAGGACTGCATCAATGGAGGAATTGTATTTAACCAGCCTGCTAGTATCCGCTGAGAAAAAAAAGGAAAGATTTAAGGTCTAAAGAAAGGAGGACTTGTCATATCTGCTTCACCAGATGCATAATAGTGGACAATAAACACGATTCTGCTGTGTCAGCTCTGTCACCGAAGGTTTTTCTTTAGAGAGGATACAGGTAAACAAAAGTAAAATCCCGAATCCTTCTAATTTTAAAAGACTGTGAACTTTTTGGGGATTAAAAAAAAAAAAAAATAAATCTTTTTAAAGCTCTTCAAAGAGCCATGGAAAGGAGATTTTGTTAAACACATGATTCTCAGCATCTTCTTATTTGTGCTACACAGTGTGTGTAGGGTAAAGATTTAAGACGCTTTGCCTGTGAGTGGATGCAGCCTGCCACGAGCTGCAGCAGTGTGCACTGCCTGAACTGAAATAACCCTGCACAGGCAGGGATCCAGCCAGACGTCTTAGGGGTTACTAGGATTCACACTGAAAGAGGAGAAACACTGACTCTCACTCTCTCTCACTAATAAAAATTAAAATTGCCAAAGGCAGATGTCTCCACATGCTTAAATTCAGCTGGATAGTATTTGGTTGGGATTGCATTGCCACAGGACTGAATAAGAGGAAGTTCTCTAATCTCCCTTGGTTAAGCAAAAACAGCATGTCTTTTTGGCTTTACAGAGAAAAGAGAAAAATAGCACACATGCCACACAGTCTCTGTACTGTAAGGCCTCCCTCTGTAAGGAAAAGAAGTTCCTGATGTTATGCAAGTCCTAGCAGTGTAAGAAAGGTTAATAGAGTTTACTGAACTTTTAATAGGGCATAACTCTAGCATACCTGCACTGCATCAAAAAGGTGATTTAATTCCTTTTCCTGTTTATTGCTCAATGACTAAAGGCTTAGAAAGGAAAGGGGTTTGGAGGCAGAAGCCATTTCTCCTTTCCATTCACCTTGCCTAAACATTCCAGTTTTTTGCAGATGTACAGCACACGTTAAGGGTACTGAAGCTTCCAGACACATTTATCACTTCAGTGGGACTGATGTTGGTTTGCAGTCCAGGTGGCCAGGATACCTGGCAAGAAGGAAAGCCTCCTGATGAAGGGGAGTCCATGGAACAGCAGCTTGGAAGGCACAGTCCCCCCATCAGGCTGGCTCCTCTCATGCACAATGCCAATCAGGCACTTGGGGCTTCCTGAATCTTAATCTACAGCTGAACTGCTTGTGGTCCCTTAGCGGCTCGCCAGCTTCACTAGCTTAATCAATAAAACACTAAGCAAGTGATAACCCTACTGTGGTATAATACTTATAAGCCAGTAAGGAAAATCACAACGCTTCCCCATGCCTGAAAAGACTGGCCAGGTCACAGATGATGAAAAGAAAGCAGCATTCAGTCACTTCACTGAATAAAAAAGCTGAGTGCAAGATGGCAATTTCAGCATCTCAGTAAGGTCACCATGAAGCAGCACCATTCTTGGGGAAAGGAGCATGAGGTAAAAAAAAAATTAGTCCTAATAGAGCAAAGAGGAAGGATGGGTGTCTGGGTGACACCATAGGTCACAGCCAACCTTTTACCAAGTCCACAGGATGGTCAGCAAGGCAATGATGACAAGATTGGGTGGTCTCACTCGGACAATGCCAGATGTACAAATGACCATGTAGTGACACAAGAGGATGAAGAAAGAAGAGGTACCCTTGGGAAAGAAAGGCTACAGAGGCTGCAGTTGTGCCTTCCTCTTTTATGAGAACATCGGGAGGAGATGACAACATACGTTACTTATCTCATGACATAAGCACAGGGGAAAATGCCAAGGACAGCTTTCCCAGAAAAGTGGGGTAGAAGAAGGGAGCAGAAAGGAGAATTTTAAATTGCCCTTCTCCTCTTCAGAGAAAAGCACAAATAGGCAAAAAAAATTACACATTTTAATAGTCAGCATGGGCAGAAAAAGAGGCTGAGCTAACAGCCTCATTGCTCATCACTGCTGAACAGATCTTCAGCAGTGATGCTCCTCCCTTAATTTAAAAGGATAGCAGGGTGCTCATCCCAGAGCCTGGGTTCCTACAAAACCTCCCACCAGCTGAAGTTTGCTGACTGCAACCAGAAGCAGAGAGACAACCTGTTCTGATGAGCGAGCAGGGGCAACTCGTGCGTGCGCAGATACAAAGACACCGTGCAAAGGGAGCTTCGTTACACCATGAGGCAGAACCAACACTTTGTTGGGATCAATCTACCCCCACTCTGGCAGGAAAACATGAATTAGTCAACACTGCCACAAACCACCACCTCACAACCAGCTCTGCACTGGAGAAATCTCTCACAAGGCAAACCATCTGATTTCCTAAGTCAGCAAAGCCAGCATGCTGGGCTTTTGATTTCCTCTCTGCCCTACCCCCATCCCAAAACACAATAATGCCTTAAAGCCCTTTTTCAAGAAGGGAAATACCCATCATGTCTACAGGATGTGAGGTGAAAGGGATGTGGTTAGGTGGAGGAGGTGGAGCAATGTGTCTCCGACTGCTGTGCCCTGTATGTCACACCAGGATGTGATACATAGAACCAGAAACATTTCATCTGGAAAAGAGCTGCAAGATCAGCAGCTCCAACCACCTGACAGCACCAAGTCCACTACTAAACCCTGTCCCTAAGCACCACATCTTTTAAATACCATCAGGGTTGGCAACTCAACCTCTTCCCTTGGCAGCCTATTCCAATACATGACAACCCTTTCAGCAAAGAAATCTTTCCTAATATCCAATCTAAGACCATGCATATCATTGTGGGATTTGACTGACTATCCACCTCCCACTTTAGCTGTCCTATCTCCCAGGAACACAGCCTTTTCTACAGGAGATGCTCTGAGGGATGAAAGCAAAAAGTGTGAGATTACAGATCACAACAGACCTGCAAAATTGTTAAGTGCAGCTCTAAGTTAATTCTGCTATTTTTTCAGAAACTATCTTCACCATTTTTGAATATTCCTAAGAGGCAAAACTTGAAAGTTAGAGCCTGACACTTCAAAGGAGTCTCCAACATCTATTTAGGGAATAGATAGGACCCACCATAGATCCACCATTGATTTAGGGATCCCAGTCATGCTGGCTGGTGCTCATGGTTATAGATGTTTCCAGGTTCTCGCCATTATGAGAAACCCTGAAAAAATCCCAGATTCAATCCCAGCTTCCCTCTCCTTAAATATCTCCTTCAGCAATCCAAATACACACAACTAATAACATTGGAAGGAACAGCAGAGAGAACAGAAGCACAGCCAGATGTACCAGAAGTTCTAATTTCACCTGGGCTCCTGACCTGCTAGAAGGCAGGAAAAGTGATAGAACTTAGCTGGAATAAATTTTCCTTACTCTTCTTTCCCTTTGGACCTGTGAATGCCTTGAGAGATGTGCAAAGTCTTCTGGAGCCGCACCTTGAGGCCACCATCTTATAAATGACACAATCCAAATTTCCAAGGTCAAATCCCTGCACCAAAAGATGCCCTTGTAAAGACATCTGAATATATCTATTTATTCATTACCTTGTTCTCTCTCTCTCTGCTTGTATCTGGGTTTGGGGGAAAAAAAAGCCAGTTCAGTAGAAAGCACCCTCCTCCCTGTCCCATTAACCTGCTTTTATTTCCCCAGGCACCAGCACACAAAAAGAAACAGCAAACCAGGTGTGGATCAACCTCTGAGTGGCTGCAAGAAGGGGGATGGGGGGTATGGCATTTCTTCCTGCTGAAACCCAGCCCCACTACTGCTAAACATTTGTGTTTCTTGTTGGCAAGCCAGGAAGCAGATAAATGGAACACAGCCACAAGCCAGCCTGGCTAGCCAGGCATCCTCCCTAACACACCACAGAGCCAAAGGCTCATCCCACCATCACACCATGCAGCCGCCCCCTGCTTTGGCTCATCGCTAATTCAGGGTTGTGTTATTCCCAGGAACCGCCGCTTGTGTTCCCACATGGAAAGCCAGCAAGGGAACATGCTAGCCTTCCGAAAAACCATGCTCTGTGAGAAGGAGGGGATTAGGAGGGAACAATGTCGGAGTGTCTTCAGTGAGCTGGAAGCAATCCCAGCTTCTAGCTGCACAATGACATGCAGGAAGGAGTTTTGAAAGCTTCTCAGTCACAGCAGACCTCTGCGTGCCAGGCTCGGAGATGTCTGGACATAAGAATGGCTCTTACAGCATAAGGATGCAAGAGGACTACACAGCCCCCCATGCAGACCAGCCCTGGCCAAGTGGAGAATGGTGGCTCAAGCTTAGCTTTTCCTTTCTTGGCATTGAGTGATAATTGTGTAGCCCAGATCCTCAACCTTATTGAGGTCAGGGGCTTCGGCACAAAACAGTCTTAGAAGCACCAGACTTCTGTGGGAATGAGAAAGTCTGCTTTATGCAGACGCAGAGCTCTCCAAATATTGGAGCTGAAGTGCAAATGTATCTTGGAAAGGGAAGACAGAAGGAAATCGTGCTTGATGGGATGCACATACTGGTGCAAAATTATGTCTTGTGCAGCTTTTGGTATGATTTGCATGTTTTGTAACAAGATCCAAGGCAAACTCTTAACAAGCTCCAAGTCAAACAAGCTTTTAACAAACTACATGCAGGGCATGAAACAGGATTATGTGGATGCTCATGAAGATGTTCCCCATAGGTTCTCCCTGATGCCCTGGTCCCCCACTGCCATGCCACACATGCCTCCCACTGATCTTCTCAGGCCTGAGCAGGGGATAACACCCCAAAAACAGTGTTTTGGGGAAATGGTGAAACTGACAGCAGACACCACCAGGGAAAAGGGGCAAGAACATTGAATGCTGAGCCCTGGTGACAATTTTATTAGATTCAATAGTGGATAACATAAAGAGGCAACATAAAGAAGGCACTAGTGATTCTTCTCAAGGGTGTTTACAACCTGCAGGTCTACAAAGGCCATGGAGGAGAAATTATAAACCTTTAACAATGCTGATCCCACTTCAGTTTCTTGATTATTCTGAGGAGGAAGTAATCATTGCTCCATGGAAATCATTCCAGATTATTTGAAGAGGTGTGCCTCACACAGACTTTGTTAGCATGACTGACTGCCTGCCTCCTAAAGTTGTGCTATAAAAACAGCCTATAAAAACAATCAACCCAGTAATTTAATACCTATGGGCAATAACACAGTACTAAAATATATCTTGCCATTCATTGCACCCATAAGGCAAAATGCCAGTATGGAAAACAAGACATAAAAATAGGGCGACAGGGAAACATGCAGAAGTGTTTGATTGGATGAAGCGCTCTGGAGGATAAAAAAAAAAGGGATAATCAAAATGTCCAAAATTTAACCACCAATTCAGTGGGAAAAAACTTATAGATATGACAGCATTTCCAAGAACATCCCAGTTTTGAGGAGCAGACCTGGGAGGTGAAACTTGAGCCAAGCACAGGGAGTAACAAAAAGGGAAGCAACAATCTCTGTGCTTTTTTTGGATGCTGGATTTATGCTGTTGTATGACCCTTGCTCCTTGATAACATGAAATTGGCCTGTAGCAGATAAATACACATGGATATCTCATCTCCAGAAGAACTGAAGTTTTTAGACCATCATAGTTACATTCCTACTGAAAAACACACTTAGGTATGAGTTAAGTGAGTACACACACTTTGTGCCGGTCTGGCTGTAGACTCCAAAACAATAATCCAAAATCTATCACTAAGCACTCTAAAAACTGGAGCACAGGGAACCTTGTGTGGGCAACTCAGGCTTTCTCCTACTAATACCGGGGATTAGCCAAATCAATTTGGCACTGATGATGAACGACACCGCCATGACAAAGCTGATATTCCTCCAGTACTTTCTATTTTTAAGAGATATTCTGAACAGAGTGCTGTGCTGAAGAGCTGCTAGACAAAAAAGATTCTTCTGATATAA
Source organism: Pyrgilauda ruficollis (assembly GCF_017590135.1). Classification (NCBI taxonomy): domain Eukaryota; kingdom Metazoa; phylum Chordata; class Aves; order Passeriformes; family Passeridae; genus Pyrgilauda; species Pyrgilauda ruficollis. Next base: position 25,650,697 of record NW_024519206.1, on the reverse strand, counting down.
ATTCATCAGTCTCTCCTCACAGAGCTGACATCTCCAACACTATCTTCAGGAAGATAGTATGCATATGGAAGAGGAACCATAAACTGTCAGTGCAGGATGCACCCCCACAGCATAATCAGATAGGAAAAAATACTGAGTACTCACACTGCCAAGCGCCTAACGTACATAAAAACTCCTTTAAAACTCTTTAAGAAGTTAAAAATTATACCACATCCAACACCTCAGGAAGCTAACAATTTATTTCTCTGCAGAGCTTTTAGTACCTCTGAGGAACAGAAATAGAAAACATAAATACTTTTTTCCTTTAAAGCAATGGTACAAGAGCCTCCTCTAATTGCAAGAATTCCTAACAGCCCCAGACATAAAAGGCAAGGCTGCAGTATTCAGGCAGCTTTTGCCTGAAACTTGATATATCTTAAAAGGCACTGATTTTCAAACTGCCTGGCAAGAGGCCTCAGCAGAGAAAGAAATGCTGCAGCACATCTTGGAACAAGAAGATGGCATTGGAATGATTTGGGGGAAGTATTACACATGATCCAAGGAAACTGAAGTCCTCAGCCTTGTAGGTGAGAGATGATTTCATTCAACCCTCATGGTGTGAAAGCAAAGGCTTGATCAAGCAGCGTTTGAGATAACTGGAAGTGTTCAAGGTATGGCAAGACTTGAACATACCAAAAAGCCAAGTAAAACCAGTGAAAAGGCTTTAGATCCAGGAGGGGTGGAAAGAGGACATGGAAAGGGGACTCATGTTCAGGTTGCAAGAGCAAGCTTCAAATATAAGGTCAAAGATAGAAGCAAGTTTATGAGGCAATTTCTTTTCAACCTATAGACAACCAATATACAGATATCTGCCCAGTTTCTTACTTTCAGTTTCTTTTTGCCAGATTTCAGAGCTCAGCTGGGCAATATAGGTCACCATCATCCTTGCATCCAGCTCCTCAAAAAATCTGCTGCACACACACACATAGAGAAAATTTAAAAAAAAATTTAAAAAAAGATGGAAAAATGGATAGAAAAGCAAGTCAAACTTCAGCCAAGTCCAAGTACTCTCAGTTTAAAATAGAAATGGGAAACACCTCATCCTTGGAGGTGGCTTTTGCACAGCTTCCATCCAGCAGCATTGCTTTCAGAACTTTTACTGACAACAGCCCAGGGTCAACATTTTTGAAATATCTATCTGTATCTATATCCAGGAGCTGATCACTGAAAGTGTATCTTGTCATTTAAGCCACAGCTTCCTTTTGTGCAGCGCTGCTTTGCACTAGAGAACTCAGAAGCAATAAAAACATGACATTGTAGGGGTTTCTTGGTAACCAATGGGTAATCTTCACCAGGAGATCCCTCTGGGATGTGCTGGAAGTACCTCTGTGCTATCTGCCAGCATTACTGACCCCTTTGCCCTCACGCAGGCCACATGCTGCTTATTGCTCAATGCCGTGTTTTCAGGAGAGCAGCCAACAGGGACGGCAGTGGGCAGCTGGCAGTCTCCATGAATTATGAAAGGGGCCTGTAAACACAGCTAGAGATACTGGAAAGAGCTGTACAAAGGACTAGCAGGAAGATATAGACAGATAGATAGCCAAAATTTGCACTGTCATTACTGCCAGAATCATAGGAAAACTTGGGCCAGGCAGAATAAAGGTTGCAAAGGGCAGTCAGGTATCACTGCAGTATTTTCTTGGCAATAGCACTTATTTTAGCTCTTAATGCACCAGCAGCTCTGGTGTTTTGTGTATGGGGGCAGAATCTCCTGCAGACACAGTGTACTTCTCCTCCTGCGTATTGTGGCACTGGTATGTGCCTCACCACCATCACAAGAGGGGAACAACTCAAAGATTTCCCTAAGGCAATCCTTACAGAAAGGAAGGATTCCATCACTGTGTCCAGTGGAAGAGCAGTATCTGCCCATATTAGCTTAAAATGGGATTACCACTGGAAATTTCCTGCCCTGTTAGAAAAGCAGACTGTTTTAAAATAAGTCATATGGGTTGTTCCCAGCTAAGGCTATCCTCCCTGACAGGGGTTCACACTATTCCATGTTTCTGCCTGCTTAGAAGGAGAAAAAAAGAGGAGTAAGGCAGTCATTTAACATTCTACAGGTAGTAGGTTTGACAGCAAACCCGAAGAACTTGCCTTGCATGTATGAAAGGAAAACTTGCCTGACAGTTCATTTTTCAACACCTAATTAAGACCTGCTTTTGACACAACACCCTGCAATTCAGCAGTATTGAGACGGAACCACACTTGGGCTTATTTGTTTAAATAGAATAAATAAAGAAACCAAATATAAGGTTTCTAAGTTAACATCCAGCGCGTATCCAACAGCACACTGCTTCCAGTTTGGCAGAAAGGTGGCTAACCTTTACTCCAGCCAAGCCTGAGCTAGAGAGAGTGGGCACTGACCGGCAATTACCTCAAGGGAGCCTGGAGCAAGCCCTGGGCAGCGGAGCGCCTCCGCACCCGCACCCGCAGGGCTGCGAGCGACACAGCGGCACGGAAGCGCAGGGGAGCAGCGGAGCTATAAATACCGAGGAGGGGAAGGATAAGTCTGAAGGCAAAAGCAGCAGCTTCTTTATTGCGCCCGCCGCGTGAAGCGGAGGGAAGGGCGGCTCTGCAGGACTGGCGTGCAGCAAGCACGGCGGATTGAGGGCAGGAAGGCTGGCACTGCCTCACGCAGCCAGAGCAGAGCTGATCAATTAGCTGTTCAGTAACCCATTAACAACCCGTTCAGCTGTGAATGGCTCGGACAGCTGTTGTAGCTAAATTTGCACAGGAGATTGATCACATTACCTGAAACACCTCTAAAACCAGAGAGAAAAATAGCCACGCAGAAGGAAAAGGAAATTTTCTGGTTCTTCCTCATTACCCATATCCATAAGCCTACGGTGAGAGCTGCTCCCAGGTACAGCCTTGCCCATTGGGATTTTCAAAGAGCACAAGGGCATTACTGCGCTCTCCCCCCAGCTCCGTGACAGACACAGGGACAGAACAGACAGACAGACTGCATAGCCATGAGGCTCCCTTCCAGACGGCCTCAGTCAGAGGGCTTCCAATCCATCCTGCACAAGCAGGCTGCATTAATTCCACTGCACTCACAGTGCACACCCAGTATCCACAGCGTTCTCAGCCATCCCTAGCACACACGACAATATAACCCCAGATGTATTTTTCCATAGGAATCAATTGTTTTTTAAATTATATTTTTATACACAGTTGAACTTTTGGAATATGCCCGCACATGGGGCGTATGCAGGGTAAACTTATTTCTCCTGCTCAATGGCCTCTAATAATTTTACCAGAGGCACTGAAAATAACAGCTTGGTGCTGACACTGGGTTCCTTCCTGCACAAAACCCCCAGCAGCAGGGAGGGAAAGGAGGTCAGCGGCACTGAGCCTCCCCGCCGGTGACCGAGGCGTTTAAAACACTCGTGCCATTTGAAAATGTCACATGGTCTGATCAGGGCATGGATATGCTGTATAAGCCAGGGGTGGGATGAAAGAGTTTATTGACAGAAAAATATCCTTTTTTACCACAGCTACGTATTCCCTCCATATTTATCTACTACTGATATGATGCCCACTATGCTTTTGGCACCGTACAAGGCATTTTGGAATCCACTGTGGAGCACCCCGGCCTGAGATGAAGGAGAAGACAAATGTGAGAAAGGAGGTCTCTAGTAGGTCTCCCCCTCCCCTCAGCAAAGCCATCATGCACTTTTACTCTTTGATAAATCAGAGGGGATCACCAGCTATTACTCAAACAAAGCACAGTACCTCTTCAAAATAATAATGAAAAAAAAATCTGGAAGTGAAGAAGCTATTGTGTTCCTATTTTTAAGCACTGTTATTATTAATGTGCCACGGTTCTTGTCTCTATCACCACACCATATAATAGTGTTAAGAAATTACTGCAGCATATTGTAATTATTTCAGTAAGCGCACTGTGCTTCCATCTGTCAGCTTACACTTGCATTACAATGAGGAACAATGTGACTTAAAGTTACATGCACACTGTAATCTATGACCTATCACCTCTTCTCTGCTCATCCAGCCAACTCTTGAAATCATGTTCCCAAAGAAACATTAATTAAAGACTAAAGAAGCAGGGTCCTCCTAACAATTAAGCTGTAGGAAACACACTGAAGCTCAACTCCATCAAGAAGGATACAGCTAAATTTGAAAAAAACTCATTGTGTCTTAGATGTCCCTGTTTAACACTGTTGGAGACCCATGTTCACACTAATGCTAATATGCTTGGTTGCAGAGACAGTGTTTTCCTCTAGTTAACAGCAAATGACCAAGTTTTTGCTTGCACCTTGTCAGGAACTCAGTAGCCCTTGGTTCTTCTTTCCCAGTAAGAAATGGAAATGGTTCTATTGCTCTTTTCAAAGACAAAGTTAGAAAACCACCCCTCCTGCAGCTGTACTGCAAGTTCCCAAAGCACAGAAAAAAAAAATCACAAAGCATTAAATATTTCTGCTTAGAGGAAAAAGCCCTGTAGGTACCTAGTCTGTCTCCCACAGCCATGTGGCACAAGATTTCTGAGAAGTCAAGCAGAATGAAGCTATAGTCTTGTGGCCTCTGCTTGTGATTCAGGAACAGGCAGTACAACATCACTTAATAATTCACCAATTTATTACCATAAATCAGCCAGCCCGTTTAATCTTTGCCGCGTGGAATAAAGCAAACATTGCAGGATCTACAGGAATAAGCTGGCAGCTCTGGTTTACCAAAATACCTGCAATGTGAAACATGAATCCAGTGACACAAAATAACATGTGCAAAATAGTCAAGCAGGCATGGATTGAAACTATGTGGCCATTAAGTGCTGCCAGATGTATCAATTAGACATGTTGGGAGAAAATAATAACATATGAACCAACTCTTTCCCCACTAATCTGTTTCATTTTAGTCAAGCTTTATGGCACAAGTAACAGTGGCAGGGCATGGTTATAATTTTAAAAAGGAGAAGAATAATGTTTATTTTATATGGATAAGCCAGCCTTTAACTATACTATTTTCCCAGCCACATTCTCAACTTTAAAGCAGATAAAAATGACTGGTTGGATACAGCTCTTGAATGTTCAGGAAATACGCTGAAACTGCAATTGTGCAAAGTTAAAACAATGCCCAGATCTCCACTTAAAACAGAAAATCCCTGGAAAGGCTACTCAGGGGTAATTTCAAGGGTCTGTCCTACATTCCTATGTCATGTCTGAGGAAGGAAAGCTGTGGGGCTGTGGCAACAGAGACCAAGCAGGATCAAGCAGCTAGCTCAGTGCATTCACCCCCGAGATCTCCTGCAGAGCACGTGGCTCCAGATGCCTTCTCCAAGTGTCCGGCCACAGGGATGGCGTACACCCTCCACAGTCTTGCTGCAAGTCCACCCACTGCTTTTAATCTCTCCTGCAAAAACCCAGGAGCTGCAAAGTATCTCAAACAAGCAACCCACCTCCTTCAGGAGGAGCAGGTGATGCCCTTGTACCTCGTAGAGGGGCTCAGTACTGCATCCCTGTGAAGCAAAAGTTTGGAAATGGAATTCAATTAATGTGTTATTTTATTAATTTGAAACTGATATCACCTGCTCCCCCAGCAGCAGTCCTGAAAGGGGCTGGAATCGCTCTCCAAAACGAGAGAGGAGTCCTAACCCCAGGGAGAGGGCAGAGTACCTCAGAGGAGTCCTAACCCCAGGGAGAGGGCAGTGCTCTTTAGCATTAAGCTTGGCAGCTTCATGTGATTTTACACAGGCAAAGGAATGGACCAAATCCTGAACAGGAGTAAATGAGTCGAGTTTTATTTCACTGGAAAATACAAATCTCCAGGTGTGACCTACTGCTTTCCCATGCCACATGGTATGCAGAAGGCAGTTCAAGACTCCCACTAGTCTCCAGTAGGTAAAACATCATTGTCTCATGCAGGTGGAGGCCAAAAAAAACCAACAAAAAAGCCAATCCCCAAAACAACAGCTCTTCCATCACCCCACATTTTGTCCTCTGAGGTATCAGAGGACAAAATAATGGTGGCTTTATATGCATAATTTTTTCTACTGCTCATTAAAATCCTTTGTGAAGTACACATAAATGATATCATCTAACAATTCCTTTTTTTCTTAAGTTTTCTCCGAAGTTAGAGGAGGCAGGATTTCCTCTGTATTACATAAGGAGAAGAGGGTGTATTTGTTCTTCTGCTGTTTAAGACTTATTAGCATGGTCAGGTTACTCGGGCCAGGCCCTCTTTCCTGATCTTTTCCTGCAGGGGAATTATTCTTGGCAAGGCTCCAGCCTAACCCAATGGAGGAAAAACCACGTAGCTTTACAAAGAGATATAAAACAGACGCACTTCAGGACTTTTACCAACCACTGGGAGCTTCAGCAACAGCATAGAAACAACAAATACAAGCTGGTGATGAGCCTCTGAAGTGTGCAAGTACACCCATCACTACTACCATGATAAATTACATGATGTCTGCTCCATGGGGGTGTAATCTTTTTCCATTGTCTTGATGGGAAACCCAATACTTTCCTGGAGGCAAGGTACCACACCATACCCCTTCCCAAGTAAATTAACAAGGCCCAGTAGCAAAGAGCTGCCCCTTGTAAAACCACACCTCTCAGCCCAGACCAAGAGACTGGAGAGGAAAGTACAAGTCCCACCCTGTTATTTAGTGTAGGGGAACAATGGCAAAAGTGGTTCTCCTGCCTCCAGCACCTAGTGCAGGGGCCAGAGCAAGATTAACTTTTCCTCATGTCTTAATAGGAAGAGACTGCTTCAGAGGCTGGCTCAGAAAGCTCTCTTTTTATTAGGTGACAAGAGGATGTGCTTAAGGTCTCCTGGGGCAGGTAAGGTTAAGAAGAGGAACTTTCAAGCATGGTGGCACAGCAAGGGTTACCCAGGGCTTACCTGTCCACCCACTGCCTCCCAGGAAGCAATTTTGGGCTGAGGTTTACCTATTGTTCCCCCAGCTGGAACACTGATTTAAGTCCCAGACACAAAAATTGAGATTAATTTCTTGCCTTTGAGAGACCTCTATGTTTCTGTTTAACCAAACTGAAAACAGCTCACCAGTTACAAACCTTGAGAAGGAAAAAGGACTGACATGTTCCTAAGGCTTGCTGTCCATGCCAAGAAAAAACCCCACCAGTGCTAAGTACAAACCTTATACTGCTATTTGTATTTATTACTCCAGGGACATGCAAGCTATAACTTTTTTTAAAGTGAAAAGAGTCAATCACTGGAACAACCTCCTAGGGATGAAGAAGAGGTTTTCAAATCTCTAGCCTGTGTGACTGGATACAGGGATAGATAATTTCATCCAGGCTCCCCTCTCCAGGAAAGGATGGGTCAGATGATATTCTGAGATCACTTTCAACTTGAGCTCTTCTGTGGTTCTGCAGTTTTTGTGACAAGTGTTAAGGCTTTATTACTTACACTTTTTGCATGTAGAAGATGTAACCACACCAAGAAGCTGCCCAAAGAAAGCAGCAGAAGGAAACAACAGCTTGAACTGCTTGACATCTGAAAGGAAGAGGAGCTGGGCTCTGTGGGCCTTTGGACGCACAATCATCTTGACACACGGTCCCCCTCCTTTAGATAGAGTACAAGTTCTGGCCTTCACACCCCCTATCAATTTTCATTCAGTCAACTACAAAGTGTGTTTCCAAGGGAAAAAAAAAAAAAAAGTTAAGAGGTCTTCACAAAGTTGCTGCTCAGTATTACAAAGCATCATGAAAACCAGTTGGAAAACCTCCACTGGAAACCATGCTGGGGAAGGTGCACAGCTGATCACTGCCCTTGGCTACTTGCAGCCTTTGAAGCACAAAGACACACCTTTACAGTGCCCTGTCTGTCGGTGTTGCTCATGCCTGCCCCACACTTCTTCATGGGATCATCCAGCTGGCACCCTGACAGCCACAGAAAGCAGGCACAGGGTGTCACAGGGTGTCACAGGGGCCACGAGCTCAGTTTATGGCAAGGAGGGACAGGCCTGAGGCAGGTGTGGATAAGGAGTGGCAAAAGTACCCTTCCCTATGGACCTGGTGTATGGGACAGTTCTAGGGTGCTTCCACTGTCCTTGTCCAGAGGAAACATCCTCTGGGGTTGGGAAGATGGGGCTACATATTCTCCACAAAAACACTTGCTGCCTTTGACCTGAACTTGCCCTTTTAATCCGTGCTGCTCTTACCCTACATTTTTCTTTATTTTTTTTGGTGAGAAGAAGCAGTCGGTTCCCTCATTCCCCCTGAGAATGGGGAGGACATGGAGGTCAGATAGAGGGGATGACCTGCATCCCCAAGACAGACCAACTCTCTGTCAATAAATCCCAGATTTTCAGAACAACACCTGCAAGAAACACTGCAGGTTTGGGCAAACTCACCCCAGACTTGATACTTCAATCTAATTATGTGTCATGCTCGCCTCCTCGTTCATCATGCTAAGCTATTCTAAAATTACCCTCTAGTCCTCTGAATGAAAACACCTCGCTCCTTCACTTCAAACACTGTGATAAACATAGATCCTTGTAATATGAGAAAAGAGGGTGAGGACCTTGCTGTATTTCATTATTTTTGCACTACAGCAATGAATTTCAAAATAGCTTAGCAGTAGTAGTCATGCTTACTGATTTAGTGTACATTCCCTTCACTGCTCTTCAGAAATTTAGCACTTCTGGGAACAAGTATGAGACTTTGAATTAGGTTTTTTTTTTTTTTTCCTCCCTTCAGTAGGTTACAATATGACATTTTCTTGCTTTTTGTTTAGCTTGAATGAAAATCCGGCCCTCTTTCCTTCCTGCACAACTGTTCCCTTAATGCAAAGGGCTGGAAGACAGGAGGAGCATAGCCTCTAGCCTCACCTGGAAAGAGGCAGTACTTTTCCCTGTTGTTAACACCTGAAAGAACAACCCCAAGAGGTTTTAAAGCTACTTGCTGTGACCAGGTCATTAAAACACAAAAAAACCCAACCAACCAACAAAATTTTAAAAAGCAAACCCCAAGGCAAGGCCCAAAGCAAGCCTTTTAACTGGCACAAAAGTCCCCAATACATAAAATCTAGATTCTTTGCTTCTCTTTACACAGTTTTACTAATCTTCTTGACTTGCTGTGCTTTATTTCTGGACTTAAGAAACCAGGTGAGGCAGCTCCTCCAGCTGTATGTACTGCAACAAGACAGTACTCCAGCTCCTGAGAGCATCCCGGACTACCTGAGACCAGCCCTGACTATAAGGAACCAGCATGAAGGAGCACCCTTATTCCTGCACATCAGGGCAGCAGCAAGCAGGTGCCCATTAGCACAGCTCACGAGAGCACCTACTGTCAGGCCAAAGAGCTTTCAGATCCACCTCCAGCGTGGGTCACAGCTGGAGACTTGAGCAACACATGTGGGACACCCACAGAGCACCTTGAAAACACACCCATGGATTTTGTGAGGCTGTGAGTGCTGGCGAGCCCCAGTGATATATTCTTGCTTGGAGAAGCAAGAGGTGAATTTCTCCAGCTGACTGTCTACTGACGTTGATTTACCTGGGCAAAGATTAGTTTGCAAGGCATTCTGTCCATTCCCAGGGTACACAACCTGAGCTGGGAGTGAGACCATGGAGCCCAAAAAGCAGAATGAAGGCAATTTCTGGCCTCAGCTGAGGCTGTTTTACAGCTGCAAAGCTCCACTGACCCCAGCAATGCTCACACAAGCAAGAGGAAATTTCTCCCTGAGTTGCTGAGTATAGCTTTTCCCAATGTATATATTTTTCCTGCATAGTGTTGCTTTTTTCTGTTCCCACATTTATTTTCCCAGGGAAGTTTTGCAGGCTTGTCTGTGGATGCACATTGCTCTCATTTCTTTCCTGCTTCTCACATTATCACAAATTGGATCAAGTACAGAAAACAATTGCATCGTACTCACCCTGTGTGATTGATGACACAGATATGTGCAATAAAACAGAACAAAAACAAGTACTTCTACCAGGCTCCTTTGAAACTTCAAAGTATCCAGGAGACATTTTACAGCACCCAGCACAACTAAGGGCCTGTTGGCTAAGCTGCACAGAAACTGAGCACCATGCAGTCTAAAGGCAAAAATTAAACAAACTTCTAGGGCCACACTCTGCACACACAATGGCCAGTTTGGGCTAAGGCACCTTTATTTAATAAGCCACTACATGATCCTGGTTTTTGTAATAGGTGGGCCATCTTGTTTGGAGCTTTTTCCCCCAAAATGTTGAAGTTGCAGAAGTGACAGTTAGCACTTTACTGGATGAGGTCCTTAAAAATTCCTTATATACATACATAAAGCACATAAATAAATCACTAAAGTCACTTTTCTTCCAAACCTGCTTACCAAAACAAACAAAGAAAAAACAAAACAAACAAACAACAACAAAAAAAAACCACCAAAAGAAAAAAGAGCAAGAGAGAGTAGAGACAAAGGGGGAAGCACAGGATACCTGAACTAGCAAAGCAGAATACTGACAGATGTTAGGCTGAAGCCATCAGTGTAACATCTCAATAACCCTGCTGGTCTACCATCTTCATTTTGGGTATCAAACAGTGGTGGCTGTGAGATGATAGATGTTTCCTATGAGGGACCATCAGGCTCCCAAGCAGTGCACAGCAGAGGTACCCCTGGCCACAAATACTGTACTGCAGCACAGGATTTCATATCACTGTCACCATCCTGCTCGCATGCCTGACCTCTGCAACCGCACCGACAAGAGCTGTTATTCAGCGTATTATTGGAAAAGGACAGAGATAACAGCTCATGAGCACTTCCCCTCCCCACAACATCCCTTTTGCAGAAGCCCAAGAGTCCCCTGCCCATATTCATTTCCTGCTGGAAGTCTGAGTCACAGCCTGAGAGAAAAGTAACTTTACCTCTGTTGTAAACTAAATGTCAGATCAGCTGGGACAGATTTGACACATGAAAAGAAATAGGCTAGAGTTATTTCAAAATACTTACTGCAATCTACATTTCTGTGTCCAGCAGAAAGTTTAGTATGGCAGATATCCCCAGCACTCTTGCCCAATTACACACAAAAAACAAAACTCAAACACTCAGCTTCGCATTAACACCTGAAGTACCACCCTGTCTGCCACACCACCAAGTGCTCAGTGCAGTCAGGGCACAAAGCCTGACACAAGGACAGCAAAGCCTCCCCAGGCAGGTGCTCCATGTCTCATACCCCCAGGGATGAGCAGTCCCTCCGGCTCAGGAGATGCCCCATGACCACTCATTAACAAGCTGTGTCACCCTTGTGGGACGAGCTGTGGCATTCCACACCTGTTACACAGCCCTTCTCCTGCTACTGCCCCCCAGCTTCTGGCAGGAACAGCTCTCCATGACACGTTCAAAAGGCTCTTAATGGAGAAACAATCCCTGACCAACCATTAACAGGCCTAAGGTGACTGCAACAGCCCAGTCCCCCCTGCACAGCTGTGTGCACACACACCCCCCTCCTCAGGAGCTCCACTGCCTATCGAGGATCACAGCAGCTCTATGGAGGGACAGCCACTACAGTCCCAGTGTTACGACTCAAACACAGTTTCATGCAAGAAGTGGGAAACATTTAGTAATCTCAGGAAGGAGTGAGTCCCACTAGGATCACAACAAGACTCTACAGTGCCCAAACCTCAAAGGCATGAGCCTACAATCCTGCGTGGAGCTGGGCCTGCAGGCCGGGTGCTGCCTCTTACCTGTTCTCCAGCAGCGTCATGCACACCACCTCCCGCACGCCTGGGTTGTTTGCCTTCTCAGTGGAGCAGCTTTGCAGGTTCCACGTTGCCACCCTGAAGACAGGTCTGCCATCTCTCACCCCCCCAAACATCTCCACAGAGGGACGAGTGGATATGATCTGGGTTGGACCCCCGGGAGGAAAGTCCAAGTCCTCGCTCTGGAGGCTTAGAGAGGTGGGGCTGGGGTGAGGCTTGGCCGTGAAGTTGAGGCCACCATTGGTATTTGTTGAAGGGGGCCTGGAGCGCTCTGCAAAAATCTGGTGCCTGATTTTGTCCAGAAAGGAGGAATTGATGCAGTCCATCCTCACCAGGTCCTCGATACTTTTGAAGGGCCCATGCTCTTTACGGTAGTCCACAATGCTGTTGGCGATCTTTTCAGTGATGCCACGGATGCTCATGAGCTGTGCCGGGGTGGCCGTATTGATGTTGATCTTGGTGGCGGACAGGTGGTGCTCAGAGGCCGGGTCCTTGCGCACGGAGCTGGGCGAGTGTTGCGCCGAGCTGCCCTTGCTGCTCACGCAGATCTCGAACTTCACCTGCTCCAGCTTGGCCGCCCCCACCCCGCTCACCAGCGCCAGGTCCTCCACTTTCTTGAAGCCGCCGATGTACTCGCGGTACTCCACGATGTTCTGGGCCACCACTCGGGTGACCCCGGGCAGGGTCATCAGCTCCTCCTCCGTGGCCGTGTTGATGTTGAGCCTCTCCTGGTTGACGAGGATGTTGCTGAAGTTGCACGCCGCGCTGAACTTGCGGCTGTGGCACAGGTCGGCCGGGTCGCGGGGGATGGAGCGGTGGCAGCCCAGGCTGCCCCCCATCTCACCGCCGCCACGGGCCGCTGCCGGAGCCGGGGGAGCGGGCGCGGGGCGCTGCCGGGGCTGCCCGCCCGCGACTCATGGACCCCCGCGGGCAGCCGGCGGCGGGGCAGCTGCGGACAGACCCCGCTCCGCCACAGCCGCCCGCTCAGCGGAACCCTTCGCCCCGCCGAGGGGCCCCCGCGCCTTTCCTCGTTCTTCTTCTCCTCCTTCTCCCCGGGCACTGCCTCTCTCCGGCGCAGGAGGAGCCTCCGCAGCCTCTGCCCGCCCGGCCCCGCTCCGGCCCCCGGCGCTCGCAGCCGCCGCTGCCCCGCGCCCCGCCGGCGGTAGTAGTAGCTCTGCGGGAGCCCCCGCCCCTCGGCCGGGCGAGGCGGGGCCGCCGCCGCCGCCACCGCCCCCCGAGGAGGCTCCGGTGGTCCCGGAGGGCGAGGAGGAGCTGGAGTGCCCGCTGTGCCTGGTGCGGCAGCCGGCGGAGAACGCGCCGCGGCTGCTGTCGTGCCCGCACCGGTCGTGCGGGGCCTGCCTGCGGCAGTACCTGCGCATCGAGATCACCGAGTCCCGCGTCAACATCTGCTGCCCCGAGTGCAGCGGGCGGGGCGGGGAGCGGCGCCCCGGGACTCCCGGCGGAGGGGACACGGCCCCGGCCCCAGCGCCGGCGGGGCTCGGAGAAAGAGGAAGGTTGACCTCCTCCTCCTTCCCGCGTGGGCGCAGGGGGACTAAGAACGTCCCCAGCGCTGTCGCCTGGCCGCTGAGGGCAGGCTTTTTCCGTCTCCAGGTGAAAGGACGCTGAGGTCTCAGGTGTTTGTTTAGACGCTCCTTGCAGCATTACTATCCCAGAAGTTCCCTGGGCTCGTCGCTGCATCTCAGGGGGCATAGGTGTGTTTTTAGACCTCATGAAAGCCTCATCAGTCATCTGCACTGGTTTTGTGCTCCTGCAGGCACTATGCTTTTATACATCGGGGTAAAGCCTGCATTTTTTCCTTTCTTTTTTCCTTTTTTTTTTTTTTTTCTTTTAATATCGCAAACAATTACAAGAGTGCTGAACAAACTGAAACTCCCCACAGAATGATGCTTTTGGACACATTAGATCTATATACTAGATCTGCCTCAGCCGGGGTAGTGGTCCGCAGCATGCCCAGCCCTTCCCTGAGAGTAACCTCATTCTGCATCAAAATCGTGGCTATGTATTGCCTATGTGCCTCAGCTGGCTTTAACGTAGTTTGTTCGAGCACTGAGAGCCACAGCAACCCGCCACGACACATTTTGGTGAAGCCACTGAAATATTTACCCAGTTTCTACTGCATCCAGTCCCATGCTGCACTGTCTGCAATGTTATCTGTAGCCAAATTAGCTCATTTGAAACTAGCTTGACTGTGCCCACACAGGAGTGACTGCAATGTCAATGAATCGAAATATAATCGGTGGGTGTAATTGAAAGGAAGGGGGAATTGAAAGAAAGAGCAAATATATGATTGCAGATGCCAGCTATGCGCCCTGATGCTGCCTGGTGCTGACAGTCTCTCTCTCTGTATTTGTTTTAGCTGTATAGAATATGGTACATATGTATTTTCAACACCAAGACTCTTGGTTGGCCCTCTAATGAATATGAAACCACTTGCAATAGCAGCTTGTACATGTATTTTTCATGGCAAGCTAATGGAAATGATTTGGATCCACCTGAAATAAAAAGTTACATTTATTCAGCTTCTTGTCGAAGACAATGTGATGTGCTTAAGGGAGCGCAGGCTGCACCAGGCTTTACGAGGCTCTCAGACTGCACAGGGACGCGGGCGCTTTAACCCTGGCTCCGGATACTCTGCTGCGCATCGCACATTTCCCTTCTGCTCGCCCCAGCAGTGGAGTTAGCAAATTGTCATTACGGGAATGGTGCTGGCTGCATTAGGGCACGGGCTGCATTAGGGCATTGGCTCTCTGCTGGCTGGTGGAGCGCAGCAAGTTCTCGCTTAGGTGATTAAATGCTTCCACGTCTGCTGGAAAGCGCTCTGTGCGCTGTGATAGCAGCGGCCAATGCAGCAGAAGTCATGCTGGGCCTGTTCCTGCTGGGACGATACCAGCACAGAGCTGGAAACAATTAACCATTGAAATGAGTATTCTTTGCAAGGCAGTATTATTACAGTAATAGCTCCACAAGCTGTTATCTCAATGGAGAACACACTCTTTTGCTTTCTACAGCAGGTTGTTTTGCATTGATCCAGGCTCATTAACTAAGTTTTGAAGCTGAAAAGCCCCAAAATCCATCTGAGGCATCATCTACATTGCAGGCAGCACTAGGTTTTCTGTGTTTAAGAAAAAAAAGGCAGGAGCATCTTCAGAAAGAAAATAGATGTCCCTTTTGTCCAGCACTTTCTGTTGACAGCAACTACGCAACATTTCTTGAATCTGCAGCACCAAAATAACCTGTGAGACTGGATGCAGCTGAGGGATGCAACAAGTGTCCCATCACCTAATCCTGAGTATGGCCTCATGCTAATGTGAAATATGGGCTGGGGAGGAGAATGAGGAGATTATCATTCCATTAGCCCCATACCCATATTTTTTGTTGTTGTTGACAGTTACAGGAAGCTTACTGAGATCTGAGTCAACCTTTGGCACATTTCAGGAAAGCACCAAAAGATGTGAAAAGGTCTTGAAAAGTTAAACAGAAAACAAAGGAAAGAAAAATCAATCAACTGGCCTGACATCAGTGTTAGGTAATCTATTAATTTGAGGCAATCCATTAAAATGAGGTTCAGTCAGTAAATTATTGAAAAAACAATGGCAATATTATTGACAGCCAGTGCAGGCAACAGAAAATAAATCTCGTGAAACCCAGGTAGATACTAGATTTTATCTTTGATCCAATCCTGAGCTCAGTGTATGTAAATTTATTCAAGAAGAGATGGATTGATCAGGGTCTCCTGGTGATCACTGGCTGGCAGGTAGCCTGCCTGGTCTGCTTGGCACCTATCCTGGCAAGGGGCCATGAATCCAGGATTCCTGAATCTCCGTCAGCCCCAACAGGTTTAGAGGGCCCTGAGACACCGTGGGTGGCTTATTCCTCAGGATCCACAGCTCACTGCCTACTGAGCAGCTGGTTGCTGGCCAGGGCTGGCTTAGAAACCTCTCAGTGACAGCAAAATTGAGTTTCACTGCTCTGAGGGTGTGAATCTGGGGAGGACCTCACAGGGCCAGGCAGGCTCCAGCAGTGAGAGGTTTGGGGGGACATCCTCAAAAGGCCCCTGGGAGCAGCCATCACACTTCCTGCAGGGTCTTTTTGTGTTTCACTGGACAGTGTTGCAAAGCAAGGAGCTGGAGAACAATGGTTTTATCATTGCCCAGTGGCGATTTGTTGATCTTGGACTTGCTTTGCCACTGTCTAAAGCCCTCCTCAACTGAACATCTTACATCCTCTCCCCCTAAATTGGTAGTGAAAAAGGTTTTGGACAGCTGAGTGGCACCAGAGCGAGCAGCTGGCCACATGAGAAATGCAGGGGAAGGGTTGTGTCACCTGCTTGCCAGCACTGGAGGTCTCAAATGCCTCCTGCAGGAATTCTTCAAAGAGGAAAGAACAAAACTAAACCTTTTCCATCTGAAGGAGGTTCTGCAGTACTTCAGGCCTATAAATGCAATGTTTAAGGATGATGTGAAAGTGCTTGAACCTGATGGAGTGGGAGCAGGTAATGGTGAACAATGTCTTTCGGCATAATTGATGCAAAAAATCAGCCTACAGGTCAATGGATTTTAAAGCCTTATTTTTAGCATTTAAAGTTGGTCTTAAAAGAATCTATTAATCTATTTTTGCACTTTTTAACATCCCTCTTCTACACTGCAGAGGCTCTAAACAAATAAACTGGGTTTTATGAGGAGGGATAGAAGGAGCCAGAAGATGTTACTCAACAGAAAAACACAGAGTTTGCCTTCAGTGTTCAGGCAGAAGTTGCAGTTCCTACCAGCCCACCATGTGATAGCAGTGCCTTTTCCAGCTCTCACACAGCCTTTGGGGGGCTTGGCAATCATGCTTTTACACCCTGTATTTTAGACCTGCTGCACTGGGCTCTTAACGGGCAAGGGCTCGAAAAGGCAGCTGATTAACTGCAGTGCCTTCTTATTAAAGGGAGCTATTAAAATAATTGTTTTCTTTCTGCAAGGACATCTTCAGTAACACTTGTAACAGATGCCCGAGGGAGAAGACAGGCAGTGTTTTTATGAAGACAAGTAATAACAAGTAGGAGTTAGCAATTTCATAAGCGCTGGGACTTACAAAGTCTGGTTCTTGGCGGCTCTTTCCTTTTTTGATTTTCTGGTCTTTTTTAATAAAACTGAGTCTCCATTAGTCTCTCAGTGGGGTCACTAATCTGGATATCTCTGTTCTACATGGCCATCAATATTTGTGGCTCTTTTAGAAACTCTCTACTTTTGAGACATTTAACTTCTATCAAATTCGCTTGAAATTAGCCCACTCTCTAATATCCCTGGGGAAGGGATGAGGAGTAGAGCAGCGAAGTACACAATCACATGAGTTTTTTCTTGGGAATCCAATGTCTATGATGTGAGCTCTTTTTCCTGTAAGGCATTCTATACAGCTGCCAAATTTGTTGCAAAAAAAGTGATGTCACCAGCGCTGTGTTGCCAGGTTACGGGTGTCACATCCTACAGAGAAATAGTCAGAAGGGTGAGCAGAACTGAGTCATCCTCATACCTTGATTAGGGCTTGACTTGGCTTGGGCTTGAGTCTGAAATGCAGACCTCTCCCTTCCAGAGGAGATCTCAACCAGTGGCTCACCAGTAGGACAGCTCATCCTAGAGGGAAACAAAAGGAACCCAAGCTAGAGAACACAATCTCCAGCAGAGTGTGGGATGCATTTTCCAGTTTTCATAGACAGCAGTGGGGATTTGATTCTCATGCCCCACATCTGAAGTGACTCAGATACCCCTTGGGGCACAAGGATAGAAAAGAACTAAAATATCTAGTCCTTTCTTGACCTCAGGCAGACTCATTCAGGCCACGCTTACAGAAGCTTCCCTACTCTGGGCCTCCAGTGGTGGTATCTCCTGAACTTCCCAGATGAGAAACATGGGATGTGGTGGAGCTGTGACCCAGCTAATGTTTTTTTTGAGGCCTAATCCATCAAGCCTCCAGTAAAAATGCCCACAAATCACTGCTGTGTGAATCTGGCATGGAGGAGAGTCAGAATTGCTGACTTGTGAGCCAGGTGCCTAAGCTCTCACCTGGGGCAAGCTTTCTGTGGTTCCACCCAAAGGCAAGCATCAAGTGGGTTTTTGTGGAAAAGATACAGGCAATAAGATTTTAGGCACCTCGAGAGCCAAGCAGGAGAAGAGGAGAAATAAACCAATATTCTGGAAAGGGTTGTTCAGTATAGCTTTCAGCACTTCACACAGCACTTTGGTCATCAGCAGTTGGACCACCGGCCTCTCAACTGAATAAATTACTATTTTGCATAATTTGTAATTTTATTCTTTACCTGTAGTTACTAGGTTACCACAATTTTCTTGTTAACACATTTTAGAGAAATGTGTAAGAAATCCATTTCATGTTTACCTTTTACTTTTCAAAGAGTTCAATGACTGTTAGTTAACTCATGCATACAGCTTTTTAACTCAGTGATTCTGCAGTTGCTGTAGCAGCCACTGCAATTCTTCCCAGACTTATATATTACTTATAACTTCTGCTGTTTGGGGGGTTTGCTTTTGGCTTGTTTTTTGGGTTTGGTTGGGAGTTTTTTGTTATAAAAGGGGCTAGTCTCTGCTCGTTAAACAGTTGTGTTTCAGACCCTAAAATTATTCAGGTAGGTAAAACCTGGACTCTTAGTTCTCCTAATTTTCTCAGATATAAGGAGGGGTCAATCAGGTCTCTGTGTGGTTTATTTGTGCCATGTTTGTTTCCTGTCTTTTCCCCTTCATGTACAAAATTCTGTTTGCTGAGAAGAAAATCAACCACAAAGTAGAGTCAAACTTTCCCTTAGTCCCAGATTGCCAGTTTCCCAAGTTCTCAGAGATCTGCAGAGGATAGAGCCCCAGTGTAAAACCAAAGCTCTGTTGAGGATCAGGTCACTGGTTTATGAAACAATGTTTTGATTAAGAATTTTCTTAATCAAACTTTGAAAATGTTTTGATTAAGACTTTTCACACAAAACATAGAACACTGTGTAAATTAGCATCTCTGCAATGCTCTCCTGAGAAAATCTGTCCCTCACATTTCAAGTCCTGTACCAACAATTAAAATGGTTTAATGGCTTCAACCACTCCCAGCAGACTTTGAACTTCTCTGAGGAGCCTCCCTGACAAGCAGCACAAGTTGCCTAGTTGTTACAACACCTTCAGTGAAGGCTTGATCCAATTCCCATGAGGACAAAGGAAAATGCCCAGAAGGATTCAAAAGGCTGCTCTGCTGATTTAGGCAAGCAGGAGGGCCTGCACTGTTTGTAGGATAGACTCGTGTGATTCTCCATCTGAGAGCCAGGTTTTATTGAAATGAAAGCATGCAGGAGGAAGAACAGCAAGACAGTACAGAGGTCTTCCTCTAGGAACAGGTCCTGTAGGATGGCTGCTTGGAGGAGACACGTGAGCTAGGTCAGCAGCATCTGGGGAATGGGCAGCAAAGCATCTGAGCAATCCCTGAGCACCTAGAATTGAACAGCACTGAGCTAATTAAAACCAAACTGAAGGACCCACTAAACTGAGCTTTGATCATTGGAAAGACCCTGGCACAGGATTTAAAAGTCCTTGGAAGATAATTATCTGTTCAAAAAACCCCACCAACATGGCTGTACCAAACTCACTTTTTTTATTTGATGGGATGGCCGACCTGAAGGATAGGACTGAATAAGCTGATTAATGACAGAGGGTGTGAAAGAGCATATACTTACAAAGTTTGTGGGTGGAGTCAGAAAGCCTGCAAGGACTTGGCTGGGTAGGATCAAAATTCAAGAGTCTACACAGGTCAGAGGGACATTCCAAAATTGATGAGATGAATTTTGGTAGAGACCTAGGGAGGAGAAATCAACATCATGCATTCAAATTGAGAATACCTGAGTCACAGATGGGGCAGGAAAGGCTCAAAAACGTAAATAAGAGTCATCAGGGTGGCCCATTAAGTAGAGACCAAAGTCTGTTTCTAGCTTATCTCACGAATCCCAACAGCATGATTAGGAAGATAGCTGTGCATTGACACAGCTGCACTCAAGAACATGGTGCTTAGAGCCACCATGCCAAAGTACTGGTGAGTTGCTGCCAGATGTTATACACATTGCAAAAACCAGAGTTCTCCCAAAACAAATCCCACAGCCCTGAAGAGCTTAATATTTCAAGGCTAGATCCTAGTCCTTGCTTATGCCAAATAATATGTACTCTAATAATTGGAAACACAGGAACTTTGAAATTCTGTTGGACAGGAATAAAGCTTGCACATCCTGGGGTGAGGAGTTTGCTGCCTAAATAAAGGCTTAAAGTAGGTGAGATGTTAGAGCATTCTTTTTACTCTGTGTGAAGTTTTGGCTGAGGTCACATCCACAGCTCCAACCTTGTTCCAGCCAAACAGCACGTTTTGGAGAGACTTTGTCAAAGTTTGAAGAGACGTGAGGAAAAATAGCTGTCACCACATTACACAAGCTTTTGCATTATGTCAGAGCACGAGCTCCCCACACTCTGCAGGCCGTTGGCTCCTGCTCACCTGGTGTGTTCTCACCACCATGACTCACCACAAAAACAACACAGCACATATTGGTTGGCTCTTATTTCTATGCAAACACTGTTCTGGGTATTGTGGGATGTCTGTTTTTCCTGTGATGGATTCTCAGACTTTGCTGTGGTCCAGGAGTGGCTCCAGCACCTCCTGTTTCAAAAGTAATCTCACCAGGTATCCTGAAATCAGGTTCTAATCCTTTTCCCAAATGTCCCAAAGCAGTTGATGGAAGCATGCAGTTGATTAATTCTGACTTCACATCACATAAAGCTATGTCACACACACATTCTTGCCAGCCAGTAAACGAGCCACATTCTTCCCGCATTAGTCATGGAGCATGTCTCCTTTAACCTGAGCACTTGCAGCTATGGCATGTGGGGTGCTCCTCCCATGATTCAGGGGATGTTCTTGTCACCTGACACTGAAAGGTGCTGGGCATCCCTATCCTGATACCTACCAAGTGACATCAGGGAATGCTGGTAACCCACCAGCATGACTCCTAAAACAGGACAGAAGGAAGACGGGACACTCTGTGGGTTCAAACTCGAAGAAATGGTTGGATGAATGACTCACTTATGCTGACTAAGGCCCATCCCAAAAGTGCCTGTTGCTGACTCTGACTGTTTCTGACTGTGCATGAACACATGCAAACTGTGGCAATCAAACACCTTTGTGAAGACAGCTGCTGCTCCTTCAGGTTATATACCATATTGCCATCTCAAACTGGATGAGAACTCACTCCACACTTAGGATTGACACTTAGGGCTGACTGCATGGTGGTGTTCATTGGCTAGCGTCTTGGGCTTCCCAGTGTCAGGTGCCTACTTTGGATGTGCCGATTCCCTTGGTCTGCCTGACATCCAGCATTGCCTTGGCAAAGTCACAAGGCTGCCCACACACAGTTCCCCTCTTAGACCATTACATTTGCCAGGTATGACTTACCCTAACCAAGCAAGCAGTTGTTACATGCACTATCACCTCTATGCTGCACAGGGATGGGGAAACCGATTTTCACCAAGTCATCACTCCTACTATTTATTTTTTCACCTGCAACTTTTTTTCATGGTGTTTCACTGCTTGCCATTGGTACTCCTACTAGTATAGGACAGAAGGGTTTTAGAAAGGCGGGTTAAAAGAGAACCAGGCAGCCATGCACACTAAGAACTGGCAAGGACACTAAACTGCATTCACATCTATCGATCTTGACACCAGCTCATTCTGAAAGGGCTGATTCTTCCAAAGACAAACACTCAAGGCTTCTCACCACCTTTGCAATAGGTTGAAAAGAAATGTGGAAGGAGTTTTGCTCTGTCTGTATTCTCTTTTCTTGATACTTTTAGATAAGGTGACACAAACTTGCAGATTCCCTTTGGATTCAAGCTAGTCATTGTTTAAGGCACAATGATAACTCTGTATCACAAGAAAAAGTCATGAAAGAAACATTGTTAGAGAAGAAATCCTTCAAATCAGAAAGGCACTGTGTTTTGTCCTTCATTAAGCTCTGACTTTCATTTGGTTTTGCTGGGTGGAGGCTGTGGCAGGGACAATGTCGGGTGCACTGCCCAGCAAAAACATTCCACCAACTCACTGCAGGATCATAAGTCAAAGTGGATACCAGAGACAAATTCTCTGCAGTGTTTCCAAGTCCCTCAGCAGTGGCAGGGACATTCTTTCCCTTGGATTTCAGGAAGGGTTAGAGATTCCCAGGAGATCAGGCCAGTCGTGGTGCATGAAAACAAAAAGGCAAGACAAGAATTTGTGTTAGCATAAACCAAATGGGGAAAAACCACCACAATAACAAAACAAACAAACAAAAACAAACAAAAAAACCCACCCAAACAGAAAACTGTTAAAACCATCTGTTTATATAAAGGTCAAGACAGGTTTCTTTCACATGATTCAGGAATTTCACAGTGCTTCCTCTAACTCACATTTTTAAATCAAAATGTTCAAAAATATTGCATCAAGAAGTTTCAAATTCCAGAGCTGGAACATGCAATAAAAAGTCAACTATAATCATGGTTTTAAATGTTAAATTAAGCTTTAAAACAAACAAACAAACAAACAAATTAGAAAATTGGAATATCCCAACAAAAATTCCTTGGTTAGCATAGTTGCTCTTGCTCAAAATTTTGGACATTTGTGATGCCAAACAATTGCTCTAAGCTCATTGTTAAAAACAAACTGCAAACTTTTAAGGATTTTTTTTTTTTCAAAACAGTGTGAAAACTTGCAATATTTGACTGATTTATGTTGTTAGAGGAATAATCTGTAAGGGTCTTCACTCATCATTGTGTGTCACTTTGTATGGTCAGATATTTAATGCTCAATTATTTGAATCTCTGGACGAACCACAGAGACTGCTCACAGATAAGATATCCAACACTCTCCAGAATGCATTCCCAGGTGCCTCTGACTTCATTTTACAGATTCTTGACTCATATGGTGTCACCACAAGAGACTTATACTTAGGTCCATTTAATATCAAGGAGTAAATTATCCAGGAGAAACCATTTGCTTTTCTTCCCACCTTCTGTGCCACCAACTCACCTTTCTCTTGGCATCCACCTCTGATCCTCAGAGCTGTTTATGCCCTGGAGCTAGCAGTGGCAGAGGAGCAGCAGCAAAGCCTGAGCTGGATGAGGAAGCATGGGATGGCATAAGGATTTCTCTGGGCACCCCAGCATGCTCCCACTTTTATCTCCTCTTCATCTCTGCTCATAAGGCTGTGCCAGCTCACTGCTGTAGCATTTTTGCTCTCCCTGACATGGAAGAGACACCTGCCTGTGCCTCTGAAGCATTAAAGCTGTGTTAAGATTCAAATTCAGTGCTTGGATTGCTAAAATGGAGGAGAGTCCCTTATGCCTGGATGCAAGAGGAGAAAATCCATTACTGCTAACCCTGGCCTGGCCATTAAGTTTTAATAGCATTGAACTCTTGAAATGTATTAAATTTCAGCAGAAATTCTGAGTGATCTTTCCCTTGCAAATATGCCCATGACAGTGGTGCAGCCCAAGGGCAGGAGTCCAGAGTAATTGCCATCCCTGGAGATATTTGAAGCACAGCTCTATGTGGTTCCAAGTAACTTGGACCAGCAGGTCAGATCAGATGATCTGTCTTTCAACCTAAATTATTTTGCAGCTTTGTAGAAAATTGTGGTCTTGGACTTGTTGGCGTGATAAATAGGAGCTGGGGGAGGATTTGGTAAGCTGCAGAGAGCACAGATATTGAGAGAGAGAAAAGGGAATAGAGCACAGATTGTATGGCATTGATAGTTTCATATTCATTCTTTGCAGATCCATGGGGATTACCATCCCATTTTAAACTATAAAGTAGCTTACAGCTGTATGGTCTGGGAAGTTTTTAGTTAAAGAAGATATGTGATCTAAGCTGGATCAAAAAAAAAAAAAAAAAAGAAACAAACAAAAAATCCTCATCCATCTGCTCTCAAATAGTTAAGATTTATTTCTGATTTTGCAGGAATAGATATAGTGTTAATACTGTATGAATAAAATTCACAAGTTCTGAACCAAAGCTCTGTTGAAATGGTCCAGCAGAGATACTCTCTAGTCAAGGGAAGCACCTTCTGTGGCAGGAGAGGTACCTTCTCTGGAAAAGGAGAAACAAGGCAGCTTGCAACCAGCAACGTCACAGAGTTCTTATTCTGCTCTCACTCTGCGTGTTATATGGGGTTAATTTTAAGAGAGAAAAAAACCCTGCAGGGCTTCCTTAGCCAAAGAGGGAGAAGTTCGATCGCTTCAGAACAATGGAAGCAAAGAGAACTCAAGGGAATTATTCATCTTGTAAATGGAATTTGATTTTCTAATGCGAAGAGCAGGCTTTAATTACAGCAAATTGAAACAATAGAACATTTCCTTGCTAAAAAGTTGGAGGGCTTTTTGTTGCTATGATTACTATGTGAAGGGGATGTTTGTGCTTAGAAGCCCTAGCAATTATAGGAAGGTTTAACTTCAGCCAACTACTTTGTAGAAGTTACCATAATTGACAAGGAGAATGTTTTCCCGTAACTTACTGCTCTTACAGACCAAACGCAAATACCATGATGTGTGATTGTATTACTTTGGAACAGAAAGGGACAGATACTTCTGGGTTTGGGAGAGAAACATTTTCTTCATTGGAGAGCATGGCCCAGAAGAGAAGCAGCACAAAAGGATCTCCACTGCCACAGCAAATGGGATTTCCCATCCCTCAGAAGAAATATATCAAACACTTAAGTCACATTATAGTTCTGCCCAGTACTGCATGAAACAGTCCTTGCTAGCTCATGGTCATTACATTTGTTAGCATCTAAAAAAATTTATTTTTGTTGTATTTATTGTGACTGGTTGCATTAGTAGGATAGCCCAGGTCTCAGTGGATATAATATGATATTATATGATATATAACACTCTGGTCAAGTGTTCAGGTTTAAAATGTTTATTTTAATGTTTATTCCATAGTCACACTCCCATCATGTGTCGGGGCCACAGGTACTGGTTGCTGGCATCACTTTTGGAAACAGAGGTTCCAAAACTTGAGGAAACAGAAGGAAAAGAAATTCCCACTGCTGTGAGACTTTCTGAGTGTGACAAAAATGCATGCTGTGTTTCTTAAAGGCTGCAGTCACATTAGAGCTAAATTACATTAACATTTAATGCTTTAAAATGTCAGGAAAGGACTAGGGGGGCAAAATAAATCAGAATTCAGAGACAGAGACAGATGAGATGCACACAAGTTTAACTGCTGGATTTGGATTCCCAACGAGGAACTGTTACCATTATTTTTGCCTCATGCCAAACTGTAAACAAAAACTTAGTGTGTTTAATCTTGAAATGCCCCTACCTCCAGCTTGCTAAGCTAGTTGAAGCTAACCAAATTGAACTACCACTTCAAAATAATTTTGTTCCCTGAAATGTTGTTTCATAATGAAAATTGCAATGGAGATAAAACAGATCATGCTCTTCTGAGGTCTCAGGGCTATCAGCCACGCTCCATTTAACCTTAGCAGTCATCTGAGCAGGAGCTTCAATCTTTTTTGCAGGGAGTAGATGTGCTCAGAGCTGACTTGGCAACTGATGCTGTGCCTTCATAACAAGGAGTCAGTCTAGAAGGCTGCTGCTTGTGCTCAGCCCCTTGTTT
Organism: Pyrgilauda ruficollis; assembly: GCF_017590135.1. Lineage (NCBI taxonomy): Eukaryota > Metazoa > Chordata > Aves > Passeriformes > Passeridae > Pyrgilauda > Pyrgilauda ruficollis. The sequence continues at coordinate 25,625,321 of NW_024519206.1, read as the reverse complement.
CTTGAGCCATGTAGCTCAGAACCTTGTGCCTTTGGGAGACTGGTGGCCTGTCAGACCAAGGGGAGACTGAGCATGCAGTCAGTGCATCCTGCTGAGAGAGTACAGGAGCTGTACATGGGGACAGTCCCTGCTAATGGAAGAGGTTCTGTGCTGCCATTCTTTTAGTAGTGACATTTCTCCTATCAGCAGCTGTACAGAAGACTGATCCTGGTTATCTACTTCATAAAAGCCAGGTGGAGTATTTTTCAAGCTCTTATTGAGGAAGAACTTGAGATTTTTTGTTTGTTGTTGTTTCAGTTTTTTTTATTATCATCCCCTCAAATATTAGTGAGGATTCCTACAAAGTATAAGTTGTGCAGTCCTAGAAAGTTCAGTAGAAGTCTGTGCTTTGTGTTATTTACTGAATGATACTCCAGTGGGATCACATTGTCAAGAACTTGGGATTTCATAGCAAAGTAAAATTACACATCAAAAGAGAATGCTAATAAAATATATTCATTTTTAATGACGACATTAAAAAACCACTCAGAGCTTTGTCTCCTCACTTCTGTGCCTACTGCCACTGTAATGATCCCAAGGCTGGGAACCTGAAAAAGAGAGATGCCTCAGTGTCTCTCTGTTGGTGAGATTTCAGGGTTTTGGTCTCTTCATTTAAGAAATTACTTTACAGTAATGGATAATAATGAAAGTAAACTGCCTGAAAGATTTGAGCATAAATGTTTTTGAGTGGAGCCAAGGACTGTATGGCTCATGATTCTTCTCACCATACATAAAACCCTAAGAAGGTTCTCTCTCAGACTGTGGCAAGCAGGGCAGTGGCCTGAGGTCTGAGGCAAATGAAGCAAAAGATCATGAATCTCTGAATACAGCCAGAGGGGTTGTAGAGCATCACACAGTATTGTATTTGCAGGGACCCTCATGGCAGGAAGGAATGATGAATCTGACTCCATGTTCTCAGAAGGCTAATTTATTATTTTATGATACTATATTAAAGAATACTATACTAAACTATACTAAAGAATACAAAAAGGATACTTACAGAAGACTAAAAAGATAATAATGAAAACTCACGACTCTCTCCAGAGTCCCGACACAGCTTGGCACTGGTTGGCCAATGAGACAAAAACAACTCACACCAGAATCCAATGAAACAATCACCTGTGGGTAAACAATCTCCAAACACATTCCACACATGAGCACACACAGGAGAAGCAAATGAGATTAAGAATTGTGTTCCTTTTCTCTGAGGCTTCTTTCCATTTCCAGGAGAAAAATCCTGGGTGAAGGGATTTTTCAGAGAATGTGAATGTCACAACACAGAGCATTTAATCTCTCCTCTCTTCTAACAGCAAGGTTCAGACATAATATGTGGATATCCTATATGTCCAGGATAGAACATGCAGAGAGAAACCCTTTGGGAAATGACCAGTGAAGCTATTTTCCTGGAGGATTCTGATGATCCCAAGACACATTAACAAACTGCTCAGATGCAATTGTTCTGCATGATCCAAAAGGAGCAGATCTGAAAAATGAAAAACTAACCATGTGGGATTGGAAATAATTTGCTGAGGTCCTTTCCCCAATCTTTCTAATCTATGTGCTTCAGGAACATCACAGAAATCTTTCTTCATAGCACCTTTGTTACAGTGGAAGTGCCATTAAGCTCTTTTTACCACTGAAAAACTTGGGAATAAAATAAAATGCCTGAAGTCTCAGAGCTTGATCTGTCCCAGGCTTTCCCCTTGCCCCTGGAACATGTGCAACATAGAGACAACCCTGTGAAACCAAGCTGGGCAGGATAGAAAATTGGAACAGCAATTTGTTTTGAGAAACAGCATTCAGGCACTGCATTTATCCTGCATGAGTCAAAGCAAATCTTTTCTTCCTTCAGTGCCCTCTCCTGCCAGCTCACCAATTTTTTAAGACAATATCCATAGAAAGATATTTCTGTATGCAGTGAAAATTAAGTGTCACTGTACTGTAATGGCTTGTGGCATGGACTTATATTGCATTTGAATCCTTGCTCATGATGGTTTTATTTCTGGACTGTGAAATCTTGGCCACCTGACTCTTAGATTAATATATTAACAAGATAAAATTATATACCACAAGGTTTCTTAGATAAAAAGCTTAGCTATGCAAGAGCTTCTCATTATCCCTTTTATCCTTTGCCATGTCACAATGCATTGTAGCATCTAACTTCAGCTAAACCCCCTATTCAATATCTAATGCTCAACAGATAGGATAACATTTATTTTGTTTTGGAGTTTAACTTTAGATGAGATGACATGCAACAGAATGGAGCACAGACACTGCAAAACAGTCTCCTGCAGTGTGACAAATTACAGAGTACAAAGGAGTAGTGCAGAGGCAATTAAAAAGGGAATATACCCCTGGAAGCTGGCATGCTGCAAACTCATGATTAAGTAGCTAAGCTGAGTCTTCAGTAACATTTGTGCTCACATCTCACCACACAGCAGAATGTGAAGGGAAGGAGTCCAAACAAGGAGAACTTTGGTCTGGTTCTGTGGCAGTGCTTGTTTTTCTGTAGAAGAAAAAGGGTCACCCAACACACCACCCTTCCCTTCCTGTGCCATTATTCATGAATTCATTCAAAATCATGCAGCATAGCTGAGTAAGCTGGAAGATCTTGCCTGTGCTGAGACCTCCCTCTCCATGCAATAAAGTTTCCAAGCAGCTGCTCCTTTTGCAGTGTGTGCATAACCCCGCTGCCTTTAGTGGCCTAATGGTCCTGCGTGCATATTTGTGTTTCTTTGGCTGGAAAAGGGCCCCTTCCCATGTCCCATTTGCCTGGCTTCTAAGAGGCTGCTTGACCTCAGGAACATGACCTACAGACTTATCGGAGCTGGGATTGTCAGCAGTGTCCTTTAAGCCCAGCAATGCATTCAGCAGTTGGCCCTGTCCTCTGGAAAAGATGCTCTATGCTGCAGCTACAAAAGGCAGCTGGAGCAGGAGGACAGGTGGATTGAAATATACAGATTAAAACTTTAAAATGGCCATGATAATAGAGCAGGAAAAATGTTATTCCTCCTCCTAGCTTACACTGGAGGGTGGAAAAGACATTTGGCAAAGTCCATTTCAAAAACATGCTAAGACAAAGAGTTAAGATGGGCCTTACTCCGAGTTTCACATCTGTTACCAAGGCATTGTATAGACTTGTTACAGCAGCTAAGTTATCACACCAAGGCACTGAAATTAGTCACACAACAGAACACTGTAATTCACACTGTCAAAGCTATTTTTATTCACTTGGAGATGTTTTTATAGACTGACATAATTGGACAACAGGTATGACAAGCCTTTACTGTGATCTTGTCTTCACCGAGCCAGAGATTTTGTTGTAAGAGAGATTGAAACACAGGTCTCTGACAAACAACCCAGCACAAAGCAAGCCTACCTACCTCATCCATGGGGGGTCACATTTTTCTTTCTCTGAAGCTAACACCAGATCCACCAGAGCTACCTTATTGTAAGACAAGAACTGTGGTGATGTTTCATACGGGACATTTCCTGAAAACCAGTTATAAACACAAGACATGAGCAATAGGGAAGAAGAAAGAGGAGAAAAAAAAGAGAACAAAAATAATACGATGTATTTTTTATCTACATATTCATCTTTCTGTAAGCTGTTCAAGGCACTGTTCAGGGCCAGGTTGGATGGGATTTTGAGCAATCTGGTCTAGTGAAAAGTGTCCCTGCCCTTAGCAGGGGACTGGAAGTAAATGATCTTTTAGGTCCCTTCCAACCCAAACCATTCTCTGATTCTGTGTTAGCCAACACAGCTCATCTTTACTGAACTAAACAATACCCCAAAAGAGCAAGAATTTGTCTGAACTTCATCATTATTAGTATGCTTAAATGGTAACTTTTTCCCAGTGCTTCCCAACTTGCAGACCGACTGACTTCTTGCATTGGCCTCATCATGGAAATTGTTAAGATTTAGCCTCATTTCACTCAATGAGCAATTCTAGCAGAGAATTTAAGTGAGAGCTCTGCAGCCACACAAGGCCACAAACACTGCTGCTTGGCACAATAGACTGTGCCTCAGCAAAGCAGCACCTACAGGGGCATAAAGTAACCAAAATGAAATGAAATATTTACTTCCTCCTGATTTTAGCCTGGTCTGAAAAAACAGAAAAGGAAACCTTTGCAAACCATTCCCAGCTTTGCTCTGAGAGGCTCTGCTCAAAAGCAGCTGGCAGCTGAGGCTTGAAACCCACATTGATTAGAGCTGACCTGTGCTGAGTTAGAAAACCTGATGCTTAAAAAAGGCAGCAAGTAGCTGCATCCCATGTCATTAGGAGATGTTTTCCCCACAGAGCGTTAAGGAGTTGGCACAGCTTTGGCTTTCAGTGGGAGCTCCTCATCTTCCCGAGATTGCCTGACAAACTTCCCCAGGCACAGGCTACTTCTTTGTCATCCTTCCTGCGGTGTTTAGCCCTGGCCAGGAATAACACAGGCTGCTATAACATGAATAAGGAAAAAAAATATATCCCACTGTGCTGCTGACACCGGGAGAGCTCAGTGCCTTGTGGCGAACGAGGCGATAATAATTCTTCCAGTCCTGATGGGGATCACCGAAATGTCAAGGCTGATAGCTGCCCTTTCCCTTCTGACATGATCATTAGCCTCTGGGAAGGAAATAAATTACCGAGCCACTTAACACCTCATTACGAGTTAAAACTATGTATTCAGCATCTCCTAGTCGAGTTTTAAAGCGGCTTGGGTGTTTAACAGCCAGCTGTGAAGTTAGCTCTGAAAGTACACAGCTGGGCTGTTTCCTTAAGGGAAGCTTTTCCTTTAAATGTCCCCAAATCCCAGGCAAACAATTTTTTCCATTCTCCCTGCTTAGCTGCACTGGTTTGGGATGTATAGTCTGTCTGTATTTATAAATAACCCACTTTGTTTTCCAATTATTTTAAGTATTTTCAGGAAAGGGAAGGAAGAAAACTAGGAATATTGCAATTGCCTGTCTGCCCTCATTAACCCAGTAATTATTACACTGTAATTCAATTATTTATTGTACTGAGTTCCAGATAAGAAGACTGCAAAGGCAGTAATAGCTTAAGAAGTTTCCTGTTCTCTCTCTCTTTTTTTTTTCTTTTTTGCTTTGTTCTCTAAGGCTGTTTTTCTCTGCCTCTGCATCATTCCACGCTCCTTGTTATGATATTCAGTGGGCTTGCTGCTGTGCATTGAATCAGAGCTAAAAATAATGATCTTCCTTTCTTTTTGTAGCTTTAGATTGTTTTAAAACCCAGATCACTTGGCATTTGCATGGCGCATACACTCTGAAAGCTAAATAAGTTTTATCTTATTTTTGTCCAAATTAATAAAATTGGCAAATATGTTGTGACCTATTACTGGAAACTATGATGCTTTAATACCCAAATCTGTGATGACTCAAGACAGTGTCAGAGCAAATGCTTTGAAGTGTAAACCAGCTTTTGATGCTCTTTGCTGTAGCAGTGGAAGTAGGGGGCACAAACACAGGTCCCAAGTACAGAACTCTTCCTACCAGAAGTATGAATGGTGCAAAATAGTCAGGTAAGCAGGAATTTCCACATGGGACCAGCTTCCTTCTGCCTGGAGCAAAAATTCACTATCTGTCTGGGCTGCTCTTTGGAGGTGCAGTGTTTTGTGCTGAACATCACTGTCATCTTCTTGGGTTTGTTGTGACCAGAGGTGCAACCACAGTGGCATCTCTGAGGGCGAGGGCACAGAGCTCTTCCTCCCTGTGGTTTCACTGCAGTGTCTCATCTTCCCTCTCCTGTGACCCCAAGGCTATGGCTCGGTTACAAAAACACAGTTGTCATCTACCACAGGGTGTTTTTCTGTCACCCACAGCATTCCCTGGCTCAAGAGAGTGTCATTTGTTCTCCATTCAACTTCACATGCAAGTTGGATCATATCCCAGTTCATTTGCTAAAGGGTCTTCTTTTGCTGACAGATCCAAGAACAGAATTGAGTTGAAGAAAAGCGACTCTAACCTGCTACTAGAAAGGGGGTGAGGATGTGGTGTTTAAGTACAGCTCCTCCTTTTTAAAAAAGCAAACCTCAGGCTTAACTTGGTTGATGTAATTTCCTCAGTGAGGATATGTTGGACCAAACTGGTTTAGAATTGTATCTTGAGCCCAGCTGTAAAGCAAAAATGATTAATCTTTTCACTGCTTGACATAGAACTGCATTTCAGAGCTTAAGAGCTTTCCTTACTTGGGGAAGAGCGGTATATTCCTCCTGCTGACACACGCACTCCCACATAGCTCATCAGAGCAACTGTGTGGAGCTGCTGCACCAGAATCCTGCTTTCTAAACCAAATGGCAGCCACCATCCTTCCTCTGCTTGGCGTTCAAGTCTGTGCCACTTAGGTTTGGCAAGCTCCAGTGACATCTGTGTGTGCCAGATCCCACCACAACAGCCAGGTGCTGAGATTGGGCCTGTGCAGGGCCATGCACCAGAGCAGATGAAGCATCATGCTCCATAGATCAGCTCCAAAAATGGGGAAAATATCTCTGGTTTCACCCAGAGAAGCTGCATGTAATGTCTATGCATTTATCTTGTTCATAAGCATGCCCCTTCTCAGGGAAGCCAGGATATTTTGGGACCTGCATGAGAAGGGGGAACTTCCTACCTGATCCCACTGATGTCTCTTGGATAGGAACAACATGCATTTTGATACCCCATCAGGGCTTTTTGGTTGGCCAAATGGCCTTACCTCATGTGAACACTCCAGATCCAAATGGATGGAGAAAGAAGAAAAAAATGAATAAAAATATTTTTTATTTTTTCCAAAAATAAGCCTGGGAGAACTCTCCAGCTCCCAAGAGTGATTAAGAAGTTGTTTATAACAACTGTTCTCTAAGCCAAATCTGCCATTAGCCTCCCTCTCCCCAGAGGCTTTTCTGGGGGATTATTTTTGAGTCCCACCACAGTTATGAATGGATAACCCATGTCCTTGCAGTCAGTGTTACCTGCCCCAGCAAGAGGATATGGAGAAAGCATAATCCAGAAGAGGAAGAGGGGTGGTGGATTCTGCTGAGCTTGACTTAAGTCAGGCTGAGTCACCAGGAGGGATGACCAAAAGTGGATGGAAATGACTCCTTCAGAAAGTTTTTGGAAACTACCAGGGTCCTCTGAGACAGCCTCAGGCCTAACTCTGTGTCTGAATCCAAGATCAAAGTCTGTTTCAGCCAGTGCACGTCTTTGGGTGCAGTGTGAAGTTCTTCTCAGTACCATGTTTTTTCTTAAGGAATGCACAGGACCATGTTAGCATACTAATAAATGTCCTTTAACATCGTGTTTCCAGAAGGTTTTAACACCCAGCATCAGGAATGGGAATGGTTTATCTGGCAAAGGAATAAGAGGGACGGATGCCTGCTGCTGCCCTTGGGGTGGGGGGAGAGTCTGTTCCATTCCTTGCCTTCAGTCCTGCCTTGGCAACAGTGAAGGAAATTATTCTTCATGTTCTGAAACTGCAAACATTGACTTACTTTGCAGATTTTCCTTCATGCTTGGCAGCAAGCACCAAGGCCTGGCATGAAGAAGAGAAACTAGGTCTGGTGGCAGCTGCCTGAACCTCTGAAGTGGTGAGAGCTGCTTTTCCCAGAAAGTCACTGGTGACTTTCTAGATGACCTTGGCATGCAGTGTTGTGACAACCCAGCTGACTGGTTTGCTACAGCAATGTCATTTCCAGGTTTACTGCAAGGAAATCAGAAAAGTCCAACACCCCATTCTTCCCAGAGAGGGGATGGCCAAACAGGACTCCTGCTGATTTTCCTGTGCATGGACTGTCTCCATTTAATACTCCCCCAGCTCTCTTATCAGCCCTGCAAATGTGTCTGTAGCATTTTCAGTACATCCAGCAACATTGTAGAGCAGCAGGATTATCCTGTAGGGATGGGTGAATTTCTCTGACCTCATTTCAGATCTCCTCAGGTATTATGGATTGGAAAGTTTGTCTTAGATTCATGCATTTCTAGGGGTGGAATAAAAAAAGGTAAACAGGAAGAAAATAATGCAGGGAGGGAATGGTAGTCAGCCTATGAAGCCAACAATATAAAAATTATTATGAAATTAGAAGCTGAGATGGGAAAGAGAACGTTTAGTAAGTCCCTAGCAGGCTGTGGCTTGTAGAAAATATATTGGCTCTCAGAAGGAAGAGGAAAAATTACTTCACCCTTGGATCATCATCTGCTCCCTAGCTAGAGCACACTTTCAATCTAGATTAATGGACCACCCTAAAAACCCTAATGTAACATTTTGAAAGGTGGGTAGATTTGCAAACCTCTTCAAAAAGCATACTGAGCAGTTTGTAAAGCTCTGTGTTCCTCAAGATCTACTTCTGGCACCAGAATTTTGGGAAACTGCAGCAAATGACACCATGCATTCACCACAGAAGACTCACTTCTTTTTTTCCTTTTATTAATGTTGTTTTTTAGAGTCCTCCTGAGACTATTGCTCACCAATATCTGCAGTCCTGGGCTAGCTTGCTCCCTCAAGGTGTGCTGACCCATGGCAGTGCTGCCTGCCTAGCTGCTCTAAAGTCACATGTACTTTCTGGGCAGTCCTTCACCCCGACAAGGGAATGCAAAACTCAGACAGATAGATTTTTCAGGTGGAAAACTGAGCTGTGGGGAGCTGAAACATCTTGCTTAAGGATGTTCAGCTAGTCAGGGACAGAAGTGGATGCCAAATCCCAGGCTTTTCAAGACCAGGTCAGTGTTTTCTGCTCCGAAATGGAACTTGCTTCAGGAGAGCCAGCTGTACTCATCCCTCTGCTTGGGATCGTTCAGCAGCACAGCCCTTCCCATCTCACACCAGTCCCAGGGCCACACAGGATGGAGAGGGACCTCAGACCTGCTTCTTTCTCTCAGTCTCTCGTCTGGTGAGTCCCTGGCACAAAACCCGTCTCATCTACCAAAAAAAAAAGTTATTTTATGTTCCTGGATGGCAGGAAATCAGCATGCTGCCAAAATCACTGGTATGGTACAGCACCATCCCAGGAGACAGCCTGCTCCTGTCAGGGGAAGTGCCCTGCAGACACAGAGGGATGTGCTGCCCAGGATTGCATGGTGGCTTTTGGCAAGGCTGCCAGTGATGGTCTTTCCAAAGTGACTTCCCAAAGCGCCTCCTCTGAGGAGTGAACGGAGAAAAAAATTCTCATTCTGTTCAAAGATACACACTAAATTCCCATTTTAAAATGTCTTTGGATGTAATTCAGCATTAACTGTAAACATGGATTCCTGACCATGTGAATATTTTATTATTTTGATTAGTCATCTATATTTTTAGAAATAGAGGGCATAAAAGATTGAAGTAATTTTTTTTCAGTTCTTCCACGCCAGAAATCTTTTTCTCCAAAATATATTTTGTTAGAGCCTTGTGTTTCTGATGAAAGAAATTGAAGTTAAAAGGGAGATCTGCGCTCTAACACTTGCCTGAAATATGGGTCTACCTGGGCAGATGTCAGTGTGCAAAGTTTCATTCAGGCAGGTAGGAAATTCTCCTCTCCAGGTCTCTTCCCAGCACAGACAGTCTTAAATTCCTCCCTTATCACACAGTTCATCTCCCCAGGGCTTACCCCTTTTAATTTTGAGCCACACAACATTTGTGCTCCACTATATTTAAAGATCTACGGTGGCTTTTCTAATGACCCATGGTGCTCTGATGGCTAAATCATGCAGAAACCCATATCCTTACGCAGGCTCAAGGGCTCCTGATGCTGCTTTAGCCCCAAGGATCCTAGTCAAAAACAATTAATCATGTTATAAAAGATTCTCATTTACAGAGAGTTATAAAATTTGATGTCTTTTTGCCAGCAGTGATCTGCTCCATGGGTCTTTTCAATTCCTTTACCCCCTCACCCAGAGCCATTCCTCTGTAACTAGGGTTTGGTAATGTATGGCTGTACATTTTCAGTATATCCTGCTAATTTCCAGCTGGTTCCTGGGTTATAGATGGAATTTTGGAGCTGCTGTAATTCATACCATAGCTGTCCAAAAGCACAGTGCCACCACAGGCAGGCTGGAACGCATGAGGCCAGGTTTTTTCCCATATAATATTATTTCTCACAGCTGCTGGGGGAGCACACATACTCTGACTTCTAAATATAGAGAGCTGGGTATCATCCACCTCACTCCCATTTTTCCACAGCTTGTTTTATATCTTCCAGAAATGCATTCTTCTTTGAGCTTTACATGAGTTTCTGAATCCAACTGAAAAAGCCAGCAGGTCCATGATGGAAAGTCACCACTTCTTAAGCTCAGCACGTGCAAAGTAAAGGAAGACTCAAACGATTGCCCGTTATTTCCCTGCAGTGTTCCTATTATTTTTGTTTGGCACTGGTAGTCCAGTGAAAGTGGATGAAAGGGAAAATGTTTAACATAGGGACAAAAGGAAATAAATCTTTGCAGGCGTTGCCCAACTTTGCGAATTCTCTCCTTTTAAAAACTCTTTACAGCTTACACTGTTTTATAGAGAACCTGATCAACAAACTGTGGAATCACAGACCTTAACCTCAGGGTGAAGTATGAGGGGATGAAAGACAGCCCAGAGATATTGAGTTGGTCAAAATTTCCAACCATGCATTTCTCCCTCTTGCAACTCCAAGAACCAAAAGGTGGAAACCTCTACACTGCTGATGTCTCCTTACAACCCTTTTTTCTATGAAGCCACATCAAGTGACCTCTCAAGACAGATACTGGTCCCTTTGTACTACTAGGAGCCAGAAAAGAAAGAGGAAAATAATTTAGTCATTGATGTCAACACTGTGGAACAGATACTGTGGGACCAACCTTACAGCCCTGGGTGCCTATTTCAACTTTCTTCCTGCTCTCCCATGCAGATTTTTGTAGTCACAAGGGATACAGGACAAGAAAGCTACTCTAATTTTTTTTTAAGTTTAATGTCCTGAGTACTTCCCCATGTATCTGTGAACCAGATTTTAAAAATTCCCTTACATCTGCCGGAAACTACACAAAAAATATTCCAATGCTTAATGAGATGCCTGAATGCTGTTTTGACATCAGAACTGAAAAGTACCTGCTGGCTTTGCTGCCCTGAAGTTTACTCCCCTAACTGGTGCACAAAGTCTAGTTTCAACTTATTTAGGTTAGCTGGTCAAAGTCACGGGGTCAGTTCTTACAGCCTCTGTCACTCCAAATCTCTGCCAAGAAAGCTCAGTTTGATAACAGGGTTTCTCCATGTTGTCCTTCTTTTCATCACAGTTTTGCTGGTGGCTCAAAACATGTGTGTCATCTTTGAATTAAAAAGAAAACACCACCAAATTATCACACACACCAAAACAAACAAAACTGAAGGGCAGCCTCAGGGAAGAATTACATCAAGGGCTCATCTCTCTGAGTAAGTTTTGCCACTTCTATTACATATGCTTAATTTTAATGATAGACATTTTACTCCTATTCCTGTGAAAGAACACTTATTTTATGTGTTTCAGAACAGCCCATGGTTTATGGGCCATCCCCTTTGAGCTGATGGAGTGATCCTTCCCCCCAGATGTTTTACTCCCTGAAACATTCTTCCTAAATTACTGGAGACTAAGTTAAAGGACCAAGCCTGTGACACAGCAAACTGCTGCTGTTGTGAGGCTCAAAACTCAAAGCTTTTTTCCTCCAGATCTCTTCATTGGAATATTTTGGTATATGCTGGATGCATCCCATGCCCAGAGCCCCCAGGTACCTTATGGGATCCTGTGTCCTACCTGGCATGAGGCTCAGGGGGGAGCAATAAGCCCTGCAACATTTGGCCCAAGGTTGTATTTTCCAGGTGCACGTGATAGTCCTTTTAGTGCCTGTGGGACTGTCCTTATTCTTACCCTTTCTTTCAATGTCTCAGAAAGCTGCACAGTGGAAGCAAGAAGAACCTCACAGAGCTGTAGCTGCTTTGTTGGCCCCACTAAAACCATCTAGAGGACTCTGGTCAAAATTCATTGCCTTGTCCTGCTTAAAAGGAGAAAGTATCAGGGAAAACACCTGTTCCCAATTCCTACATCTGCTCCATGACCTTAGCAAAGGCATTTCATCTTTTACTGCCTCTGTGTCCACATCTGTGAAGATAAATTGTGAAGAAACACATGGCATATGAGCAGGGAGAGCTGTAGGAAAGTGAAATATCCCATTGGGAGGCACTAGTGATATCAATCAGCAAATGAAGGCTGAACAAGAACTGACTGCCTCTGCAGGACTGCTATATTTTGCAGTCTTGCTATGTTATTTTTATTCTCTTTTCCCTGCGTTTTCTCTCCCAGGTGGTTCCATTTCTACAAGGGAAGTTTGCAACTCTCCCCTCTACTCTCCTTCCCCAGAGAGAAATTACAGGTCTCCTGCCCAGAGCTGCAACAGGCAGGATGCTCGTATTTCACTCTGCGCCTCTGTGACCTTTAAAAATATAACCTGCCAGTGACAGGAAAAAGGTAAAGCAGGAATGTGCTCAGCTTGAAGCACAGACTTTCACAGCATTACAGCCTTGTGGGGCACACCTGCGTGGAGGGGCTACCAAGGCCAGTGGCAAGAGCAGCTTGTGCCCAGAGCTGGAGAGACACCCTGGCACAGGCCCTGTGGGGGCAGAGGGAAGCACCCTGGCTGCATTCCCCACCCTGAAGCCCACTGGCCACATCTGCCGTGCCTGACAACCCAGTACAAAAGAGGATCAGACACGGGTGGGGTGGCATTAGGCAGAAAATACGGAGCGGGAAGAGGGAACATTCAATCATGTGCTGAAGTGGAGCCAGCCTGGGGACTGAGATTTACAGTTAATAACACCATATACTATTAATCCCCTGGTTGCATGGAACAGAAATTCACCATCTTGCAGGATTTTCACCAATGCCTTTTCCTCTGTTTTCAGCAGCAGAGGATAAAAATAGGAAGGAGGTGTAAGAGATAATTAGCACTGTTAACTTCAGCTAAAATCAATTAGGATGAGCAACAACTGCTTCATTCACTTGAAATACAGTGTTTAGGAAAAGAACTTAAAGTCTGTCCAAGAAAGGAAAACAGAAGGGTAAGCAGGTCGCAATGCTTCTTATGTCCTCCAAGCCACACTCAGGAATTGGGATAAACAGCCACATGGCCCAGTGCGCAATTCCAGTGGTATCATCTATTGCAGTAAAAGAAGCTATAATACTTCTGAGAATCCCAGCAGGCATTGGGGGTTTTTGGTAAGTGAAAAATCCTGAAACCTTAGAGAAGATGTCCTAGAATCACAGGTTCCTGGTTTTCTATTGTTACTGTTGGGAGCCATAGGAAATAATTTGGGGAAGTATGTGCCTGGACAGTGCTCAAGCTGCAAAGAACAGAGCAGTTGGATACGGACTGGCAATTTTATCCCAATGCATCAGAGGAGAAGGATGTTAAAAAAAAAATAATTCTGTTTTGCTCTGTCTCAGTACATACCCATTTACACAGAATTGCTGGAGAAGTTTTATTTCAAGAACAACAATGTTTTCCACATAACACAAAAATCCACACTACAAAAAATTTCACACTACAGGAAAAAATTTGGAAGAAAACTTAAAACAACTTGAGCATTTTCACAAATTATTTTGAGGGTTTTGATTTCAAAGCAGACATTTTTAAGAAGAAAGACACTGCGTGAAAAATTCAAATCGCCTGTAATTGAATCCAGCAGTGGACTGATATAAAACCCTGAAAAGAGTTTGCCAAATACATGCATCCTATTATTTTTTTTTAGTTTATTGCTAGCGCATTTTAGAAATGGAAAGCAAGCAATTACAATGGTTGTATTTGACAAGCAACACTTGTAAAATGTAAATTAACAATGCATGTTTCTGGGATTCTGCATCCTTCTTAAGCCATTTTATAATGGAGGGGAAGTGCTGCTTGTGCAGCGCTGGCAATGAAATATTAAGACGCACCCAGCGGAAAATCGACTTGTCTCATCTTTCAGATTTGGCTTTGGATTAGACACTACCAGGAGAAGCTAATTTTCCCAACAGGGCCAGCCTGGAGAGCAAAACTTGGTCACTGACAGCAGAAGAAAGCACTGCTTTGAAACATGTTGAGCCACAGGACCCTCGCAGCCCCTTTGCTACCTTTTATTTTCTGGATATTAAGTGAAGGTGGCAGGTTTAAAATGAAGAAAAAGAAGCAGCCCTTCATGCAAAGCCTCATCAAGCTGTGTCACCTCATGGCACTGACCCCATCAGTTCACAAGGACTGCAAGGATGGCGAGATAGCCCATGAGACAGAGCACCCGAGAGCCAGGAACTACCCAGGAAACACCAGTGAGTACCCCATCCTTATACCTGTTGGCAGGCACTCCCACCAGGGTAGGGCAGCACAAAAATGAGCACCACGCTGGTAGCCAGCCACTGCTGTGGGCACAAGGAGAGCAAGGCAATCCCATCCCCAAAATGAACACAGGAAGATGTAAAGAGTTAATCAGGTGCTGAAAACAGTGTGCAGATCAGCTCTGAGCTTATCAGGGGACAAGGGCTGCCAGGCAGCTGTGGCTCCAGGGTCTGTCCGGGCCACAGTGACACAGGCCAAAAAAACATTTGATTGAATTTTGCCTTGCTGACCTGATTACCTGCCTGCAGCCCAGCTTTTGAAATCAGTCTTTCAAGCCAGAAGGAAAATGCTGACCCATGGCCAAAAAACAAAAATGGGGACAAATTGAGTTGGACAGGCATTAAAAAGAATTTTTAAAAAATACATTAAAAGTCCTAAAGTACAGTATTAGAGAGACTAGGGTCTTTCATATTTATTTGAAGCTCCTAATATATTTTCTTGTGATAAACAGGCAGCTGCTGGGTTAGGAGTACCCTGTGATTTCCAGTCTAATTTCAATGTTTTACTGCTGCCTTCAGTTGGTAAAGAGATAAAGGCATCAGCCAAGCACTGGGCGCCTTCTCTACATAAGTGTGTATTGAATCAGATCTCAGGTTTGTAACAAAACAAAACAGAATGTCCTCAATCTGAGTGTTTCTTTGTAAAGAAAGAAAGCTGACAAAAGAAAACCAAAGCAATTTTTAGTGCAAACTCCACTGCAGATGATACCTCTACCTCCATACTGACTTCCCTCTCTGTAGGGGATCTTGATGTGGGGCATGCCCCAAGCCCCAGTCCTTGCTTCAGGAACTGCTGTGAAACCATTTGTCCAGAACCAAGAACCCACCAAGTCCCCAAGACACATAATTTCTGTACTCCAGAATGCAGTACTTGAAGAAAACTTACAGAAAATTTTTCCATTTCCTATAGCATTTACTCTGCAGTTACTGGGACCAAACTTCTCAGGGCATTCATAGCTCTCTGCAGGTCACACTGCATATACCAATCAATTTTTACCCCAGCTAAGATCTTGATATAAGGTACAAGCCATCTTTTTTTTTCTGCTTGCTGAGGGCTCTGGCACAGTTCCCACATCCTACTGTGACACATGAAATAAATAGTAAACCTTTGAATTTTTAAGGGGTAATTTAGTACTGGCTTGGGAGATTCCTCAGATCCTATGAAAAGAACTCAAATGCTACTGAACTGGCAGTTGTTTGATTATGAATGGATGTCAGCTGTAGCATGCCCATCCCATGAGGGATGCCTTTGTCCCTACTGTAGGGCCCTCTGCAGAGTCTGTGCCCCACACCAGTGTTGGGGCTCCTTGTTTCACCTTTTTCTAACATAAATCCTTGTCAGCAAACACCAGAGAATATCTGAAAACTGTGTTCAGCCTGGCTAACACTTCCTATTTTCCTTTTTTTCTATTTTTCTCCCCCAATGATTTTAATTTCTCTAATTCAAGGGTACTAGGGATGCTCAGGTGAACAAAATGTGCTGCTAGAGAACAGACTTCAGCAGGGAAGACTAAAATAATGCCCAGCTAATGTCCTAAAAGGTCCTTTCCTCACAAAGTGGTCATTGCAATTAGAAACCTCATCCTCAGAATGTCCAGAGTTAAAAAGAGTTGCAAGTGTCAAGTTTCCTCCAGCACATGCCCTAGAGGACACCATTTACCTCTCCTCCTGTACAATTCACTTAACATACATTACATTTTGCCTCCTGATTTTTGCAGACCTTATGCAGACTCAAAATAAGAGTCTATTTAGAGAACAATGGATCTGTTGTGCTGGGTTTATAGATCAGTACTGATATGAGCAGTGAAGAGTACCAAATTCAGAAGTCAATTGTTCTTAGATGATGTACACACACAGAGCTACATTTTGCTCAAATCATTTCTAAACTCCTAAGAGACATTTTTATCTGTGTGCATCTGCAGGTGTGTCTATATGTAGTTCTCTGCATGTATTTGTCTACTTGGCACTTCCATTAGCCTCACCTTAGAAGCCTGGTATGCAGCTCCAGCTTCCCCATTTTTTTTTTCTCTGTTTATCCTCCTACCCACATCTCCTTCCCTTTTGCTTCACTTGCCTATCCTCATTCCCCAGTTTCTCTCATTCCTGTCCTCCCTGCCCAGGCACCTCTCACACCCCTCTGAATACAACTCCCAGGGGTGCTGTGTGTCCCAAAGCAGTTCTCTACACCTGTGGCACAGGCAGCAGCCACAGAAGAAAGGGAAAATAAAGATATTGCCTCCTGCCAGCTTGCTGCAGCAGCTAACCCACTTCTCACTGCAAGGAACAAAACACAGGCTCTTCCACCTGGTTCAGAACCCTTAGGGGAAACTACATTTTGTTATTATTTTTTCTCCCTATCTACAAAGCATATATTCACAGAAAGGGCAACAAAAGCAGACGAGGCAAGCATGAAATTTCTAAGCCAAGCCAAAAATACAGTTGAGGCAAATAAACTCCCAAATATAACAACAACATCATAAGGAACAGGGTTTGTTTTTTTGGGGTTTTTTTTTTTTCAATCATTATAAGTTTGAAGTGCCTTCCATAAAATTTTAATAAAAAACACAGATCAACCTGCGTGGGTGAAGTAAAGGGAAAGAACATGTCTATTATTGGCAGACAGTTTGACTTCAGCTATAGAAGAGCTTGTATCTTTTAACATCTCCCAAAAAAGTCACTGAGAGTACAGAGAGGGGGGGGAGGGCAGTGAAACAGCTCTAGATTAGCTTCCACATGACTCAATTGCCACTGAATTTCCCCCTCTCCCTCTCCTGCACCAGTGCTGTGGGGTTACATGGTCTCCCCTTCTGCCGTCGCTTCCCTGTGATCCTTTTCAGACACGCCAAAAGCCACAAGCCAGGAAGAAGCAGGGTGTGTA
This sequence comes from Pyrgilauda ruficollis, assembly GCF_017590135.1. Lineage (NCBI taxonomy): Eukaryota > Metazoa > Chordata > Aves > Passeriformes > Passeridae > Pyrgilauda > Pyrgilauda ruficollis. The sequence goes on along the minus strand of NW_024519206.1, from coordinate 25,608,094 downwards.
GGAGGACACCACAGCTTCAGCCTTTGCTTCTAAAACTAAAACTTGGCAACTAGAGCTTTAAATGTAACAGGCCCTTGCTGGCAGAGAGCAGCCAGAGCCAGCTGTGTGCTAGGATGAAGTCCTGGCACCTGATGGTAACAGATAGGGGTAAAACGTCCCTGCAGCTCACTGGGAGGCCAGCACAGCTCAGCAGGGCAGGGGGAAAGGTCTGCCTCCTGGCTATAATTAGCAATCATTCAGCATGCTAGGAATGGATCAGTGGACCAAAGCAGCTGCTGCCCTTGCACTATAAGCAGTTCAAAGGTTTTATTTCAGAGGAGGTCTGCTCCCTGCAACAGTGTCCCTGTCACAAGGAATTGGTCTGGGCCACCCCAGATGGAGCCAGACCAGTTTTGATGTGTGCATGAAGGCAGCTTCTGGTTTGGCTTCCTTCCCAGGCACCTGGGTCTAGTACGCCAAAGTCCCCTGCAGGTGCATCCAGCCCTCACATCCCAGCACACACTGTTCCGGGTGAGCAGGAGGCCAGCGGGCACAGACTCAGACTTGCATCTCTGTGCTGGAGGAGAAGGAGGGTCGTGTACAAGGACAGCAGGCCTGGCTCTGGACTGTTGCTAATATGCATCTTGGGCAGAAAATCGTTCCTGCAGACTTGGATCTGCTCTCTCCCAGGAGCTGGTCCCTCAGTCCCATCGTCTATCAGCTAGAGCAGGTCTTGTTGGGACAGTTCTGCAGCTCCTTGCATGCCTGAGACCAGCTGGTATCACTGGTACAGAGATGGGGGTTGCTACAGACCATCACATAACTTAAACATAAATGAGAGAAGGAAAAAGGAAAAGCAAGCAAATTTCACACTGTGCTACAAACTGAGGACCTGCTATTGACTTCTGCCAGGGAAATGTCACAGCTCCGGATAGCCTCACACCCAAGGTGATAAATGGACACATTCATCACAGCTTGTGGCATTGCTTGACCTTTGGGGGAGGCTTCAAGGAATTTTCTTTCCTTTTTTTTTTCTTTCTTGCTTTGGAAGCAAGCTATCTGCATGGGAGGTTTTTAATTAGCTAAAAAAAGTCATTAAGAAATAAAGCAGGCCAAGTTTGTGAAGGGAGTAAGTCTCATGAAGTCAGCCATATTGTACTCTAGGGGTCAATATTCTTCCTGCGTATTTTGTAACCATGTTATGAAATATTCAAGGCAACAAATAGATATTTTGACTGGAAATAGATTTCCCCAAAGAAGCATTTCCCCATTTTCACACGCATTTCATCTAGGACTAAGCCAGCAGCAGTTGTGGCTCCCCATCAGCTGAAGAGCAAATTCTTGTAGCAGTTTGCATGGCCGAGGCCCCAGATGGCCACTGCCATGCGTGGGCTATTAATAAGGGCTGTTTTGGAACAAATTATTTCACAAGCAACCAGTCTATTTATTAGCCTTATTATCATTATCATTACTGCCAGCTGCAAGGTGTTTCGACTCTGTCATGCATAGCAGATGTGGCCTGACCAAGAGACACAATGGTGCCAGCACAGGTGACGAGCTGGCCCCTGTGTGCAGCTTTGGGACCTGTCTGCTTGCTTGGCTCTTTACAGTAACGACCTGCAGCAGCCATTCCTTATTGCTAGAAGCAAAAGAGCTGGTGCTGTTCAAATTATCTGGGTTAGTCCCCTCAGGTATTGCTCCTTCCTGGCACACACTCTGCAAACGGAGCTTGATAACTCAGAGTGGCAGAGCTGCTCCCAGCTGAGTCAAGGCTCCAACTTACTTGTTGCTTTTTATAGATTGAGCTCTCCAAAATAATGTATTCTGCATATTGAAGAATAAAACCACATGAAAGAATTAAAAAAGAAGGGAAAGCAGGAATGTATGATGAGGCAGCATCAGCCCAATGCAGTACCTCAAGAGGATTCCTGCTTGGAACCCATCTTGAAACTTTTATTCTTTCAAATTCCTATCACATGAAAAAGCAGCAATGGATTGGGTGGAGTTTTTTGCTATATGATTTTGGTTAAATGCTAATGCTGTCATAAACTTCTATTCCTCATTGAGTGTCTTCTACAAAAGGATCTTTTGTCCCACCTGCCTCTCAATCCTCTTCACCAGCATTAGGAAGACAAAGGTAGGACAAAAAGGTTTGCTAGGACAAAGCCCAGTTTTCAGACAAGTGTTTCTGCCATCGTGGCTCTGCACAAGGAGGGGTGTAATGTGGGACAGGAAAGACCCACCCTTCATTGCAGTGACAACAAGCTCTTTCCAAGCCAAGGTGGCCAACAGCAGCTGCTCCCCATTCCAGTGGCCACCAGGAGAGTACACACCGGGGTGATGCTCCCAGTCTGCTCCAGACACCCTACTTCAAAATTTGCTGGAGAAAGCAAAGCAACTCCCTTATATCTACCCCTTCATCCTAAAGGCTTCCTACCTATGGAATGTGCATCCTTGTATGAAGCCTTTCACAGTCTGGGGGAGAAGCCAAAAAGCAGACTTATAATAGAAACTCAACCGCAGCCTTTGGCATAGTTTGGCAGCTCTAATCCTGTAATAAACTCAAAGCACACGTGAGTCTGAAAAACAGCGTGGTGAATTCTCTATTCCTGTCCTCAGTATTTTTAGCAACCAGGGTAATTTTTAGCCTGTGCTTTTCTGTTGGTTTTTTTTTCCCCCCTCTCTTTTGGTGTAAAGATGTTGTCAAAATACAGGCATTGCTCGCAGTGCAAACTGCAGTCAGTTGATTCAGACAGACACGCCTGACATTTCAAAACACAAAATGCTCAGCAACCAAATTCCTGGCATGCTATGAAATGCAAAAATGTGAAACTGTTACCTATGACAAACATTTCTCCATTTAATGTATCACAGGACAGTGGTGAGGAAATCAATGGAAGAAAAGAGAAAAAGTCAGAGTTTATGTTTTGCAGATAGCTTAAGGGAAAGGAATCCTAAATCTTGAGCAAGTGTTTGGTTTTGCATTGTGGCAAAAATGTTTGTTTCCTTAACATGGGCTGATTACAATGCAATCTGCATTTTTGTTTAAAAATAATTCTCCTGCTGTCTGGGCTGCAGTGTAAACAGGATGCACTGAAATGTCAGCCCATCCGTGGGCTCTGCTGTGGCAGACACACACAGAGATCCAACACGCTCACACTCAAATCTGACCTGCTTCCCCAAAATAGATCTTCATCACCCTTACAGAGCCATCATTGTCTAATTACAGATCCGCAGGCATGGAGGAACGTGGGGATGGGTAACTCAGTGGTTGCAGTTAGTGTGGCCAGAGGGAAAGGCTGGGGAATGAGGTGAGGGACACATCCTTAGCCAAGCTGTGCAGGAGGGGTTCCTCAGCAAGGAGCCCAAACCTCACTGTCCATGCTACCTTCTCTCATCATGCCATGGGAACAAATCCATCCTGGCTGGCTGCTAGCAGTTGCCCACTCCTGCAGGGTTAGCTGACATGGGAATGGATTTGTTCCTTGAACTCCCCACCACAAATGTCAGGAAGAGATCAAGATGTTTGTCTTTGACTGTTTTTCACATTGGTACAAACTAAAGAAATAGAGACTGTCTTGTTTGTAAATTTTCTCCTTAAAAAAAAAAAAAAAAAAAAAGACAGGAATCCTGCAAACCCCTCACACACAGATCCTGTGTTTGCCAGCCTCTAGGCAAGGCAGAGTTAAAGCACTAATAGTTTCCTATATCTTTACAGAGAAATGCTGCTAGTGCTGGAACCAGCCTTTCTTTGCTGCTCTCTCCTCCAATGAAAGCTTCTCACATCTAATCTTCACATCTTAAAAGACAGATATGTGGGATCAATAGGAAGCCTCAGCTAATAGACAATCAATATTCAACAGACTGCCTGTGACAAGGCCACTATCCCTTAGGTGGCACCAGGATTTGGCCTGCAAGAACTAACATTTTCCTTGCCATAGTCATGATTTTCATACAACACAGATTTCTCAGTGAAAGCAGTTTTCCCACAACAGCTCCTGCAATGGTCTTTGGTAATAATGTTCTTTCCTTTGTGTTTTCCTGAGCCCTGATCCAAGACTACAGTTCAACACAAGGCTACCTTTAAAAATGCTCTGATCGAGAGACTATAACCAAGAGGACTGCAAGTGGCCTCCCTGTGACAGGGACTCTGGGTTTCCTAAGCTCCATAATCATGTTTCTTAGAAATAAATGTTTTTTGGAGCCTTGACTCTAAAGACAACCTTACATATTTTGACTAATATGACTTGGGTCTATGAGTATGCTTCAGTACGCCAAGACCTTATTCAGTGCAGGAGTTACACTCAGGTTGAAAAACCCCAACTATTTTCCTACAACTCAAAGTTCTGACAAAAATAGCACTAGGTAGTTCTGATGGGTGCAACCATCTTAAACTGACTCATTATCCCACAAGCTCAAGTCTGCAGAGATACTTAAAACCACAATGACCAAACTTCTGGTCTCCAGCTGTGGTGTCCAACCAAACTAAAGCTGGGTTGGGGAAACCCATTTCACTTAACTGCCATCTCTTCTCAAAACAAAATTTCCAGAAGACCAGCTGAGTTTTTATGGAAAAGTCATTTGCAATTTCCTTGGCTGTGGAAAAATATTTGTCAGCATATCACAACTACAAGGGATAAGGATGAAACTAATTGCTTAGAAAATTACTTCACAAAATTAAATAAAGGCATTTGCTTCAACTCAGTGAGCACAAACTGCCTGTTGAATGACCCATCTTCTGTTTTCTTCTTTCTGGTTAATGACTGACCAAATAGGCTTGTTTTTCAGTATGTAGCCAACAACTGTAATCATCATGGTCCTTTGAACCAAGTCTTTGCTCTCTGTATTTCAGCCCAGAAATCAATGTAAATCAATCACAAATGTAAGGCTATCACTGATTTTCTTCCAGGTGGCTGCAAATCCTTTGACAAGAGATTTATCACTGAGATATTCTTGGTCTCTCTCTAAAGCTGCTTTGGATTCTTGTGGTACAAGGGTCTGCTCAACAGATCTGTTTTATTGTGTGCTGCTTGGTTCCATACGCAAAAGTGGTTTGTAACATGCAAACGCATCTGCTAAAATACAACACACATTGAAGAAGGTGAAAAGATCCACACAGAAACAGTTATAACATCAAAAAAGTTTTACAAGTGCAAGTGGGACACATTCCATTTGGGGGGTTGACTTGTCTCTTCTGGCAGGGAGTGGGAAAGGGGTGATGACTGACACTGTTAACAGCTCTGTGCTGGGGTCACAATTTTGACCATCCACATCTCTTTCAAATGGGGATTGCTGCAATGCTAGACTGTTCCCTTTTCTCCCAGTGGCCAACATGGGTTTAGGGGTTTTTCCAAATAACTTTAAGGTGTGCACAAATAACCCATATAGACAAAGACACCCTGTCATCAATAGAAAAAGATTTGTCTGATCCAGTAAGTACTGTGTGAAAGTTGAGGAAAGCCAGCTGGGATGGCTAGGATGTTTTGGGTGGGCTGGCAAGTCAGGAAGTGCACTTGGACTTCTGCTGACAGATTTTGGCTGAGCTGACAGGTGTTAGGAACATAAGATGAGGAGGTGGCAGCAGTCAGGAACAGTTGATCAAGCAGTGTTTACTGCTTAGAAACAAAATACAATAGGGTAGGTAGGCCTAAACACTTGAAAACCCTAATAGTCTTCTCTTTAACTTTCATTGAGAACAAAGACAAATTTTAATGTAAAAACAAACATACAATCCAGTCAGAACTTGTGTTGGTGTTACTAACACAGAAGTGAGGCCACATTTCTCCCACTCAATCCCTGATTGAAGTACATGGTGTTTTACCATGCCAGACTTTTGGGTTGGGGTCATCCAAACCTAAAACATCCATACAAAGTGTGAGGGATCTGGACACTTATGGAACATATACTGCCTGAAATTTCTGCTGTCTCCACAGCTGACAGGCAGCATCCCAGCAGTGGCAGCTCAGTCCCCATGACCACTGTGAGAGGGCATCAGTTCTCACTCATCAGCCCTGTATTTCTGGCCCACCTGCTTGCAGAGCAGTGCTTGAAACCATGCTCTTACCCCCACCCCAAAAAGAGCCAGGCATTTAGTATTGCTTTCTTGCTGAGGAGACTAGGATGTCTTTATAGTGTAACAACAACTCATAGTTTCAGGCAAAGGATGGGCTGCCTCACGACTTTGAACTCCAAGATCTGGCAAGGTGGTGAGGGTGAAGAAGCTGGCAGCTAACTCTGAGAAATCAGGCTGCCTTTTCCCCTCCTCCCCTCCCACTCATTCCCTGCACCAGATGTCAACTGCTACATGCTGAAGCGCCTGCCATCCTCCCAACTGCCTGCCTGCTGGCTATGGCACAGCCTTCCCAGCTTCCCAGCACTACCTGCCAGCAGGTCTTCTCCAGAGACAGCACTCAGTGCATGCTGAAAAGGCATCTGTGCTCATTCCTCTCCATCCTCCTCCTCCACCTGCCTCATATATTGCAGAGGTGACTTTCAGATGTGATAGCAGATATGCAAAGAGTGCATTAAAAACATGCTAAATGAAAATCCTGACAGGGAGGAAGAGCCCCAGAGGAGCTATAGCAACAAGGGAATATTAATCATTTCCAATTAAATAAAGCCCAGTGAAAGCCTGCCTTCCTTGTAAAGCAGCAGGGTTTCCCCTTTTCTCCTTCCTGCTTTAAACATTGCACAGTTGGGTTGCTTTGCCATGCTCAAGGACACCTTCAAACCCTTCCCAGCCCACATGAAGGTGGGCATGTTCAACAATCTTATAGGGCAACTCATGACAGCCTGATGTTAATTGAAAATATTTCAGCCAAACAGTGAGCCTTCCATGCTCTTTTGGACACAGAGAGCCTCAGCAGCAGTTTTGGTAAAGCCTATTCAGCCCCACCAGCCTTGCAGCATCCAGGGCTGAGCTCTTGCCATGCTTCATGGAGAGGAGCACAAAACCCACCAGCCTCAAGCATTCCTGTACCAGGGGACCACAGGTTCCTCACTGCTCCTGGACTGGGAAGGCTTGGGGGATTTTCCATTATGAACAGAGATGCCCACAACTGAGATAGTTTTAAAGGAGTGGGATTTTCCAAAAACTGCTGGGCACTGGCCTAGCAAAGTCTCCAGAAAAGTCAGCTGGAGTTACACACCTGACTCTGGTGGAACCTGCCAATGGTTTGTGCTTTCCAAACTCTTTCCTTGAGGTTAGAAACATGCTATCCTCCTGCCTTAACACCCCAAATATGGGGAACTCTGCGCAGCATGGCACTCAGAGGATGGGATTTATTCCCTCCCTCCAAGGCAGGGAGAAGTTAAACTGCTGAATTCCTCTGGGACAAAGCCTAGACTGAAGCTTTGGTTTGTGAACCAGCCCAAACCCAGTACTAGAAATACCAGCAAGGGAAAAGCTGAGTTTGACAGACACTATACCTGGTCTGTGGCTGAAGAACTTCACTTCCTTTGTCCTTTTGTCTTAAAGGAACAAGCCAGACTCAGCGCACAGCTCTGAAGGGACAATGGAAGAAAGAAACCTGAGCATGCTCCGTAACAGTGTTCTTCACACAGGGAATGCGAAAAAAAACCCAAAAACAACACCAAAACCCAGCAAGCAGAGCAGGGAGAAAAAGTCCATCTCTGATCTTACCTGCGATGGGGGTTCTGCTAAGGCACCTCTCAGCATTTTGTCCAGGTTTCCTACTCACTCTGAATTAAGTTGGAAGTCCAAGCCTGGATAGCAAGACAGAATGAAGAAATAGCTTCCCCACCAGATGTCAGAGGGTGACAGAATTGCAGAGGAAGTCCAGCACTTTCTCTCCAGCTGTCATCACTGGTGTCTAAAAACAAAACTTCCCTGCACTCTACAAACAGTTTTCAGAGTTTACTACCATACAACTTGTGTCTCCACCTACAGCTTCTTCAGCCTTTCTTGCCATGCAGTTTTATCTGCACAGCAGCATCTCTGCCACTCCATACAAAAGGAATCAAGTGGCTCCTCTCTGTGCCACATCCTCTGCTGCAATAGCTCCCCACCAGCACATCACCAGGATGGAATTACTAAGGGGCATCCCTGAATATATGGAGGCTGAATTTAGTCAAGGAGACCAAGGCAATGATTTAATAATTCTTGCTAGAGATTGGATTTAAGCATTATATTTATTAAAGATCATAATTCCTGAATAGAAAATAGACCAGAATGTGATTTTGAGCAGCAATCATGTTCAGTAGGAACATTTCTCCATCAGCTACTGAGGTTATCTCAATAATGAAGGCAGCCTGAGACAAAAACATTTCTCTGGTAAATGCTTGCACGGAATGAGGAGCAGCTCAATTCACACACACATCCAAGGGGTCAAGATCTGCCAGCCACAAGACACCACCACACTGAAGGAATACCATATATACTGTTTGTTAACTAAATCCCTCACAAGGGAAAAGTAACATAGAGGGAGGGAAAAGGCCTCTGAGTTTTGCCATTCTGTCCAGAAAGAGGTAGCACAGCCTTGCTGGGGTTGCTTTTCCCCACAAGCAGCAACTTAAGGGCTTTGCAGCACCTTGTGCCCAGCAAAAGCCCAGTTCTATCCATGCTGGGATAGGGTGCAGGGGTATGGGACTGGGATGTGGTGCATGGACAGAAAGGCCCTGCAACGCACAGCTCTTCCTTTTGCCAGGAGCAAATTGTCACTTCAGAGAGTCACTCTGAGCAAGGACAAAATGTTAAATGGATCCCATCCAATTCTGCCTGCCTCCACCCCTCCCTGCAGAAGCTGGTGGAGAAGAGCAAGGAGAAAGTGGGAGAAACAGAGGGGCTCTGGAGAAAGGCTGGTACTGGTTACGGTGCCTGCTGTCTCTGCCAACCACCACAGCTTGGCCTTCATGTTTCAAAGAGAGCTGTGATTTAAGATGATGCTGTTTTAGGGGGTGCCCAGCATAAACACTGCAAAAAGATCAAAGTTTCAGGGGGTTCTTAATGTTTTGAGAAAGTCTCCAGATGGCTGCCCAAATGAGAAACTGCAGTGTTTTCTCTTTTCTTACTTCATCTTCACTCCTGGCTACCCAGAAGATCATGCAAGGAACAGATGCACAGAAAAATGAAAAACAGTTGGGAAAACACATATAAAAATAGCAGCAGTGTCCATTTTGCAATGCAGAGAGCACAGCTATGTGAGGAATACATTTTGATGCCAGCAAAGAAACTCAGACAATCCTGTCAATTAAGAAACATCAATACCCAACTCTACTCTCTTGCTCCCATGACAGGCAACAGCTGCTCTGGCTCTAGAGCAGCAGCCAGCAGAGGAGCCTACCCAGCGGAGTAGAGAGACACAGAAGGGATGAGTTTAGTGGCCCTTGAGCACCAGCACTCCTGCTTGCTTCAGCTTTCCCATCTCTGAGATGCTCCTCTGTGCTGCAGCACCTCTGAGCAGAGCTACGCAGAGCTAGTAACTCTGGAGGATCACCATAGTAGCAGCAACAGTACAGGTGGGTCTGGTGAGTTCCTAGCTTATTTCTCAGCATACATTTTTTGAAATAAGGACTCCTGAAACACAATCTTGATAAACCTTGCCACAGGCATCTGTCTCCTCTCATAGCTTTAAGTCAGCTCAGAAGGGCCTTTGCTTCCCTGCATCATGTTTGCAAATCCAATATCTCACACTGCTTCTGATCCAGTCTGTTGGGAAGCACAAGCTGTCCCAGCCCTGCCAGCTGTGCTCAGAAAGAAACCTCCTACAGGCAAAGGCAGCAGCTCTGCCTTTTGGGTCTGGCTGTCCCTGCACTTTTGGTTATGCCAGTCATGCACCACCTTGTGCAGGGCTGAACTTTCCCTGCATAAATGGTAAATAATGCTCTGGCCAGTCACCAAATGGCACATTTATCTCCCTAGCAGCTCATTCATCAGCTGCAGCTGAACACTGGCAATGCTCCAGACCAAGGACAACAACCTCCCTGCAAGAGGTACTGCAAGAGCACCTGCTCTCTGTTCACTGTAGGGTACCTCAAGTGTAGGAGGTAGGAAGCACATCCCTGCAAGCCCTGGGGTGGTAATGATGGCCTGAGCAACCACCTCCATGCTCCCTGACTCAGCCATTGATGGGGAACAAGGCTCAACACCTGGAGTCTTTGGTCCTGGAGAGAGGGGACAGCATGGCTGGCTTTTGCTGCTGTCTCTGCAGGAACCAGACCACCCCAGATGAATCATTGCACTTAACTTATTTTATTACTCTCTTAAAATCATGCAAGTTTTTTCTCTCTGAAGCAGCACTTTGGGATGCTGTTCCCTTTCCTACTCTGCAGAAGTAGTAAACCACATCTGGATTCTGGCTGGACACAAGCAGCTCTGCTCATGAAGAGGGGCTGCAATACTCCCTTGAGAAATGCCTCATTCCTCTTCCCAAACCACATCATAGCTTGGGTTTGCCATATCCTTACACACAGGAAAATTTGAAGGATGAAATGACAGTTCACTTCACCACCACGGCCACAGAGGAGGTGACAAGAGGGCCAGGTGGAAACAAAAATAGCAAGTTTTCCTCAGTACAGCAAGCCTGGTGATGGTTGCTACTAAGCCCCACACAATCAAAGCAGCCTTTCTGACAGCCCTGCCAGTGCATTGCCCCATACACCTCCCCACACTCCCTGGAGGTAGACAAGTGCACTCCAGCTCCCTCTCTCCTTTCCTAGAAAGGTTTTTAGAAGCCTCCAAATTCAGTTTTGTCTGGAAGATTGAGGGTATGATGTGAGTCAACGTGAGCAAAACAAGTAAATGAGATTTGTCAAGAAAAAGACGAGCCAGGAGGACAGGAACAAAGATCTTGGTGGGAATAAAGATCTTGGTGGGAATAAAGAGAAAGCCTCAGATCAGGCAATAAATTGGTAAATGAGGCACAAAGGACAGAGGAGAACAATAACTAGCCTATTGCTGCTAATCCAGCCGTAGTTTTCAAAGCAGGATCATGAGTCACCAGCCCCATCAAGGCTGGAACAGAAACCCCAGTTTACCACATGCAAGAGCAGAACATCCTTTCTTTGGCAAAGCCAAGGGGACCTCAAGTGTGGCCCTGTTCTTGACACGTGGGAGGCTGAAGGTTGGGAGTCAAGTGCTGCAGGTACATGCATATGCTATGGAGACAGCAGGAAAGCTGGCTGGACTAACTTGCATGGAGGGATGCTCTGGGGGATAGGGGCTCCCCTGCCAGTTCAGTGCTGGGCAATGTGCCAGGCTGGGGCTGTGCTATGCATGTTAGGGTTTCAGTCTTGCTAGAAAAAAACCTGGGACTTTTTTTGGGGTTTTCAATGAGGTGAGTGTTCACGTCGCTTCCTTCTTGCCCCGTCAAGACTCAGTGCAGCCTGAGCTCCCACCCAGCCAGTGGTTTGGACTCTTTCCACAGCCCCGAGTTATGGTGGGGGCTCTGATCCTGCCACTGGAGACATGGGGAGATCTGTGCACACCCCAGCTCTGTCAAGGCCATCCCACAGGAGACAGCAACATCTCCCAAATTCTTATTTGCCCATCACAGGCATCTCACAGGCACTTCCAGGGACCAAAGCGGCTTGTGCAGTTTCTGCCCTGTTTTGACACATCCTTAAGGAAGTTGTGCCCCTGCTTTTTTGTTGCACCACGTGGAAAACCTAAAAACACATAGGCCATAATACTGCAGATGGTACAAAGAGGTGCCTGAAAAGATGCTGCCATTCCACTGCTTCATGAACCCAAAAGGAAGCTGCAAACAAAGAGTATTGGCCAGCCAGGAGGGCTGTACAGGCTTTGGGTTTGTTCCTCCCTTGCTGTGCACTTCACATTTTGGGTTCCTGAGTAGGACAGCAGAGCAGCGCTACTTGGCACAGTGCAAAGCAGAAATTTTGGCTTGCTCTAGTAAAAGCCAGAGGTCTGGCTCCAGGCCTCAAGAGCCCAGGCTGCTGGGGTGCTCGCTGTTGCATCAGGAGATGTGTTTGTGTGCATGTGGAAGTGTAGGCATCTCAGAAAGCAGCCAGCACAAGGAAATGAAACCTTAGAGATGCACTGAAGATAATTTTGGGAAGCCAAACATCCTCTTGTCACGCAAATCAGTTGAGCAGCCTGGCAGTGATCAGGGCAGGCAGTCTCTCACTTTTCAGCCATGGAGCATAACTCCAAGTTTGGACTCTGCAGTGTGGCTGGGGCGCACAGGGGCTGCCAACCTGGCAAACACCTCTTGTCAGCCAACAAGTTGCTCTGCACCAGCAAAGCTGTGGGGATGGCTGCCCAGCAGAGCCTGCTAGATTCAGGTGGATCCCTTTTATTTTAAGCCCAGAAATCATCATCATCAGGGCTCTGCTAGTTATAAACTGGAAGCAAACAGAAGTCTTGACTGTGTGCAATGAGAGAAGCTGTTGTGCTCTTTTTGGGGCGAAGCAGCAAGACACCTCACCAGTCCTAAAGCTGCCTGACCTCCAGGAAGTATTAAGAGTTCTCAGCAACGTTATACATCTATAAAGAGTGAACATGTTGGACATTTCCATTGCATGGATTAAGATGTTTCATCTGGTCTCTCACCCTGTGTCTCAGAAAAAGCCCTGACCTGAGCATCCCTACATACCTGGCAGAGGTTTTATTTCTCTCCTGGAGGATGGGATAAGAGACACTTCCTCCAGATTTTAAAGGCTGCTGAGTGAGACAGGGAGAGCCACAAGGAATCAGAAGGAATCAGTGTCAGCTGCGGAACAAGGAGAGAGATCCTCCAGTTGTGGTTCTGGCACAAGCCACTCCTGCCTGCAAGTTCCCAATGGTGCTGTTTGTCACCATCTCTAAAGCAGCTTTATTTAGGATAAAAACACCCAACTGTTACAGAGGCTCTGGAGACAGGTGACTACCACAAAACCATGTCCTTCCCTGGCACCCCAAGGCCAAACTCTCTGCCCCACTACTGCAGGGCGGGCATGGAGGCACAGCTCCTGATTCCTGGGGAGTGGGTAGGACAGAGAGACCAGCTTTCTTTTTAGAAGTCACCCCGTATGTCAGGAGAGATACAGGGTTCATTGACTCATTAAACAGGGTGAAGCTAAGCTCATCTTGCATCACCCACAGCTGGCCAATACCCTGTGGAGGCAAGAGTGGGGAGACTGATGTTTATTCTCCAGCCCCGCAGCTATTCAGCTTTGAACAAATGACCCCTCTGAGCGACACGGCAGTAAATTGCTTAAACAAATGCAAAGTTCAGATGGTTGCAAAGAACTTGTCCCAGTTGCCAAAAAAATTACAAAACACCAGTGTTTTCTGAAAAGCAAGGCTGTGCAGCTCGCTCATGAGAGAGGCAACAAGATGCCAGGAGCCAGTGGGCAGGGCAGATGTAGAAGGACTCTGGCTCTTGCCCAGACAAGACCTTTTGGAGTGGGGGCTGATTTTCATGTTATTGCTCCTAAGAACAGGTGCGAAGTCCCCTGGAGCCCTGCATGTGTTTGTAGGGAGCAGGGCAGCAGAAATCCTGTGGGCACAGCAAGTGAGGCAATGTTTGATCAGAGTTTCCCTGAGCAGATTTGAGGGCAGCTCATTTCATCACCCTCTCAAGTCAGGAAGTGACTCACCTCAGCATGGGGTATTTTGAAGTCCCTTGTCTTCAAATCAGTAACAACTTTCCATACAGTGATCCCAAACTACTTGAAGAAAAGGGCCAGTAACCTGGCCAGCATCTCCAAACTGTATTAAACAATCTGTATGTGTCCTTGTTCCCCGTGGGCAGGCACATGGGCATCACCTACTGCAGCACTGAGCTTTGCCATGGCAATGTTTGAATAGAGAAACTGCTGCTCCCTTTTGTTTCCATGAAGACTGGACTTTTCCCCCTTCTGCACAACACCCCAAGCAGCTGTTGCTGTTCCAAAAGCAGCTTAAAACCATCACCCCAAGCCAGAGTCTAGGAGCTGTGCCACAGCCATCAACTCCTGCACAACTGCTTGCGTTCAAAGGCTCAAAACAGTAAGAGAACTGCAACCCAAAATCTCACCCATCCTTCACCACTCAAGCTACTATTCTGGAAGATATTCTTTTACTGGTTTAATGTGAGGAAAGAAACAAAGAAGGGAATAATGAAGCCTCCAGAGGCCAAAAAGCCACCAAGAGTTTGCACAGCTGCATGAATCAGCTGGGCAAGATTCAGGTGAAGTGGTGGCTTACTGAGTTCAGCTGCACAGAATTAAGCACCCAGGTACACAGCTCTTGCACACCCCTCACTAAGGAGTGCTGCACTCTTCAAGTGCTCCTCCAGTCAAACTGCATACCTAGGGTTCCGTACATCTCCCAAGGCTGTTTTCTGAAAAGTTATTTTCAGCCCTTTTTGCATGCAGAAAATTGTCACCCTTTACATCTTTCTGAAATGGTTTCCAGGTAAACCACAAAGCATCTCACCACACCATCCTGCCCTCCCTCCCAATACCTACCCACAAACCCTTCTAAGCCATGTGCCAGCTAACCCACAGCAGAGGGGATTTAAAACTTTAACTCTCACTGCTTCATTTTTCCACCAGATTTCATAATCTTCTTCTTTTTTGGTTTCCACTACAGTGGTAACAACCCACAGGCATATTTAGAAGGTAAAGCATGCTGTGAGAGGAGCTCTAACACAACAGTTTATAGCCCAAATCTTGCACAAATAAGCACTTACAGTAAGAGAATGAGCACCTAAAATTTTAGGGTTTAATCTGCAGGAAATAAAACTGGGAAACAGTACACTTTGTTTAAAACCTTACTTTTCTTTCCTCTCTGGAGCGTGACTTACCTGCCATCCCTGTTTTCAGATGCTGAAATGGCTTCTGAGGTCCCTGGTACAACAGCACGTGGAACAGACCAAAAACACAGCAACAACAACAAAAAAAAAAAACCTCAAACTCCTTACATGGGAAAGGGCCTTCAGATCCCTATATAACTTGGCCCCACAAGTGGCAGCTGCTGGGGATTAAGCCCCAGCTGAAGCAAATCAGCAGTAACTCACTATTACCACTCCAGGAAGGTGCTGGGATTTCTGTGCCAGGAGAAGATATATGTACTGAGCCAGAAAGCAGCAGGAGAACACCCTGGCTCCACCAGGATGGAATGGGGTTGGGTTTCTCTGTGCCCTAAGTCTGTCTATTCCCTGTGTACCCCTAGAGCAAAGCCCACCAGGAGACAAGATCAGCCTGTGTTACCTGATCAGTACAACCAGGTAGATGGTAAAAGGGTAAATCATGACTGACTTCATATTCTGAAAGATATGTGTGCTAGGCTGGGAGCCTGGCTGCCCTACTGCTGCTCTCATGGGTTAAGGAGGGATTTGAATGTCTTGTCATGCCAGGGATGGGTGTTCATGGGTTTTCTAAGCCCTGCCAGAAAGGGAGAGGGGAAGCAGAAAGGGCTGGTAGAGGGGGAAGGCAAGGCTGGCTATTGCCTGCCAGTGTTGGGAAAGCAGGAACATCGTCCTGCTGGCTGCTGTGCTCCCTGCCAGCTCTTGGGTGTAAAAGCTTTGTGGAGCCCAGAAGAAGTGATGTGCAAGGCTTGTGAATGCCATCCCTTCCCCACTGCTGAGCAGGTGGGCTAATTAAACAGGCTGTGCTGCTAAATGGTACTGAAGTTGCACGATCTGGATCGGCATGACAGACACCCAGCAGGGCCCAACACATCATAAAATTGCAATTGCTTTCCCACTTCTGCCTGAAAATAGCATCTTCATGGAGCATCCCTGTGGCCACCTGCCACCAGTGACTGAGGGCCAGCGCATGAGCAGCTCCTGCCACCAGCACTGCTTTGGCCCACTCCCTCTTACAGGCAGGTGGGGATGGAGATTTGGGAACATTTACAGTTCCAGAGGGATGATTTGAATTCTATCAACGTGTGACTTGAGGAAAGCATCACCAAGTATTCAGCTATTCAGGCTAAGCATGGGCATATAAAAGACGGAAGCATCCCACACCAGTAACCATGGCAGAACCCCTCATCCCACATCCCCCATAGACAGGCAAGGGCTTGTGGATTGCTTTGCATCTGCTTGTAGGTCACGCTGACTGAAACTGTAACATCACTGAGAAAGGAAGCCAACAGGAACAGAGAGGAAGAGGAGGAAATTCCCTTAAACACCACTGGATGCTGCTGCTAAAAATAGATGGGAAGGGTGCTGGTTCCTGTTCCTTCCTGTGACTTCCCATCCACCAGGCTCATTCCTGCACTGTGAGAGCTGGGATGGACAACTTTCCGTAGCAGCTGTTCCAAGGCAGCAGCCAGCTGACATTGCACAGCCAGTAGATGGATGCTTTTAAAGCTCTTTGGCTTCCCCTGCCCATGCATGCTAGTTAGGATAATCAGGGTGAGCACTGCTGAGAAATCCCATATCTAAGCACAGAGCAAGGTTGTGGTACCCTCATCCATGATAGTATCTCAGCTGCCTCCACTGGGCAAAGAGACCCTTTTCCCTGCATGAGGAGCAGGAAGCTGGGCTCCTGAGGAGCTGATGGAGAGCAGAAGCAGCACTGCTGGGAGCTGGACACCACGCAGCAGTGCCAGCTATGTCCCCTGCTCATTGGAAGGGAAGATGTGCATCTGCTGGGTGAGGATGAGCAGTGGAGAGCAGCTCTGGTACTCAGTCCAAAGGCAGGTGACTCAAGCTACATCTTGCTTCACACGATGATTATCTAGCAACTGGTTTTCAAAGATATTTTTCACAGGCTGTTTCCTCCCTCAGGTAGTAACTCAGCATTTGGAGTTGCCAAGAAAATGGCATTCACCACATTATTTCTTTGGCTGCAGCCCTGCTGGCTGGGGAGAGGGACACTCTCCTCTTCCAGGAGCTGATGAGAAGCTGCCTACTAACAGCTCAGCCTTCCAGTACTTCTCACTGCTCCCTGTCGAGCCTGGGAAGTGACCACAGCAGGGCTTCAACAGCCATCACTGGTGTGGGGCAGCACTGTCAAGAGGCATCTCTTGCCCATGTCCCAGCCACTAGGGTCTCAGCACAACCCAACTTCTTTAGGGCTTATTTGGCCACACACCTACCAAATCTGCTTGCATTTATACTGTGGGGAAGCCCAGCTGAAGGGCTGTGAGCAGCCACAGGCAGATTTTGCAGGGCTGTGGAGAAAAACCCCAGCTTTTTCCCCATTATGTTGCGTCCTTGAGAATTTCCTTTTGCTACAAGCATGGGGGAAATCTGTTCAGCCCATGTCTGACCATTACAATGCCTTTTCTCCTATGATGCTCTAAACCAGTATGGGATGGTCTGGCCCTGCCTCTGTTCTGCTCCAGCTAGCCTTATGATTTCAGGGCATCCTTTTTCTGGCCATGAAGGTCTTCTGCCAGGTTGTAATAAGGCAGAAAGAAAGCTGGGAAAAGGCTGCTCCACCCATGCATCCTCCAGCATACAACCCCAGGGCAGCGCTGCTTTCTCCCAGCCCTAATCCCCCACACCTCCATCTCGGTGCAAAGCTAGGAGGAAGACTAATTGCTGACAGCATTGCCAAGAAACCAAACGTGTCCAAAACCATTGTGCTGTTTTTAGCATCTTCCATCCAAGAATCTCGCAAGCGTGTGACTGAGGAGGTATTTTTACCTTCCTCCCTCGGCATTCCAGGCAGGACAGCTGGTGCCTCTGCAGTGTGAGCCAGTCACTGGTGGCTGCTGTGAGCCAGGACCAGCAGCTGGGCCCGCTGCCAGCATTGCAGACTTGCAGCTCCCAGCAGCCCAGGACCCTGCAGCTGAACCAACCACCCCATTTCCCCATGGAAATGACCCCTTTGGGGTCAGAGGCACAGCAGTGCTTGAAATCCTCCCCCAGTGCTTCTGTAAACAACACCAGAGAAGATTAGGAGGAACAGCAAATGTGAATTAAGGACAAAAACAGTGCAAAATTGAGCGGGGTTTTTTTCAGATAAACAGTAGGTGAAGGCTGGCCACAGCTCTCCTGCTGTACAGACCCCTTTCCCATACATTCCCGAGCTCCTGTACCCAGAGCTGGGCTCTTATGGACCCCTCCAGATGCAGAGCTGGCCAATAAAACAGCAAATGAGAGGCAGGGGGCCGGACCTCAGCCAGCACTCAGCACCCCAAATCCTGCAAATCCAGCCTCCCTGCTGCTGCCCTTGGTGTGACAGTGAAAGCCATGCATTGCAGTGGTCCTTGCAAGGCTAATTCCTCACAGAAAAATCAGAATAGTGAGGCCAGCAGGACCAGGGCAGTGATCACTGCCTGTACTCGGCTCTGGTGAGGCCGCACCTTGAGCACTTCTGGGCCTCGCACTTTAAAAAGGACACTGAGGGGCTGGAGCTTGTCCAGTGAAGGACAACAAGGCTCTGAAAAGTTTAGAAAACATGCCTGTGAGGAATAGCTGAGGGAGCTGGGCTTCTGTAGTCTCAAGAGGAGGAGGCTCAGGGGGCAGCCCATGGCTACAGGGCACCTGGATCTGGCTCTGCGTGATGTGGGTTAGGGGTTACAGTGGCAATGCTGGGTGGACACCTGGACTGGATGATCCTAAAGGTCTCTTCCAACCTCAGCGATGGTTCTGTGATTCTGGGAGAGTCTCTCTGCACACCTGTTCCTGGTAGGTACTGCCCAGCCCACGCTGGATGCTAGTTCATTCAGACTGATGTTGGGGGGAGCAGAGGGGTGTAACTCATTGGCTTTCTTGAGAGGCATCAAAATAAAGCCAAGGTCTGTGAAAACCCCTGGGGTTTCAATGAGCCCATACCCTTCTTTGACAAAGCAATGATCCTGAAGAAAAGGATGCAGCCTCCTGACTCTTATTTGGACAAAGCCAAAGGCCAGCAAGGCTGTGGCAGGAAGGATAATGCTTGATGCAAGAGTGACTACATATTTTGCTGGAGAACAAGAACCTTTTCCCTCTTTGGGATATATTAATAAGGATATCTCTATTTCTAAGACATCAGCGAGAGCCATTCGGAGCACTCAGCTTGAAGCAGCAGGGCGTTAATATCCCTGACAGAAATCCCTCCTCTGGGAAATCAGCCTTCAGTGAAAACCCAGCACGCCATCCATCCTTTCCCGGCGCGCACAAATCGGCTCAGGGCGCTGAAAACCACGGCGTGTGCCCGTCCTCCGGCGGGACCCCGCAGCCGGGATGGGCTCAGAGGGCCAAGGCGCCCTGCAGGGGCCTGAACCTGCGGGGATTGCTCCTGCTCTGGCAGCTGCTGCTCCGGGAAGCCGGGAGATGTGGCAGGAAGGGCAGGCGCCAGGCCAGATCCCGAATTAGGTCAGTGGAGATGAAACATCTGGCCCCGCAGCTGCCTCCCCGCGGGGATTAGGCGCACGCAGGCATAAATACCCCGAGATTTGCGGGGTGCTCCCTGTGGCCGAGGGGCTCGGGGCTCCCTGCCAGCAGGCAGACTGCGTTCGCCTGTCCCGCGGTCTGTCCCTGTCCCTGTCCCGGCTGCTCGGAGGCACTGCCCGCCCCCGCGCCGGCGGCTGGCTCAGTCACCTGCGAGCCGCCGCAAACGTGCGCAAACATTCCCGGGAAACGGGGAGAAACTGCCAGAAAGGAGGCATTGTCCAAAAGAGCTGCCCGGGAACTCAGGAAACCCAGCTTAGTCATGGGACAAGGCCATGGGCAGGCGGGACATCAGCTGCTGAGGGACATTCCCATTCACCATGCAAAACCAGGGCCAACTTTTACATCCCGTATATAAACACAGTGTCTCTATGTAAACTCACATGAATAAAGACATACAGGACATTGCTCTTGATTAGCATTTTAAGCAGCAACAAATTTCCTTGTTTCTCAGTCATGAGAAGGCAATTAGGTTTTCTGTGTGGTCCCTTCTTGATATTCTGCAATGCTCTTTCCAGTTTGGGCTGCTCTGTGTGGCTGTGGATTTCAGGCCAGTTGAGTTCAGGGTTTTGTCTTTGCCACTTCCACTGGAGCAACCTGAGGGGCACAGAGTAAGACAGGCAGAAGGATCATGATTGTATTTCAAGCCCCTGCTCAAAGCTCAGAGCAGGGTACTCGGGATGGTCTCATCCAGCTGGGCTGTAAAACCTCCAGGGATGGAGCACTCCCAGCCCCCTGGGCACCTGCACAGCCACCATGAGGCCTCCCTGAGCTTGCTGCAGTTCATTGACACTCATCGGGTATCAGTAAAATGGGAAATGTGGTATCCACATGTGGTCTAACAAAGTGCCAAGTGGAGGCAGAGAACCCCTTCCCTCGATCTATGGGCCGTAGGTGCTGCTCTCCATCACTGCCAGGGCACGCTGGGAGCTCACACTCAGCTCCTGTCCCACCCCCAGGACTTTCCACAGCACTGCTCCCTGGCCAGTCCCACCCCAGGTGTGCTCTCAAGAGTTAGTCCTTCCCCCTTGCAGCAAGTAGGAAGGGGCAGGTTTAACACCTGCTGCTGTCTTTTCTGAATGTGAAAATTAGATTTCTCAGTACACAAGACCACTTTCTTCCATGCTTTCTCCATGCAACTGCATTTCTCTAGCTTCATGTGGCTAGGGATTGTCCCTGTAAATAGAAACACAGGAAGACATATAAATGTGGAATTTAGGAAGAACAATGGTTAGAGGAGGTTTCAAAAAGGAAAAGTTTAAGGCAAATGGAAAAGAGCAGTATGAATCACGTACCAGAAATGCAACCACAACAAGAGCAGAAGATGAAATAGAAAGTGGAAGCAGGTCTATTGCCAATGCCCATAGAAATCCTCACTGCTTACAATCACTCTGTGACTTCATAAGCTGGCCTCCTTACCCAGATCAAATGAAATCCCCTGAGCTTCCAGGCATTTATTGTTGATCATCTGTCTTTACAGACAGAAATATTTTAGTATCTCTTAAATCAGTGTCATGTGTGTCTCCTGCAATTTCCAGGAATTTCTGGGCTGCCTTTACTGTCTGCACAGTTACAGACATAATCTTTGTTGTACCACAGTCTTGTGATCTGACATAATTTTCTGGCTGCTTCTTTTTCCATAATAGACTCACTTCATTTGTTAGCTCCTCTTTGTTTAAAACAATATATAACCTTACCTCTGGCCCTCAAGATTCTCTGTCAATAAGAAGAGTTTTAGAGCAGAGACTGAGTATGCTTCATAACAACACAGATGTAAGATGAGGACAGCACATAGAAGAAATTACTGAGGTTCTCTTTGGTTCATTAGAAATCCTACAATTAAACCACTTGGTCTGGACTCTGGGCCCTCCTGTGCCAAGAATATCATAATTTTAGGCTTCTTCCAGCAGCTTTCATTTAAAAATTAGCTTTAGCCTTCCCCACTTTGAGATAAACCCCAAATGTCTTTCCCCATCCCACCAGACTAAGATTGAGCAAGGCGGTGGATGAAGCACACAGAAACAAACAGTGAATTGTGTCAGTGGGTCTACAGAAGATTTTTTCAGAAGCTGAGGTTCAAAGATGCCTGAGTTAGGCTGTGAACTATTTATGAGTTTGTGGTTCCAAGGATTGCGATAAAGCCACCATATCTCAGGCCTAACCACTGTGATATCAGAGCGGTGCCAGGATATTTCAAGTTAGGGCTTGCATTCATATTTACAAGTGTTTTGTTTGTGGCCCACTAAGGCCCACACAAGGCTTCAGGAGCATACTGAGATTTAGCAGTGGGAGCAGAAAGAACAGCAGCAGCAGCAACACCCTTTAAACAAGAGACTTGATGCTTCATTGAAGGCAGTATGAACAAGGCACATGGAGTCACACTTTTAAAATGTCATCCAGAATGGGTGCCCAGCTTGCAATCAGATGCATCCCAAACACCTGGGACTACAGCTCTGCTACCTCCCATTTCAGCTTCAGGACACCTCTCCCTGTAGGCCAGAGCCAGCCTTGGGACAGCTGAGCAGTCCCTGCGCCCAGCCGCTGGAAAAAGAAGGTGCAGAACTGGAGCACACGAGGAGCCATGAACAAGAGCACATGAGGGCTGAGTGCTGCTTTCCCAGCACAGCAGTCCATTCCCAAGTCGCTTTCCCTCATTATCCCCTTGCTCACTGGAGCAACAAAACCCCCAGTACCAGGAGTTCTTGCAGGCACACTGAGGAAAGATGAGATAATGGCAGGAGAGGACAGTGGGGAGGTGGAGGAGAAGAGCAGGCTGCGTGGGGAGGAGGCAGCTCAGTGGGGTCTTTTTCCACAGACACATCAGTCACTGTAGGAGCAGGAGAAGAAGAGGCTGGGGCAGGAGAATCAGGGCATGACCACAGGGAAGGCATCAGGAGGCTGGGGAAACAAGGGCAGGATGAGGAAAGTCCTGGGGCTCACGAAGCTGCTCTGCAGGGAAATGCTGGGAACAGGAAAGCAGAGATGTTTTTCTCAATTGCTGATTTGAGAAGCCACTAAAACACATATTTGCTCACACACTTGTATTTAGGGAAATCTTTTTTTCTGCATCTTTCCCACACCTACTAAAGCTAGCATGTAGGGAAAGCATTTGTCAGTACACACGGAGGCATTCCCGTGTGCCCTTGCACACACAACTGATTGACTTCAGGTTACGCTCAGTGAAGGCCATTCAACCCACAGGGGAAGAAACACCTTCTCTAAACAGGAACTATAGCACAAAAGTCAAGACACTTTCCTACTGTGCTTCTCCAGATTTTCCTCTGGAGGTGCTCCCTGGCTTGCTTTCTGACAAGGTGCTCCCAAGAAAGGCAGAGGCTGCAAACAGAGCCTGAGGTTTTTCTTGTTCCAAAAGAAGGAAAAATAAACCCTTCATAAAAACCTAAGATGAATTTCATCAGGCAGAGGATGTTGCCACCTGCTGCTTAAATAAGGGCAGACATCAGTTCCCTATGGTTTGGGTCATTCCCGGGATTTTAATTTTTGTGCATGAATTTTTGTGCAGGGACTAATGGGTTATATTTTTTTCTGCTCATAACTCAGGTGCTCAGTGTACTGCTGGCAAACACAACAGACCACAAAACACTCCTTTCTCTGCACTCTACACTGTAATCAGGTTTGCACATCAGGTGGGCTACCACAGCAAGCAAACATCACCTGAAAAGCCTTCAGATGAGCCCAGCTGTGTACTGAGCTGCCACTGTTTCCCTGGTGCAAACCTTTGGAGAGAGCCAAATCTTGAGCACCCAAAAGCAAATTAAAGACAGAAGGGACTTCTAAAATTATTTTCAAAGAACTGTTAAAAAGTGTATGGCCTACACACACTAGGAATAGGAGTTAAACTGCTGCCCTTATTTGCAATTCAAAGAATTATGTTGTAACATTGAGAATTAGAGCACACATTCTTTGTGCAGGATTAAATAAAAATGCTGATGTTTCTGTGAGACAGTAGCTTGGCAGACTATGAGAAGTGAAATAAAACGAGCCCGGGTTGCTCTGCAGTCAGAGCTGATGAAACAGCAGCACTGAATTTCTATTCCCCCTGGTAAAATGCCTCTGGGGGAAAATCTATTAATCACAACCATCTGGAAGGGAGCCTCAGCTGCAGATGCAGTTGGGATACTGGGGACAGGCCTGAGCAGCCAGACCAGTGGCTGTGGCCAGGAAGGAACAGCAGGGACTATGCTACACCATCTGTGGGGACAGGGGAGAAACCCCACCAGGGTCCGGTGCACAGGAATTGAGATGCAAAGCCTTGGGAATCACACTGATTTAATCTGAATTTAATTTCTGTAAGGTTTCCAGACATGATGAAATTACTCTGCAACTGGTTTGTTTTCTGGGGGCTCAACCAGTTCCATGCAGCATCTAAAATCACCAACACAGCAGCAGAAAGGGAAGGGAGCTCATGCTGTGCCAGGTGACCCCAACACTCATTCACTGGAGCTGGCCAAATTAGCTTCATCTACTTTGCCAAGACCCATTGCCCTGCCTGCATCTCCTGCAAGTAAAGAAAACTTTGCTTCTGCAAGGAGACACAAATCTCTGTTTCCAGAGGGCAAACTGAGGAAAATGACAACTTTAGGTGACTTTCCAAAGTTCTCAGAGGCCTTTACTAGTCATGAAGTCATGTGAAGGCCTGAATGCTGTCAACTCAGTTCTCAGGCATGGCACATACAAAGCAAGCCTTCCTCTTCACCAGGAGCCATAGAATGGTTTGAGTTGGAAGGAAACTTAAAGCCCATCTAGTTCCATCCCCCCTTCCACAGGAAGGGCTACCTTCCACTAGGCCAGGTTGCTCAGAGCCCCATCCAGCCTGGCCTTGAACACTTCCAGAGATGGAGTACTTTTCTGGGCAACCTGTTCCAGTGCCTCACCACCCTCACAGCAAAGAACTTCTTCCTAATACCTAATCTAAACTTAATGTCAGTTAAAAACCATTATTCTCCCTTCTCCTTCACTCCATGCCCTTGTTGAAAGTCCCTCTCCAGCTCTCTTGTAGGGCCCTTAGGTGTACTGGAAGTTCATCTTAAGGTCTCCCTGGAACCTCCTCCAGGCTCAGCATCCCCAGCTCCCTCAGCCTGTCTTCGCAGGAGAGCTGCTCCATCCCTCTTTGTGGCATCCTCTGGACTTGCTCCAATAGGTCCATGTCCTTCCTGTGCTGGCATCCCAGAGCTGGATGCAGCACTGCAGGTGGGGTCTCACCAGGGCAAAGGGTCAGAATCCTGTCCCTCTCTCTGCTGGCCATGCTGCTTTGGATGCCGCCCAGGACATATTTTTTTTCTGGGTTGCTAAAGGCACATTGGTGGATCACACCCAGCTTCTTATCCATCAGCACCTCCAAATCCTTCTCCTTAGGGCTGCTCCTCTGCCCAGCCTGTATTTTGCTTGGGACAGCCACAACACATGCAGGATCTCAGATGAGTCAAGTCTGGGGAGAAGTAATTCAGCAGCACCCCAAGGAGAGAAGGAGATTCTTAAGATTTCCAAATGAGAAAGTCTTGAGAACAGAAAAAGGATTCCTCTTGCCTTTCTGTAATCTTGCTACACTACAAAAATCTGGTCACTGTGACATGACTGCTTTTTCCATTTCCTTTCATTGCGAAAGGCAGACTGGGGCAGGGGGTATCTGAGAAGCCAGAGGAATTATATTCCCTTAGTAAAGCAAAAGCACAAGTTTTATCTCGACCTATGTGGTCGAGCTGTCCCAGGGCAAGCTGAAATATGATCGCCTTCATTAAAAAACTGCCCTGTCTGCACAAAGCAAACATCTTGGCTGCCTCAGAAACCCCTCCAGATGACAGTGCAGAAGTGATATGTTACAGAACCAGAGCTGCTTTTTCAACCAGGAGGGGAATGGATAAAAATTCTGACTTGTTTTCCTGTCAGTCAGCAGTTCCTTATGATACTGCTCAAAAATCTGTTCCACTGTTTCCTTTTAATAGTGCAAGGGAAGAGAACAAGGTGCAGCATGCAGGAATTATCTGCAGCTGCAGCCACCACAGCAGCACTGCCTGGCACCCCAGGCCACTTGCAGGTCCCCCAGTGCTGCTGCTGGGTCCCCACCTGTAGTCTCAGATGCCTTCCTGCATCCTCTCCTGCTCGTGCAGTCACCCCAGGCAGCTGTGGATACCCAATGAACAGATCAAACTCTCCAGGCTCACAGCTACATATTCCTGGGACCACAGCAAGGGAAAGCCTTCTGTTCACTGGGCTTCCTCTCTGCTGCCCAGAGCCAAAGACAGCCAATAACCTCCATCAAGCCAATAGGATGGGAACAGTGTTTTTTCCAGCACCAGCAGGAGTTTAGATCTGGGTGTGGGGGAGGAATCCCATTGGCACCCCCTGAAGGTGACCTGTGCCATTTTTACCAGGATATAAAACACACTTCTAACGATGAACACTTGTGACTAGTTAGAAGCAAGGGAAGCTGCCAAGGGGAACAAGCGGAGTAGTTCCTGGGAGAAGTAACCATGTGGCAACAGGAAGGCAGGGTGGGCAAACCCACAGTGTGGAGCAAAGCTCCAGAAGTGCTGCATTCCTGAAGGTGCTGGCAGGGGCAGCCCATTTTCAGGAAGAGTAGTGCAGCAGAACCTGTTGTGAGGAGCAGACTATTCTGATGGCTGGCCACCAAACCCACCACACACCCAGCAGAACAGGATACTCACCAAAATGTGGGATGATTTGGTTGTGGGGAAGGGAGCAACTGCCTTTGCTGAGGCTTGAACAGCTTAATGTCAGGAAACAGAGATGTTGGCAGCGGAGAAAAATCAACTGCATTGAGAGAGGCTTGGAAACCCAAGAACTGTGTGCAAAAACAACCTCATCAGGTAGTCCACAGGGAAAAGCACATCCCTTCCCTTGGGCACTAACACAGCCTGCCCTCACTACCCACAGACAAATCGGCCTGACAATGTTGCACAAACAGGAAAATGAACCCTTCATGTATTGGCTTGTTCCACAACTTCAGCCACAATTTCTCCTTATTGTCAAAGCATGAGCCAGTGATCCAGCCCAATTCTTGACTTCTATATTGATTTCTCTGTATTGAAGCTTTAAAAGCATTATTTTAAGCCATTTATCTTTAAATCAGATTGAGGGGTTTCTTGAATCAATGAAGACAAAAGCAATCCTCTAACAATTAAGAATCTCTTATGCTTCCTACGGAAATTATGAAGAGGAAATGTAGATTTGCCTCATTCCCTGAGGTGCCCAGTTGAGGAATGGTTTTGGCAGCCTGACTACAAGAGTACTCTGGTGAAACAGTGTCACCTGAACCAAAGAGGTCCAACACGTGGCCTTTCAAGGAGTCAGGGCATCAGCAGCTCACTAGGCTCACTGCCTATCAAATGGGAAAACTGCAGTGAAAGCCAAAAGAACTTCAACACTCCCTCAAAACTTTGTATTTCATGCTGGAAGCAGCAATGCACAAAAAAGAACCTCCATTGCAGTCAGCCAGATGAGTTACCCACCGTGGGAAATGTATTCCCACAGAAGAAAACCCCAAGTTTGCAGTCTTTACTCACTTCTTCACATATAAAAATATAAATGCATTTTCATACCTATATCTATCTAAAATGAAATATATTTATCCCCCATATTTAAGTACAATTGCACGTTCAACAGGGCTGTTTCCAGTGCTACCCTTAGCAGGAGCAGGATTATTTTCCCTCCCTCACTACCTCTTTCACAGAATATACATTAAGCTGAATGGAGATCTTCATTCTCATACGAAAGCAGCAAAATTTCCAGTTCCCACAATTACCTGAGAATGTTACTGAAGCAACTCCTGATACAGAAACACCCAACAGATGCACAGAACTGCTCCTTAACAGCTCTTTTTCTGTGCCTCTGCAGAGCAGCTGGTGTTTCCTGCACACTTTAAAAGAAACAGGAGACAAGTCCAGTACTATCCAGTGACACCTGGATGCAACGAGTTTCTGGCTGATCCACATACACACCACAAAACCTCTGCTGCATGTGCTCGGAGCTCTGACACTAATTCAGGGAAATTTTAGTACCCAAATATCAGCAAGTAAAATGAGTTTTGGCTTTGCAGAAATAATACATTTAAATTATGTTTTGTTCAGTGGAAGACAAAAAAATTACAAACCTGGCCTGTCTCATAGTGCTTCTTTAGCTTACAGATTTTGTATTGGCTCCACAGCTACTATACTGCAGAGGTTCACACATCATTCTCAATTTTACTTTTTTGATACAAAAGCCCTAGTGCAGCCCAAACTCACCAAGAAAAGCCAAAGCATTTAAAAAAAAAAAAAAAAGTTGAGGTAACAAATCTTCCCCAAAAGGGAAATACTCCATTTCAGAAGAGAACACCAAACACATGCTCTGCATTTCCGTTCAAATACAAATGTCGTGTAATGGATTACATTGCCTAGAGAAGCTGTGGATGCCCCATCCCTGGTAGTGTTCAAGGCCAGGTTGGATGGGGCTTTGAGCAACCAGCTACAGTGGAAGGTGTCCCTATCCATGATGTGGGAGCTGGAACTAAACCTAAAGAACCCTTCCAACCCAAACCATTCCATGATTATACAAATAATACAGAAGCTCTAACAAGGTTATACAAGTTTCTGATCACTCTGAGTATGAGAGGCTAGAGTGTAACAGTGAGGAGAATGAAGACCAGAATAGTGAAAACAAGTTTCCTGAAGAATGACATCTCTATTTCAGAGCAAATGGGGATGTTAAAGTACCAGCAGATACCCACATAGAGTGCATCCTCAGTTTTGATGAGTCTAAAAAGCAGTTCAGAATTCTGTCCCAGATGGTAACTCTTACCTGCTTATTAAATTATTCAATTTATTGAATTAGACTGAAACTTGAGGGGCAGATGCAGGCAGTGTACATCCTCTGAGATGTATCACAGACCAGATTTTGCAATTCTATTTACTTGCAAGGGAAAGAAATGCCCACTTACTGATACTCAGTTGTCTTCTCTGAAAGAGATAGGCAGAATATCTGAAATGAGTTACAAAGAGGCCTTTATGCAGACTACTGAGAATGCAATTTCTTTGAGAAGCTAGCTGAATAAATCATATTTCTGTAATCATAACTCATGTAAAAAAAAATGAGCAGAAACAGAGTGGTAACAGGGATAATACAGGGAACATCTGCAAAAACATGAGATATTCTTGATTATTCCACAGGCAAACTGACGTAAGAAATCCCCATCAATTTTTAACAACCTACAAATATGTTGTTTCCCACCCATTCACCAGATCCTCCTAAAAGCTTGCAGAAGGCAATAAGAACAGCAAGAGAAGCAGGACTGCCGGAAGGGGAGCTGGTGGGACACAGCACAGGGTGTGCAGGCACTTGGTGCCCTCTCCTGGGCACGACAGAAAGATCCTTGTATAGCCAATTCAGAGCATGGATATGGAAATGGGGTCTTCTACATCTTAAACTGATTCCTCAGATGAAATAAAAGGCACAGGTGAACCAGAGAGAAAGTTCACTCATTTCCAGAGACGTACTTAGCTGTTCAACTCCATCACAATTCCTGACACAGCAGCATGTTACATCACAACATTGTTTATTATGTAACTTTTTACAATACAAACAAAAATACAGAAATGCAGTATATGAATACAGCTAAATGCAAAATGGTGATGTTTTTCTCGAGGCCATATTCCCATTTCTAGTAAAATAAAGAAAGACTGCACACAGGTAGAAACAGGTTGGTAGTTAACTCCACAATTTTGCCTAGAAATGACCTATAAATGCGTTTTCCTGCTACTTACCATAAAATGTAAAAAGGGAGTTAAAGGAAAGTTTTACTCACTGGTTCCTACCATATGAAAGAAGCTATATTCTATTTAGGAGGGCCAATATATGGAAAAATATCTAAATTAAATGTTATTACAAAAAATGAAGCAGTAATGAGATCCTTCTGGCTAAAGAAGTTACTAAATGAGAATAGCATATATTTAAAGAATCCAAAACATAAAAGGGTTGTTATAAAAAGCTTAGGTGCACTGTAAGCTTACAACTTTTGTTTTTCCATGTGTCCTTTTAAACAATGGAAGTGTCAAAAATAGGGTCAACTGTGTTAGACTAAATTACATTATTGTATATGCTGCACTGAATGGAATTTTTATAATAATAATAATAGAGAAGCATTGTTTGCATCATATTATGGCAATTCATCCTCACTAAAAACCGTCAAGAGTCCTGCATTTTTTGATATCCTGTAAACCGTCAAACCACCAGAACATGATTGTACAACAGTAAAATGTTTTCTTTTGCATTAAAATGACACCTGTTTTAAAAAAAAAGAATGAAAAAGGTACTTAGAGCTGTTATTTTTCCAAGTACACAACACCCTAGACAATTCAAGGCATCTCATTCTCCATCAAAATTAACAAAAATTTGTCATGCTGTTAAATCCATTACTATGGATACGACTGGTGCAAAATTGGTCAAACGGATCCAACAAACACTGATGTCCAGGCTGGCATATTGGCAACTAATACATAACTGGTGGTCAAAATGATGCATTTAAAATATCTTCCCTTTCTTCTTATTCTTTTCCAAGGTTCTAAAATGACATAAAAAAAAAGTTTGTTAAATAATGTATACAAGTTCTGTTTTTTAAAAAAAAATATACACCTTTTAAAACAGGCATTTAATAAGGCTTTTACTGGTTACAACACAATGGATGAAACTTACTGAGTACACAGTACTTGTACTGTGTGAATCAAGCAGTGCAGTTATCACCAGATTTCCCCTCCCAAGGACTGAGGGAATTAAACATTTTAATGCTCAGAACCTTAATTCCTCATCCCCCAGAAGTCTATCAGTATAAACATTTATTTATTTCCATAAATATATCTATGTGTAGGTACCATGTTTTTGCAGGCTAAAACCTGCTTTAGAGACTAATAATCTTCTCACAATTGCTGAAATATGGTCATTTGTAACTGAAAGTACTTCTCTTGGCTTTTAAGTGACACCTCCATAGCAGTCAACAACCATGGATGGACCATTACCATTACAGAATTTTTACTGTGAAATGCAGGACAAGACTCCAATTTACCTGGAAGAATTCTGTTGTTCCAAAATACGTTGTTGAGCCTCCCAGTTCGCTTTCTCATCCTCAAACTGACGACGCTTTTCCTCCAATTCTTTGTGTTGTGCCTCCAAATTCTTTTTCATTTGCTCATGGCGTCGCTGCAGCTGTAGAAGATTATAAACAGATTCAGTAGGTGCAGAAAACACAGCAACTTTTGGAACTGTACTAACAAACATCAGCAACCGAATTTACTGATATAACAAAATTATGTATTCTATTTTTCTTTAGTGAAAGTAGCTCAGGCTAAAAACTCCAAGGTGATAGATATTGCCAGTAACAGAAACCAAAAGGTTATTAATCCCATAGCTTCATTTTACAGTTAACAGAAAATGCCCCAAATGCTACCCAGTTTACAAACACAATTTGCAAGCAGCTATGTTTGGCAAATGAAAGAAAATTTAAAAATACTTTGGTATTTGATGCAAACACTAAGCAGCAAATTGCAGAGCATTTGAGTATCACTAATGCATAAAACAGCATAAATATAAATAAATATAAATAAATAGAAATAAATATTTGACTTTCAAAATATTGATTTCATCCTACAGCATTAACTATATTATGGATGTATTTAGAAAAAAAATTATTAAGGAGATTAATTTATTCACTAATTAAATGAACTAGTAGTACTGAGGAAGTGAATTGTCTACATTCCAAAACAGAATGAGAATTCTCTCCTGCAAGTTGTTGGGACAGACTGATAATCAAATGTGTTGTATGTGAGGATGGAAACAGTTGTTAGGAGAAGTGATTCCTTCAGTGTGGTGTAATGTTTTTTTGAATTGAGTTAAAACATAGAATGGTTTGGGTTGGAAGGGATTTTTAAGATCATTTAACTTCATCCCTCCTGCCAAGGGCAGGGACCTGGATGCTCAAAGTCCCATCCGGCCTGGCCTTGAACATGTCCAGGGTTGGGGTACCCACAACTTCTCTGGACAACCCGTTCCAGTGCCTCACCACTTTCATAATAAAGAACTTTCTCCTAATATCTGATCTAAATCTACTTTCTTTCCATTTAGAGCCATTCCCCTAGTCCTGTCCCTCCATACCCCTGTAAATAGTCCCTCTCCATCTTTCTTGTTGGGTCCCTTCAATCCTGGAAGGCCACAATTAGGCCACCACAAAGCCTCCTCTTTTCCAGGCTGAACAATCCCAATTCTCTTAGCCTTCACTAATACAAGAGCTGCTCCATCCCTCTAATCGTCTTGGTGGCCTCCTCTGGACTCGCTCCAACAGGTCCATGTCCTTCCTGTGCTGGGACCCCAGAGCTGGATGCAGCACTGCAGTGGGGTCCCACCACAGTGGAGTAAAGAGCCAGAATCCCCTCCCTCCTCAACTTGATGTCCACACTTCAGAGAAAGTATATAAAACTTCCTCTTTCCTTACTCTCTTGCATAACCCTGTTTTACACAGCCCTTGAAAACCTACTTCCTTTTACACATTTCTACATGGCACTGTCTGTTGCCTACTTTTCTACATTTACATAAATACAACAAAAGTTACAAAGCCATGAATGGTGAAGAAAAAAGACAAATGAATTGCATGAACATAAAAAACTGGTATCACAGGATACATTCAGTCAGAAAGTCATAAGATAGCCAGAAGTATTTTTTTATTTCATATAACAAGGAGAATGTGGACACCAGAAGTATTAAAAGGTTCAAAAAGATTCAAGACAGAAATCAAAGAAAGGATAAATCAAGTGGCTACAAAAACCATGATCCAGATAGAACATATAGCTTTAAAATCCTCAAACTGCTGACTGGCATATCTTACTAGTCATATCCCTATCTATTCAGTTCTCAAAAAAAAAAACCACTATATTAATTTTTTTCCTTTGATCCAGTATGCCTTGGCACCTTACAGAGCCTAGGCTGCCAAGCATTTCATCTACCCTTCCAAGTTTCCTCATTTTTCCTCAAATTTGGAGACAAACTTTCTTAAGGAACTTTGACAGTTCTGAATTTCTCTATTAGGCTTCTTGTGAGAAACTGTTTTCCCAAAAATGACTTAATTTCTTGCTTTTACTTAAGAAGTTTTACCCAAACGTCAAATTATAACAGTCCCTTAAAAAGATAATTTTCAGAGCCTCCTGAAGCCTGTAAAAAATGGTTTGACTGTGAGGACTTCACCTGGAGATGACAGAAATTAGAGTTAAGTATCCACAGAATTTGTTCAAATAGTACCAGAACACTGACAAAAACAAATCCCTGACTCTTCCTTAGCCTAGTAATTCTCATTTAGGTGAGATGCCTATAGGCATTGTGTCCAATTCCTGAAATGCTTTTTCAATACACACAACAAATGATCATTATTGCATTAGCTTATGTAAGCCATAAAAGTCTCAAAAACTTTTAAAATCACATGGAAAAATAAGCACAAAATATTCCAAAGAAAAGGGAGAAGAAGAAGGTAAGAAAGTTAAGGAGTATTTTAACATGCTATGACTGAAAATAAACATAGAATGCATGTGAATATTAAAATTATATTTTAACTTTAGACTTATACCATTTCAGCAAAGGCAAAAAGCTGAGAAAGAAGAAGAGTGTTGTCTTTACAGATATAAATCAACTATGGAATCAATTATGTTGCAAAGTATTGGCAAAAAGTCCCATTGCTACACTTGTTCATACTCAAGTTATATTGGTGTTTAAAACATTTTGATTACCTCAGCTTCAGAGTCCTTCAGTTTCTGAACTTTTTCTTTGACTTTCATCTCGAACACCTGTTCCATTTCCATTTCCATTTTCTTCATTTTGGCTACATGCTCCCTCCTTTCCTCCTCCATCTGTGCCAATGGGCTCCTGCCATAAATCCAGAAGAAGCAGTTAGCTAGTAAGAACTTTTTTCCCTGTCTGTTAATTAGGACATCTGGAAAAAGCAGGATAAAAATGCTGAAGCAATAACATAAACACATTGCTGTAGGCACTGCTAGCTTAAATTCAATTTACATTATTATATTAACTGTTTAGATAAGCTTTACTCAAAGATATTTCATACAGTGTCTTTTCCTCCCCCATGATTGATTTATACTACATTTAGGTTAACAGAAACTCTTGACTTTTTATATGTAGAACCACCTGGTCATGGGAAGAGAGGAAATCAATGTTAAAACAAGAAAAAGAAAATTAGCATCTTCCAAGTGATCTTCAGGCATCTTTTTCTTCCCCATAATTCAAATATATAAAAAAAATTAATGGACATAATAAGAAAATTAGGAGCACTGCAGACTAAAGTTCTATTTTCTCTCTAAATCTTCATTGTTCCCAAGTGAGCCCAAGAAACACTTAACATTGCAACTGTGTTGAATGCTGTGGTCCATAGTTTTAAAGAGAGATCTGCTTTGCAAAAAAGGTCTGGGCAACTGAAAATCAATATTTCAAAGTGTTAGTTGGAAGGTTTTTCTTTAGAAAGTTATTAATAAATGTAATGTACAAAAATAATGTACATTATTTTTATTTTTTCCATATACCTTATGGTATACTTTCCTGGATTGTACTGAATTTTTAAAGCTGTATAAGCCTGCTATCCATGTTGTGGTGATATGGGTTTTGAATAGTAAGTTTCACTGTAAACATCTACTATAACAGGATGATAGAGATCTAGTGATGGTTGCTACAGAGTTATGTTAAGACTCTGCTGTTCCACAAAGAGCAATCAAACCAAATCACTGGCCTTGAGTTTTGAGTATCTATGGCTTAAAAGGACAAAGTTTTAGCTATTGTGTTGGGGAAAAAGCTGATTATATTTAGAATCATTACAATTAATCAGCAGAGGATATCTAATGTATATATTAAACTGAATCTGAATTAATAGTTGCAACACTTGGACTTGTGAGTAAAATGCTAAATAATATACAGAACTGAAATTGATCTTCAGTTTAATTTTTACTTTAGTCCTTCAAAAGCCCAACTGCTAGCAATTTTTTACAAGGAAAAAATTAATGGTTAAACACAGGTGAGGTATAATAATGCAGAAAAATACTAAGGAAGTGAAAGAAGAGGTGAGTAGCAGTACTTGTGAAAGCTAAGCATCTGTCAAAACAATACTATTTTCTTCTAGAGATGTAAAGTTCTCAAATGCATCTGCTCTTCAAAAATTAATCTACAAACGAGAATAAATATTGAGGAATCATTGCTGCAGTTTTAACTTGAAAGAGGTGCAGAACTGTCCTTTGATTGAAAACTTAGTAAATCCAATGGGGATACCATGCAAGCTGTATTTTGAGAAAGTGGTAAAAATCAGTCTGCACAGAAAATCTGATTAACTGACAAGTGAGCATTTACAGCTGAGAGCTTTACAACATAGGTCACAACTGGTAATATTAGGTCCTAAGTATGTGACACAGATAAAAGCACATCACTGTATTTCAGGACAAAATGATACAAGG
Source organism: Pyrgilauda ruficollis (assembly GCF_017590135.1). Taxonomy (NCBI): domain Eukaryota; kingdom Metazoa; phylum Chordata; class Aves; order Passeriformes; family Passeridae; genus Pyrgilauda; species Pyrgilauda ruficollis. The sequence goes on along the minus strand of NW_024519206.1, from coordinate 25,573,341 downwards.
GATTTAAACAAAAACAAGCAAACAAAAAAGCAGACACGAACACCAAAAAAAAAAAAAGAGCTGAAGGGGAAAAAAAAAACCACAAACCACTAAACAAAGATGTAAAACATTTAACTGATTTCAGAGGACATGTGCTCTAATAAGTCCTCCAAGTTATTCTGCAAAAATTAAAAATTATTCTAGATATGTGCAAAGAATCTCTGCAAGCAGGGAATAAGATAAAATTGTGGTCAGAAATTATTAAAGTTACTAAATCCCCAATTCAATGAAGAATTGTAAATTTACAAGTAAGGATAAAAATTCCACTAATTCTTTATAAGCATCTATATAAAGATGACTAAGCTATGGATAGAAACTGGGGGAATTCCATACTTTATGCACTTCTATTGATTTTTGAAATTTGACCAAATTTGACTTGAATCTCAGCCAAAAGGTTTCTAAAGAGGATGGCTTTTTACAGAGGTATTTATCACTGTAAGCATTTATAAATTCCTAAAATTTACAGTAGCACAGCTTTAGGAAAAAAAAAACGAAACCAACTGCTAGTGGAAAAAACAATGCCAAGAGTGGGATACCAGGAAACTGTTTTAAATTTGAAACATCAAACAGTGAAATCCTTTTTGTGTTTACAGAATTTTTGTCTTAAATTTTTTGGAAAAATTTAAATCACCACTTACATGCCTTCAACTGTGTCAAATCTAAAAAACAAAAAATACAGAGGCTTAGCTTAGCATGCTTAAATAAAACCACAAAACCAAAAAGCAATAATTTAAAAAAGTAAATTCAATATTATTAGATTCCTAAAGCTAATTATGTGCTCCCCCAAAAGCAAATTTTTCATACTAAAAGGAAAAAAATGTTAGTTAAAGCTTGCTATATTTATTTCAAATTCAGTTAGTTGATCACTACATCATGTCAGTATTAACGCAGGTTTGATGTGCAGATGCTTTCAGGAAGACTTTTCCTACAACATCTATGCTTTTAAATAGATTTTAAATATTTTAGTGACACGAAGCACCACTTGCTCTATACAAGCATTCGGAAACCAAAGCCACCTGGAGGCTTATCTCCTCGTTTAGAATTTGTCGGCCAGCAGAGACCCGAGTACGGAAGGCCCGCGGGCAGAGCGCCTGGCTCCCACGGCCAGCAGAGGTCTCAGCGGCGGCTCGGCTGCAGCGTCACCTCCCCGGGCACCGGGATGCTGCGCCCAGCGTGCCTCGGCTCAGCGGAAAACGGGCTGAAAACCAGCTCTGAGCTCACCATCCTCTCACATGGCCTTCAGGCCATCAGGGCTGTTTCACAGAACCCGCCAAGAATACAGGCAAAAGGAGCTGGAAGTGGCCAGGCTCAGCAGTCAGAGGGACTCGAGCATTGTGTATTTTGTTACCCTGAATCAATGACGGACAAGACCCATCTTTACGATGTACAATACGACTTTCAATAAAAATAAGATTTTACTTTTAAATTCACTGAAGATAGCAGCTTCATACAGCAAACCAAAAAGATTTCTCAACTTACAACGTCTGAATTTCAGAGCAAATGCCAATTTTCTCACATGTCACATAGTACACTTGTGAAACTGCAATTACCACATGATTTAAAGAGACAAGTTACCTACATATGTGAAGACCACCTTGACATTTAATTTTTTTAATGGTCAGGATGATATTGAAAATTTGACAAATCAGACTAAACCTAAAATACAAAAAAAACCTCCATAACCATGGAAAAGACATGCTTTGGATTGCTCCTAAGTTAACAAATTACTTACAGAACAGTCAAGTTTCACCAAATCAGAGTTAAGATTATTAACTGGACAGAAAAATGCTTCAATTAATCTGCACAGTATCATTAAACTTGTAGCACATACTTCTATTTGTTTCCACATTAGCATTTTTGTCTAAAGAAATATGTTAACAGCTGCATGAAAAACTGAGATCTGCTAGGATCATAAAAATACAGCTGTTTGAAAGCTACATAAGGTCAGCCCAACAGCTCCAACAGCTGCCAGCAGGAGGTTTTTATGGAAAAGTACAAGCACCACTGCATGTCTCCTGGTATGTCTGCCCTCCCAATCTCAAAAACCAGCAGCTTGGGAGTTTCCAGAGCCAGGGGGTGTATCTGTGTTTAACCATATGCTTGTAATACCACCAGACAGCATCAGAGCATGTCTCCTTTCTCACACAGAGATACAGGATCTGTCTCCCATGCAAGAATCAATATTGCTCCCATTTGAGACACAGACACTTCTTTCAAAAGGCCAGCAGGCAAGCATAAAATTTCTAAGGGAGGTACAGATAAACTGTTAATATCTGTTCCTCCCCCTCAGTTTCCAGGAGGCACATGGTTATTAGGAAGATTTCTTCTATGCTGCTTCAATTATACTAGATTAAAAAACCAAAAGCTACAAAAACACACTGAAGTAAAAAATGCATGTTAAAGCTTAAAAAAAAACCCCAAAAAGCAACAAACTGCAACTCAACATATGGTTAAGGTACAAACAGAAAAATAGCATCAGCTGCTTCATAACCAGCACATGCAATCAAAAATTTCATGCATTTACTTAAGTCACCCTGTGTTCTGGGGAACAAACTCTTACAAAATGTTCGAAATAGTCTTTGTAAGTTTGCAATATACTTTGCCATCTTTCAGATGGCTGAATCAAACTGCAATTATTTACTTGTTCTCTTGAATAAAAAAACCCTGATAGCAAAGAGAACCAATTGTATTTTTTCATCTCTGAGTACTGCAGTGCTCCAAGTAACAGATTTCTAAAGGAGAAAATAGTTCTAGAAGGCACATTCACCTGGAAATATTCAGGTGGGACAGCACAGTGATCTGAAGTGACAGGAGATGCAAAGTGAGCATGCTTCAGAAAGCAAAGTAATTCCAAACCCTCGTAGTGTAGGTTCTGGCCCAAAAAGAAGTATCAGCAATGCTATCAGAAACTGAGTGGGGTGGAGGGGTGAATGAAGATCACAAAGAGTTTTGAAACCTACTCATATATGTATTTTTGTATAAAATAACATCTTATTGTATCTGCAATATGGGAACAAAAAATAATTTTAAATAGTGAGTCTATTGTTATTTTTAAGAATGCAGAATAACCAGTCCTCTTACATGGATGAGGTAACAGACTGAGTTTGTAGGTGCAGACTAACACAAATCTAAGCAGGCACAAAACAAAAATGGTAAAAGTGCTGTCACTGAAATTCAGATTTTCCAAAATCTAAGGAAAACATACTAAGATTTTGAAAGGTATATAAGAAACCCCAATATTTAACAACACACAGAGAAAAATGTAAACAACTTCCTTTGATATTCCAAATAACAATGGAGGGGGGGAAAAGTTTCACTTTTCAGTACAGTAATAGCAAATAATAATACAGTAAAAAGCACACTAATAGCAAGTTAGAAGTCCTGGAGAAAATGCACAATTTTCTCTTCTGCACTCCTCTTACTACATTTTCATCTGACATGCTTGCTATGTGCACTCAGAAGCCTTGAGTCAGGGATAACACGATGGCAAGAAACATGACAGTGAGAAGAAGCAACCACAGTGTTGTGGACACATATATTTGAAAACTAGCATTTTTAAGACTTGACCTCATTAGCAACACATCTTAAGTGCAAGTACGCTTCTGAAGAGTTGCTATAACTGACATAAACTATTACATTTTTGTCAGTTATGAGCAGGGAAGTCTCATGTAGACTCACACTAGATGAAACTAAATCACGTCCACGTAAATCATTCCCTTACAACTTTTAAAGCATTAAGAGAGTATAGAACAGACATTTCTTTAGTGAAAAATGGCTTTGTAGCTGTCGTATGTATGCAAATAGCAGATATTTCCAACTATTTTCAGGGATCTTTTACAGGAAGAACAGCTGTAGTTTTGCATACCATTAGCTGAAAAGAACAGTACCCTGTATTGTGATTGAGAAATTTGTACTTAAATATAGTACAAAATAAGAGCACCATTAATTAATAATTATTTAATCACTAATTACTGTTGATGCAGTTACTACATGCAGAGCTGAATATCTGAATGTAGCTATTCTTAAACAGCATTATACAATTCAGAATACAGTAGAGCCTAGTTTTAAATCTTTCAGTAACTTCATCAGGTTGGCAAACAATTTCTTGTCAGAGGTAATAAAAATGACATACCAGAGCTCGAAAAAACAGCTACAAAAGCCCCCAAACACTGCATTGCAACTCCCTTCTCACAAAAGATAATGATGTTGCAATAATTCCCCTGCCATGATAAGCAGCCATATGAGTTGCTAGGGCAGCATTTCGAAGATGACAGTAGCAGGTCTGGTTTTTCAGAGTTTCTAAACAAATATGAACCCATTCTTGTCAAAAACATCCCTGACACAGTAGTATTGATCATTCACGCAGAAGAACCAAAAATCCCAAAAGTAACATATAAAGCAAAATAAAAACTAATGCACGAGAACTTTGCAGTATCAGTGAAATAGAACTCTGAGCAAATGTAACAATTATCTTCAAAACTGAATCTACTATTTAGCATGTTCAGTGAAACTAGTGTCAATCTTAGTGAAAGAGGGAAAAAACCCCAAATTACAAGTAAACAAGAGGCTGTCTCCTTTCAGACACAGCAAAGAGACAACTGACTGAAGAATATATACATACAAACCCACTGGCATCCCTCCCCAAGAAACCCAAAACTGAAAATACCACCACACATTCACCAAACCAGTCAACCAAAAAAAGGGAAAGTAAAAAGATTAAAGTGCAATACAGCCTTAACAGGAACTTACTTTGTTAGCTGCCCTTTATTTTTGTTGTTGTCAACACCATTGTACGTAACAGCTGCCAGTTTTCTGCTTCTGTAGTTCTCATAATGTACATTGTTAGTAACATCCTTCAGGTCCTGCATATGAGTTCTGTCAATAAGTGTAATTTATCAGCTAAGTGCATAAATACAAAATACTATCTGAAAAATCAGTCCCTGTTAATTTTTCAGATTGACTTGAATTTAATTATATCCCTCCATTAATGTCCCATTTCCCACAATGTTTTTCCTCTACCATTTAAACTGGAGCTCTCAAGACAGCAAAGGCACAGAAATACCAGGTTATTTTCCACCAAATTATCTAAAGCTTGCAATACTCCAAACACTAACTTACAGGATCAGTCTTTGGAAAGTTTGAGTTCTGTGGATAAACTTGCAAGTATTTGATAGGCAGATAAGCAAACTGTATATTACTACTGTAGTAGGTGAGAAAAAGCATGTCAGGCAAGAAACAACAAGCCAAAATTTTCCAGTTTCTATCTTCTAATTCTACAAAAGCTAAATGTTAAGTTGAAGGCTAAGCTGAAAGCATTCACTTCTTTTCATAATTGTCCATTTTCAGCTGGGAGAAAAGCAAAGCTTAGGAATCAAACTAACAGTTTTTACAGCAGATGTCAGCTAGTGGACTGCTGGAAGCACAGAACTCAGCACCTAACACAACAAAGCACAGGAAGTCTTGTTTTAGGTAAACTTTCAGTGCTGAAGTCTTTAGAAAATGCCTACAACTGCGTACACATCAGCACTAAGAGATAACTCAAGCTCCTATGGACTGGTAACAAGTAACAGAAAAAGTAATCACAAAAAAATTCACTACCAACACTACTGCTTGCTAAGTATGTGGTTAAACAAGTTACCATAAAATGTAAGATAACTGCTTACAATTAAAAATACGGGAATTCATATGAACTCACTATCTCAAATTCCTTTTTCTCCAATGTAGGACTTCCCAATCTCTGAGATACACCAGAAAACTTAACGTTACGTATCAGTTACTTACCTTATCAACATGTTCCTCAGAATTGTGAAGTCACAGTGTTCACCATTTTCAACTGCAAGAAGAAGTAAGCTTTTGTTGAGATGTCAACCAAAATCTGTGCTTTACAGAGAGGTAAGATGTCACCCGTCTACATTCATTCCAACAACAAATTACTCCCACAGCCTTCCTTACTCAAACAACATGTGTGTTAGCAGAAGGAAAGCATTAACATAACTATAATAATGTGTCTTACTAGCAGAGTTCCTATGCTCCCCTAAGCCATATTGGCAAACTGTACTGAGTCAGTGCAGCAGAATAAGCTACCACAACAGAAGCACAGTTTTGCCAGTTTAACTGTTTCATCCTTTGGCTGCCTGATAGCACAGTTGTGTAAGGATCAGACACTAAGGGAAGACTTCAGTCTAGATCCAGCTATCTCCAAAAACCTTTAAAAGACAGACTCAACCTGTTTGCCCCTGCCCAGTAAGTTGCAGAAATCTTCATTTCAATTTTAATATAGATTGAGTTCTTCATTAATGAAGCAAAGGAAGGTTGTGTACTGAATTTGATGCATCAACCTACAGATCAGAGAGCTGGCAGCTGTCACTATGATGTCATTACAAATGCCACCTATTCCATTGCACCTATCACCCCACTAAAGTAGAAGAGGCTGATGCTGTGAGTGGCATCTCCCTGAGAGATCATGGAATGACACTGGAGAAAAATGCACACTCCAGACCTCTCTGATGTGCAGACAGAGAAGGCAACACACAAAGCTCTTAGCACACACAAAAGAAAGGCATAGGGCAGGTTCCAGTGTGCCTCTGAAGTAAACACAGACATTGTCATGGCAAGGAGGGAAAAAGCCAAGATGAAGGAATTAAATAGCCCAAGTAAATTCAGTGAATCCTACAGAAAAATGCAGAACATTGCCACTTTGTGCGTTCATTCTTGTATCTGCACTCCTGCATTATTTTATTCCATGGTTTTACACAGACTGGTAAACTCCACTCAGATGGTACATGAAGTCATACTCTCAAAAAAGCATCATCTCTGTCCTGACAGACTGAAAGCCACTCCAAGAGGCTCCTTTTAGTTAGGCTAGCTCTTCCTTTCCAAAAGTCATACAATCGCGAACATGAAACCTTTCAGAAATTTGTTTTAAGATAATCAGCACGATTTTGCACATCTCCAAATGCCAACAGAGGAGCCTGAAATAAAGCTTGATCTTCTCTGATGCAGCTGGTTTTTACTTTCTGCCAAACCTCATTTCCTGCCAGACATGCACTTCAAAGTGTTACAGCATTCCTTTTTAAAATATTGGTCCATACACTGCTTGTTGGCTGAGGTTTTTTTGTCTGTTTTACACTGCATCCAATTTATAGTCCATTGCCCTCGGAAGGCAGAAATAGTGAGGGGAAAAAAAATCCTCTTTATTCAATACATGCACACCAAAGGAAAAAACTCAGTGATCTGGAAAAACAGTCTAATAGTGATTGCTTTACTACAAAGTGTGGTGCAAGTCGGGCCATGTGGCATTTGAAATATATGAAAGGCATTAAAGCACAAGAAATGGCTGCCAGAAGAACATGCAGTTATCTTCAAGTCTCTATAGCAGTAGACAATAAGTTTTAAATAAATTAAAAAAAAAAAAATTAAAAGTACTCTATTCATTACCAGGTACCTTTCCATTGCTATACCCCAGCACTTAAGACTCAGATGTTTTGGGAAAAATTGTATTTATGACAATTGAACTGATCAAATTAATATTTATAATGTGAATGCTCTAGAGAGAAGAATTTAGTACACAGGTTTTAGATGAAGATAATTAAGGTAAAAAAGCTAGAAAACAACTGTAACTTAAGTCACATCATTACCTGCAATAAATTACTACAGGTTTTACAATTTCTCACTGAGGCTTAAAGAGAAATCTGCTTGCAAAGTTACATGTTGCCAAAACCTTTACCTTGTTCCAATATTGTCAGAATAACAAAATGATATATTCAATTAATTTCCAGACCAAAGATCATTGAAATTAAGCATTTCAAACATTTCAAATACAGGCTCATAGCTAGTAAGTTTTAAATGGATTAAAAAATCACAAGAAAGCCTTACCTTCCGCAACACCCCATGGGTACTGCCTTCCTCTAACTCTCTTGCCATTGACTTCAATGATCGTATTACTACCTACCACAGCAAGAGGTAAACGGTCCTACAAGATAAAGTATGACTTTAAAAATCAAAATCTGCTGTCAAAAGATACTGAAAGCATGCCCATGTATCAACTTGACATAAGCTAGGTCAGTGCTGTAACACTGCAATACAGCTAGCCCAAAAAAAAGTGCAAGAATGGTGATGTTTATTGACCTCTGCCCAGTTTAATGACTTATATATACACACACTCCTTCTGAATTCCTTATGCTACTGCATTCTGTAAATCTAGTTAAGGAACAGACACTACTGTTACTTAGTAAGCTATGCAAGAGGCAAACCATTTCCTATTTCTTCAACTGCACAATTATTTACCCAGTCATATACCTACTGGCTACAAGGGCTGTTACTTTGACTGGATCTTGTACCCAATTTTCAAAGGTTTGGCAAAGAACTACATCAAGTTCTTGTTTTCAGCTGAACTGAGAATGCCTCCAGTGTAACAAGCAACAAAGGAGCCAAGAGCAGCTTCAAGGGGCAGAAAGGGACAGAGAACTAAGCTCAGTATTTTGCATTTTTGTTTTTGTTTTTATTCTCTTCTTCTCATGGCTTAGTCCCAGAATATCTCCCGTTTTTTGTCCTATTTGTGTTTATCTATCCTAGGAGATTTCCCCAGTAAAAATAAAAAAAATTAAAAGCTCTTACAAGCTGTTACAGCTACTGAACAAACAAAAGCAAGGCTCAAGAAACATACACAAGATGGACTCCAACATGAAAGAACAAACTGAAAACATGATTAAACTAAGAAAAAGCCTTTCAGCAGCCTGACAGTCCTTTTGATTTTCTTTAGTCATTTATCTCCATTAGGGTTTCAGTGTATCAATCAGCCAGAGAGCTATTAGCTGTAATGCACACACTTTTATGCCACTGCATACCTCTGTCTGAAAGAAAACCCTTGACTCCTTCAAAGCTCAGAACCAAAAAAAAAAAAAATGGTAGGCTGTGGAGGGTGGATAGAAGTCAAATAAGGATGAATTTTAAAAAGTGATCTTTAAGAGTTTATTAATGAGCATGTGATCCAGTGCTCTAAAATTCATTCTGAATTTTAGCCGTTGAAGGACTTAGATGACTTAATAATGTCATTCAATTGCTTCTGATAAGGAACACTGACCCTTAGGACAGCTTTACATCAGATTTCTGTATTCTAAACACTTTGGTGTGCTCTTCTTTAATGACAGAATGCTTTTCAAACTCAACCCCCCTTACCCTTCCAAAAGCACTTTTTCAAAAGAAAATTAGTTTACCTTTATCTTTTTAACAATCTTATTTTCTTCTTCATCATCTGTTTCTGGAAATTCATATATTTTAATTTTGTGTTCTTGGATTTCTTTCATTATCTAGAAACAAAATTATTATTTGTTTGAGGATTTCATACTTTATAACAGCCTGATTTTTTTCCTGCAGTCTGATTCTCCTCCTTTTGTTAGATATATAAAATCCTTTAGATTACCCTGACTTAAACTGCAATACAACTTGCACATTTAACACCATCAGGTGACCCCCAAAGGGTTAACAGTGTGACCATCTCTCCTTAGCCAAGAGCAGACACAATGAGAGCTAGAGCCCTCCCAGCTACCAGAATATTATCCACCAATACAAGACAGCAAAAATTAGTACTAGTTTTCTACAACAGGACAAACAAGAGGTTTACTCTAATGGTAATTCTGCCTGCATAGAATTAGGTGCAAAACCTAATACAACAAACTGTCAGAACAGTTTTGCAATTGGGTTCTTTATAAAACCAGGTACTTGAACAAATAATTGCAGGCACACTTTATCCCTTTGAGTTCCCACAACAGCTACTGCTGACACTCCTTTCCTGTTTCCATCTTACCTGAGCATCACTTGCTTGAAGCAGGATCACCTGCCTCTTTTAATAGAGCTTGTGACTGATGGACTAACTCTAGTAGTTAGCACTGCTGAAAAACATTCACAAGCAATAATGAAAATAAAGTGACTGTCCTGTTTTGATGCTATATTTGTCTAAAGGGTATTTTTAAAAGCAAGCTGATTAGTTTTGCAGAATTTTAGGATGGAAAAATATCAGACCATTTAGCTGACAGCTGCACTGCAGAGCCCTGGGAAATATTTCTGGCTCACAGGTTTGCAGTCTTAGGAGAAGTTAAGTTTCCAAATCACGCAAGGACTTATTTTCAAAGTTTGGTTTGGGAAAGTCTCTCCTATTTAACATCCACTCATTGATAAAGCTGCTTATATATTTAGAAATATTCTGTGTTCTACCATTTTTTTCCTTTCTTTTTGTCATCTAATTTTTAATCTTATCTAATTAAATCAAGAGTTTTACACACAACACCTCTTAATGCCACCTTCTTTTCTGAACTCTGTGTTCTTCTAAACTAGAACTGAATAGAGTTTGATAAAAAAAACTTTATGTCTTGTCTTGTTCTGGGTCCTCCTTGTCCTCTTCATACAAGACTACAAAGCTTAACTGTTCTACTCTGATAATGCAGCTGAAAATAAAACATAAACCACTTGTAGACACTCACAGCAAATACATTCTACAAATACAAAGACATTGTATCAGTTGTATCAATGTTAGAATTATCTCACCATCTTTAAAATGGATTACCACACCCAAGAGTGAACAAGTTGACTGATTCTCGTATACCTGAGGTATCTTTAATAATTACAGTGCATCAACATAGAAGTGGATACCTTTCAATGCAATCAGTAAAACTGTGATACTGTTGAATACCTTACTTTTTTTAACACACTTCTTTTAGGCACCTAAATCCTGAAAGCTTCATTCCTCCCTTACTGATTTTTATCTCAGTGAATTATTTTACGTGCCAAGAAACACACTATACTTGAAACATCTTCCCCTGAGGACAGAAACAAGATTATTTCATCAAGAATTATAATGAAATCTAGAGATATAAATTACTTAGCTTTGCTGTCTCAAGTTATTGCTTCAGGGTTTAAACTCTGCATGTAAGTTAAATCTCACCATTTCCATAGGGACCAACTTACTAAATTATCCTGTGTTGTAAATATTAATTTTTGAACTCACCTGTTTTTTAAATTGTTGGCATTCCTCAGGTGTAAGTGTGTCTGCTTTGGCAATAAGTGGAATAATATTCACTTTTTCATGCAGGCGCTTCATAAACTCTATATCCAAAGGCTTAAGTCTGAAATACAGCATTAGAGCTTTGCAATTTATATTAATTAAACAAGATTCTACAAATGATGAGATTTGTCCTGACAACTACTCTTAAGACACTGATTTATGAGTGACAGATGACTGAAAATTAAAAGGTTACCTGCAATTATTACAGCAAATCCCCTAAATTGTGTAATACAAGAGGAATAAGTGGTAAGTTAGTATTTCTAGCAGTCATGAGTCTTCTGCTAGCTGAAAGTACACTCATTTAAGCACGAGGTAAGAATTCTATGAAGGTAGTAAAGTTTGTGCTATTAGCCGGAAGATAATCCCACTTAAAGCCTGACTGATAAGAGCTCACAGTCGTGAATTATGCTCTGTTCACACATACAGCTGCAGGTTCTGAAAGTCATGTCTCAGTATGCTTCCTCTTGAGAGTGGGCTAGGAGACTTTTTCTTTTAAGATCTTAAGATTGCTGAAGATGGTAACCTCTGTAGCCTATGTACAAATGAATTAGAAATATCTCACCTCTAAATTGGTATGTAAAACAAAAAGACAGTTATGAAAGTGGATGACAGTGACAAAAACTAAGCCATCATATGGGTATAGGGTGGCTGTGTGGTAGTATATTCACTGTCTTTGTGGATCAAAGTGGTCAGTATTTCCTGTTTCCTGAAGTAAAACTAGAGAGGTTTTGATGCATTAATGATAGCAAGTTTAGTTAGGCTTAAAGGATTCACTTAAGAGGATTTAACAAGATTATTTTTCATCTTAAACAAATTCGTATTAGGAACATTAAAAACAGATTAATTTGGTACTGAAATTTCTGAAAACCATACATAAAAGAATGAAGAAAATGTTCAAGAACACATATTTAACTTCATTTTAACATTTTCTACCTGTCACTGGCTTCACCAGTTCTCAACATCTGTCCATTAAATAGCTAACATTAAATCATATCTGTATTATAGGCACTTTTTTGATTATCCATTCACCCTACTATGTTTTCCCCCTACTTGCTTCAAAAAGCTGCTGAGGGCAGCAACACTGGGTTGAAGGGCAGCTGCCAAAGCAGAGTTATTCAAAAGGTCTGCTCACCTAAGGACTTGAGTGTTTACAGTGGAGACTGAAGCAGGAAAGCTTTACATAACGATTCCAAAATCGCAGAAAGATTGTGAATTCTATCATCACCCCATTCACTTACCTGGAAGGCTCCTCCTGCCCCTCCACTCTCTCCCCCTGCTTCCATAGAAACCAATTCAATCATTTCAGGCATTTATGGGAATACTAGCTAAAAACAGTGGGATGTATTACATGGAAGGAATTTAACTGATTTTTTTTTTTTATAATTTCTAACTTTCTAAAGCAGGCTTTTACAAATGTATTAAAAAGACAAGTAGAAGTAAGCTCACCCACAAATGCTTTAATTCAACCTAAATATAATAATGCATTAAGAGTAAAGAGAACACTACTTGGTGGATTAGATGTGCTGCTGTCTGCACAGGAAACAGGAGTAAAGACTGCATCACCACAAAAACCAGGTAGGAAGTGAGCTCTGTCCTTTCAGAGAGGGCAGCATCTTAAAAGAGGAAACGAATGCTAAAAGCAGCACCAATTTTGTTCATTAACTTCCTTACTGAGATGACAATTTTAAGCATTTATTCCATAATTGAAAAGCATTATGAAAACCTAGCATAATTGTAGGCCTTTTTCTCCCCTAAAAATAACACAAAATACCTGTACACAGAATATACTTTTACAGCTTTTAGCCTCACAAACTTAGCAACCAAATCTTAATCCATTGGAAACAATATTTTTCTCTTTCCTTAGTAACAACTTGTACCTCCCACTGATTTAGGAAGTTCTAACAGACGTGGGGGTGCGCAGGGAAGACAAGTTTTTTGAAGAATGGGCAAATTAGCTCAGAAACAATTGACTAATACAAGGAATCATCTTCCCTTTATTTAAATTACATTTTGGATTTTGCACACTAATAAAATAGTACATCAAGAAATCAAGTTTTTGCATTTAAAACTGACATGCATCTTGAGCAAAACTGGCATTACAAACGTGCCTGTTGGACAACAACAAAATACTTAATAAAGGCAAGTCTACATAAAAAAACCTCCACCCTCTGACATTTCTTTCCATATTTGGAAGTGTCTGTACAGTTCAAAATTATTAGACTCATTCCAATGCTAGCTACAGAAGCTAAGTATAATAGCTGGCATTTTTTATTGCCTGAGGAATACTCTTTAAATTCCTTCATCACTCCCTTCAACAAGTTTTACTACTTTTGACCTACACAATTGAACAGGCTTATACTTATCTTCGTCTCCTGGTTTTGAAAGTATAACTCAAGAGTCTCTGACAAATTTAGTCATGATACCATGATAAAAAGAAACACAACCAGTTTCAGATAGTTAATCTGTACCTAATACACCCTGGAAATGCAGTTCTCCCTATCCACCACTAGATAGAAGTCTGATCAAGTAAAGACTAAGCAGGGGTGGAAGATAATTTAATAACTGAAAAAACATCTGCAATGCCTATACTGGAATTGCCACTAGACAAAATACTACACACCAAGTGAATTATGGTATGCTTACAACGATGCAAGAAACTTCCCATCTTCACTTTACATTAATGGGAGGGAGGAAGAATGGAAAGGAAAAATCCTGTTGCTTAACGTGTGAACCAGTTTCTCTTAATGTGATCTAAAGATATATAGATCACAAACAGGTCTGGCACCTGTGAACGTCGTTGTATTTTTCATTGCATTCTATTTCTCTTGTCGTGCAATTAATGTGCAATCATATTTTCTGGTGTTTGGCTTGCTAATGTTTCATCCTTGAAATTAAGCATGATCTGCAGGCCATTGAGAAAATCCAATTTGGAACTCAAATTGACAAATTTGGATATTTATCTGAGATAAGAGAATGACAACATAAAATACACTAATACAAACCCATGTCCTGAAGGAGCAATGAAGTATAAACAACACTGCACTCTATTATCTGGCATCTGGCGTCTGTTCACTCGAGATTCTGCATTCAGGTAGTCCTCAAATTTACTGTCAATGTAGTCAATAACTGGCTGCCAGCTGCAGAGATTACATGAACAAAAACCTGTAAGTTACATTATTTACATAAAGAAACCTGATTTTGCTAAGAAATAGGTGTTCACAATTTCCCCACAGCTTGGGGTGGCTTTTTTTGCTTTTCATTTGCTTTTTTTAAATTACGGTACTTCAACACTGCAACTGACCAACTCCTCAACCTGAGTTACGTAGTTCTGAAGATACAATGTGTGAGTCCACTGAAAAAACCTTTCAAACACAATCACCTTCATTGTAAAAGCATTAAAAAGAATACTTAAGAACTGTAGCTAAAGTAATATGCTTCACTAATCACATCTTGTAACAGCACGGAAGATGGTTCTGCATACTGCATGTGTGGATAAAGAGCCAAATGCACCATTCAGTTTAAGGGGAAATGCTGACAGCACTTCAGTCAAGTTATACAGCTACTTGGAATTATAGTAGTTACAAGTTTTCAGCTAAATGAAAAGTTTACAATTGTTAATATTTTAACTGAATATTGAAGCCCGCATTTTAAAATATGTCACAAGGTATATCTCACACACAAAACAATGCAGAATTATCTTGGGAGAACATACAAAGAATGTCTTACCAATTACTATTATCCACAGCATCTCCAAATCCTGGTGTGTCAACTATTGTAAGTAGTAACTGAACACCACCCTCTTTGATTAAAACTTTTGACTGCTCAACCTGTAAAATAAATACAGTAAGATTAAATTTTTAGCAGTTTAGTCACCTATCTTTAACACTGGGAAAAGCATTCAATGAATGACAAGCCTGACAAAGAATTGCTACCTTTTCTGCTTCAGAAAAATGCACTGTGTCTGTTTTGCTTATAAAATCCAACTAATTTTACAATAATTAGTATTTTTTTAAAGAAAAAGGTCATATTTAATTAAAGTCAGTGATAAAAGAACCCTCTAAGTATATGGGATATTTTAATATTTAAATTCCTGATTAAACAGGAAAAACCTTAACCGGGCATTAAACTTGATAAAGTTGCAAACTTGGTCACTTCAAAGAAAATGACACTTTTCAAAACTAGTCCTCCTCACAAGCACCTTAGACACTTCTAGTGCTGTTAATGTATTTTTAAGAATACATTTATACTTCAGCTAGGATAATGGTTGGGAATGGAATCACAAAGTCATGGTTTCCTATTACAAACAGAATTATACTGGAAAGTAATACAATCTGGCTGCAATCTGCTGAGCTAGACCTCATGTGACTGTAATGGATTGGGTTCCTGTTAGCTCAAGTCACTGATGGAAACCCGCCTCAGAAGGCAAGAGCATCAGCACAAGGAATGATGCAAGACTGGGGCGTGGGACTTCATGCCACCAGTTGTGACCACCCATCCGCAGCACAGCTGAGGCAGCTTGCAGTGAACATGTCATCCAACAGATTAGGCATGTCATGATAGAAGAACTAGGCTAAGCAGCACATGGACTGCTACCCCTTCTTCCTACTAATACTTCAGTAACTATTGATATTGCCAAAGTCAGGCCCATCTGCCTGAGAAGGTGCTGTACACCACCGTCCTATCACTGAGATGCACAGCAGTATGAAATGACAAACCCATGTTGGCTTCTTTCCAATTGCTCAGACATTTAATCAACCTTTTTCTTCATTGATATTAGAACAATTCCTATTAAATGACTAGTGACAGTGTTTTCTAGATATGGATTCAAGTTATCAGCCATGTACATAATTTATCCAGAACCACACGAGAGCCGGAAGACTCAAGGTGATGCCACCTTGTTGCTCATTGCTTAACATTCCTTAAGCCTCACAAACCCTAACTGAGGAGAGAAAAGAAAGTTCTAGTTATAATAAGCCCTACCTGGATGGTCTCTTGACCAGTTCAAGATTTGAGAAATATAATATTAATGCTTCTTAAGCTCTTGCACATCTCTAATTGTTATGCAAGTGAACTAGACTCTCACAGCCACACCTGAACATTGTTGCAAACGCTCTGCAATCACTTCTTATATGATGCAGTGTAAACCCACAAGATAAACTAACACGGCAGAAAGTTGAAATAAATCCCTCTTGCACAAGTGTAACACTGATTCCCATTCAGAAGAGAATATCCAGAATCACAGAAAACAGTAACTACCTCCAAAGAAAGCTTCATATTTAACCTCTGAGTGTGCAGGATGCTATTTTTGTCTACTTCTCAGTAGGGATCCTATCCAAGTTGGATCAGTCCCTTTCGCTGCTAGTATTCCAACAGTTAATGGCTACCAGGATACTGGCCACGGAAGTATCCAGGCTGGGCTGGACTTCAAGACCACCGAATTCAAACTGCAACATGAACAGACCTTACTGGAAGGTTAGGAAGGTGTGAAAAAAAAACAGAAATCAAAACCAAACAAACAAAACTGTACACACACAGCCTAAGCCACCACTAAGTTACTCTTTCACAAACTATACAACTCTCATCCTTCCAAAAGCATGCAGCTGAAAGCCATGAGAACCTAGGAATACATTCACGGCTTTAGAAATGTACATTTTAATTATGGTGAGTGTATTTCCCCCATCCTCTAGAGTTCTACCAAGAAATTTTATTGCACACAACTGATACCAGAACTCAAGACAGTAATCCCTTGCCATAGTCAACTCAGCCAAGAGTTTACTACTCACAAGCTTTAGCACACAAGAGATTAACTTCTGATTCCTTGCATTCTTTTGGCTATCTTGCATATAGTAATCACACAGCCCTCCTATTACCAAGCTCTCTGCAAGTATACAAAACCCACAACACTTGCAAAATACTAGAGATTATAATGTTAAGAGAAGTACTCTTGCCAAGAGCTACAAGGTATCAGCTTTATTCTCCAGCACAAAAATTCCCAGCAAGAACCATTAAATTGTTATGGGCTCATGGTGGAATGCCTTTACAAAAGAAGCAATTAATAAAACATTATCTTGAACATCTGTTTATAACAAAGGAAAAGAAAGGTCAGGAGATCTCAGAAATGTCAAGCCAGGCATTTTCTCTGATTCTGCATGCTTGTAAAAATCTAAGTGTGACTGAATTTGTGAAGTCACCTTCTGACAAATGGTCTGCAGCAACTGAATCTCTGCAGACAGTGCTGATACATTTCTGGATTGTGAGGATTTAAATTTTTTTCTTACTTTTCATAAATTCATGTAGGTATCTGCTATCAGAGCAGGGTTTTCACAAACCTACAGAACAAGAGACATTAGCTGATTAATTAAAAGTCCTATGCTTGTGCTGTGGACAATCAGACCACATCCAGTATATACTATAAGCAGTAGATTCTACTGGTAGGAAACAGTAGACGAAGACCCTGCCACAAAGCCTCTGCAAAGTTGCATTTTTCTAACCCAAATGGATGTGTCCATACATGGTCAAAGGCACGGAAAGCAGCAACATCTGGAAAAGATCCAGAAAATCACTGTAAACTAGTGTCATTCACAGTTAAGCATCCAACTGCATCCCATCGTCTGATTTACAAGTATTCCCAAGGGATTCATGGAAAACATTAGTTCAAGTCTTGGAGTCTTGGAATTTAAGACTTTTCATTAAAAGTCTCCTCCAAATAGGCATTTTCCCATGCACTCCAGTCAGCTGGGTCACACGGGTCCCCTTGGCAGTTACTACACAGCATTCAGCGCTTGGTGCTTGTTACAGCTTGACTGCTTTTTATTGGATGAAACATGTCTTTGCCATCCTGCATTTAAGGCAATCAGATAATGATCAGAGAAAACACATTTAATACCCTCTCATTTCTGAGTATGTTTCCTTTGAATTCATCTGACACCAAATCACTTACTCTTAACCGTTCTTCTGCATTTTCTATGAGATAAATGCAAAGGAGCTGCCTCACAAAGCAACTCCAAACTGCAATGGTTTTCAAGCCACAGTTTGAGTTTATCTATGTGAGAGCCTCTTACACAATTCCTGATCAGTAAGCTGCTCCCACCATATAAGAACTGGTAATTACTACAACCAAGATTTGAGGATGCTCAAGTGAGGTGGCCTCTCATCCCTACCCTACAAAACCCTTTCATCAATCCTCAACTTAAAAAGGCTTTCACTGGCAGGGAGTACAAATCCAGTGGATCCAAATAGCAACTCCCACTGCTTATTCTTTAATATTTGACAGGAAACACCTCCACATCATACACATTGCTACCACACATGATTTTCAAGCTTGTAGGGGGAAACAATTTTATCCTCACTTGCAGCGACAATGAAATAAGATAGTTTCAGTTTCTTTCTTAAAATGCTACACTGACTTTTCATTCATCCCAAGAAACTGAAAGCAAAGTTGCATTTTAAGTATATTTTAACAAGAAGTACTTATTAGATAAAGTCAAAATTCGTTTCTAGAGGGGAAGACTGTCTTTACATCTATTTCATTCCCACCATATTGTTTTCTAAGTCATGTCAGATCCCAATTCAGTATTGAAAATAGCTTTGGCAAGCTCTTGGCCTCAAGCTTTAGCCTACATAGTGGAAGTAAGAAAAAAAATGCAATGGTTTTTCAGCCTGAGCTCTCTTCAAGCCCTTTTCTTTCCCTCTCCAGCTTTACATAGGGGGAAAAAAAATCATTAAGTGAGGCTTTCTGAAAAGTATGTCTTTTTCTTAAACCAGTAAACCAATACAAATCAAACCACCCCAATGGTCAGAATAAACAGCAGATCATCTAATCTTGCCCCCTAACAGATGAAAGTACTTAACTCAAATTCCAGAAATTCCACACATATTTTCTTTTTTTTTTTTACACTGATGCACCTTTAACTAGGGGGGGAGTGAGTTCTCTGGAACATGTCTTGGTTTGGGTTTTTTTGTTAGCTTATATACAAATTCTTCCAAAAATTTTTCACAACTGAAAAAAACAAAAATCTTCCAATGACAGGGAATCCATCCCACAGTTATTTAAACGAAAATTCAATGAACATAACCTGAATTGGTTTAGCTTCTGCTAAACTAAAATGTAATCATCAGTAATGAAATCATGCTACATCTTTCTTCCAATAAAAGAGTCACCCATCTATTCAGTTTTCCAACAGTCACTGATTGGCTCAGTAATAAGTATATTATATGAGAGTTTAACTCTCTGCACACCGCTTCCACCCCACTTAGCATCTCTGAAACAAGTAAGCCGTTTCATGACCTTATTCAAATAATGGTCTGATGTCCCTGATAACAAGCTTTCAAGTCAATTTTGTCAGTTGCTGGTTTTACATTTTGGTTTTACATTAAACCAATAAAGCAGCATAACAAATATGAACAAAGCTTAGACACTATTAATATATTGTTAACCAAATTCTGGATGTTCAGAAGCTTTCCTCAAATAAGAAAAATTGATATTCTGCAATGAATTAATTTTGTAATAGTATTCAAACTTTAAGGTTGAGCTAACTGATTAGCAATGCAATTTAAGCTTCTCGATATGGACATAACTAAATTTTTTCTTCTACTGTGGTTAATTACTCTGTATTCTGACACTGGATTTTGAAAATGTTTTAAGAAAAACCCCGAACAAAAAAAACCCCGAGGTCCCACAAAGCAATAAGGACAGTGGTTCATGACACTGGTGCTTAATTACTTGATTCCAACGAGTAAAAAAGCACTCTATTTTACAGCTTCTGTTTAGCACCTTGCATACCCTCCTAACTCAACACAGTTTAATCACTTTATGGTAACTCTGCAATTGCCCAGTCCCTTCAGCCACAGTTGAATTTTGCAGCTGGAGGAACTCTGTTGGGCAAAAGAAGCAATGGTGATCACCCTTGGTCCTCACCTGTACAAAGTTAGATTATCACAAGCTGTCTTCACCAAATTCTTAAGCAAGTGCACATCAGGAGAGGTAAGCAGAGCTCATGCATCCTTATTCAGCTGCTCAGCTCTGGAGGCAGAAAGTACCTCAAAAACACAATGATTTCCTAAACTACCCATAGCATTATTATTCCTTAGCATTAGGTAGCTGTTCTTTTTAGCAATCTTTTTATAACACAGAAAACACCCTCCTTTTCTTAAGAGAAAGTAGCAAGCAGCAAGTAATTGCACAACAAAAAAAAAAGATCAGTTGAAGTTTTCCAGTCTTTGGCTTAATATTTCAGTTGCATCATGCACTTGCAGGAACATCATCTTTGCCTCAGTCTAGTGCTTAAAGTCAGGCAGGTTCACCCTAGTCTCTGATGTTTTAGAATAACAACTTGTAACAGGTAAACAAGGTACCACTAAGGATACTGTCAGCAGAAGACTTACAGATACTTTTATACCCAGTCTGCACTTCTGTCAAATCATTTACTATTTGATCTCTAAAAGCCTAACAGACAGGTTTTACTGCACATCTATGTATTTCTACAGATTTACTCACTATTTTAACTGATAATAAACACTACATTTTCAAAACATTCGGCACATATATGTGCTTTTTAATCTACAGGCAAAACACAAAACAATTCAGGGCTCCCACATTTCTACAGGCTACAGGTTTGAGAACCTGAAAGTTTTGCTGTTCAGACACACTGAATACTTCTCAGGGGTTCATATCATGACCAAATGTATTTTGAAACTCAGATGCTTATGTGACAACTTACATCGCCTTACATTACTAAATTGCAAGCTACAATATTCAGGCCGTATCTTTTTTTCCCCAGACATACCTGTACAGTCTTTTTAATTCTGTGTGAAGGACCTGGATACTCTGGGGAATACAATTCTGTTAAGAATAATGAGTTGATTAATGTTGATTTTCCCAGTCCAGATTCACCTAGAAGAAAACAGAACAGTTTCAGTAAAACCAGGACCATCATGTGAAATATAAACATTTAGATCCACATTTCAAACAGTCTTTAAACATAGTACCTGAAAACATGCACTGCACTCTAAGACTTTGAGAATCTATAATCTTTTCCAATTTCAAGGAAAACTTTTCAAATCCAACTGTCACTGTTGTGCTCTATACATTAATTTTTTCGATCATATTAAGTATTGAGTGAGTTCAGCACTTTTGTCCATTTCTCCCATTACAACATTCAAAGATGATATTACATTGGATTTTATACACAAACTATCTTCCTGGTATAACTCATCATAATGCCAAAGCAGATAAAGTTGTCTCTTTTATTTCAAATATTATTTATTTGAGAGTCTTTATTATCAGAGAGGGAAAAAAGAAGTGGGGGTGGGAGTGGGGGAGGGTGGACGAGAAAGATTGAGATTAGCTTGCTATAACTATTAAAGCCAAAAGAGATAAAATGAAGTTTCAAACTATGTGGTTTGCCTGGGAATTTTGTTGTGAGGTACAGAAGGGGGCTGGATTTTATTAGGCTTTTTTTGATAATTTCTTCACGAGCAACAGTAAATCAGCTTTGCTGAACAATCTGGAGACACTACTGCCATGACAATCCAAGCAAAAACAGCTAAACATACCACAACAAAGATTACCCTCCATTTACAGCTCTACAGAGACAAGGGCAAGAATTTCAGATCAACTATTTATTATTTTAAAAGAAAAATCCTTTGCTAAATTTTTTAGGTTTTTTTTTTTTTGGGGGGGGGTGTTTTGATTGTTGTGTTTTTTTTTTTTTTTTTTTTTGTTTTGTTTGTTTTTTGGTTTTTTTTTCCTTGGTTAAGAAACTACTTCAACAAGACAATTTACACTGGCATGAGAGCTAAGGAAAAAGGTATAAAAAATGCTTTCTTTCTGTTTAGGTTTCATATGCCTGTCTGTCTGTCAGTACATTGATCTAAGCAGAAACAGACACAGAGAAATTTGCTTTCAAGTGAACAAATTTAAAGGCAAACCATGTACTCTCACTGAGGGAGGAAAATGAGCTGAACTGCGCCCATGACTTAAAGGTAAAACTTAACTAAAGCACTGATCACTCCAGCCCCAACAAACATTGTGTTGATTTAGAGACTGAACTGAGAAAACTTCCAGCCCTTTTTTGAGATAAATGTCTTGGGTTAATACAAGAGAGTTACGTAGCAGAAAGCAGTTAGGAACTGTCTCCCCTGTAATAGGACTCCAGGTTTCCTACACTGGCTCACACACAGCAGCCATCTCGATTACAGTGGTACAGCACAGAGCGTCTGCAGCACCGAGCAGAGCAATCTCATTAGCTGCACTGTAAACGGATTAGCAGCTGATGAAACTGCAACCAGAGCTCCTGCCGGCTGTCCGCGCCCTCAGTAGTGCTTGTTCTTCAAACCCCACCCTCTTGGACAGATGAGCTAACCCGTGCTGCGAGCAGGAGCTGCCCACGGCCAGGCTGATGGAAAGGGAGATAGGTACTCAAGGTATGGGTGTCAAAACAGCAGTGAACACTAACCCCACCAGGACAGGTTTAGGCAAGCCATCAGGGACATGCCTGCTGACAAGATTTCATCATTGCCCTCCACATTTTGCCTTTTTCCGTGGTCAGATGCATGAGACACCTACGAACTATGCCTCAGAGTCTGGTTATAAAAGATACAGGTTTTCTACTCTGCATTTGCAAGACTTAAAGGGCAGGGTCAGCTGCAGCCGAGGGGCCCCCCAACAATTCTGCAACAGAGAGAAGCTTCTGAAATGCCCAACTTTCCAATCTCATAGATGCATCCTGGTTAAAGCTTAACCTCCGTCTCACAACCCTGCTCAAGAGATAGACATCATTCCAGTTAAACTGAAGGTTTTTATCCACCCTCAAGAGGGTGGTTCTGCTTTCAAAATGTACAATTTATATCCTTTCAGTGACCTTCACTTTTTAACTTGACCATAATCTTGTAAAAGGCACCCTACTACAGTACTGAAGAAAGATATTAGCATCAGATTCTACTTGAGTATACAAAAAGGGTTGCCCATTCTTTCTCCTTTCTATTATGGTTACTGCCAGTCTTAATATGCTGAAGAATTTCAGGTGAAAAACACTGAAAACAACCACTTCTCATGAAAATGAGTGCCTGTCAAGTTGCTATTGAAATTCAACATATGGAAATAAGATTTTCAGCTTCAGAAGAGTGTAATGGAAAACCAGCAGCTTCTCCTAGATGGCCTGGGCAGCTGTGGCACTCCATACCAAGCAGTCTCTGAACTGCTGAAGCATTACACACTCAGAGAGCTGAGGTTTGTTCCCCTCCTCACCCTTCACCACCCTCACAGCTGCAAGGATGTGAAGACAATTTTGAGCTGAAATTAATGAAAAGAAAGTATGCTAAGGATATTTATGCTCAATCTTGTTCCCAAAGGTGCCCAGCATCCTGGATATCCTTACACATCATGCTAACTTTAATCAGCCAGTGCAGATTATAACAGTTTAAACTGCTTAACTGCTAGCAGTAATTGAGGTATCACATGTAAGAGTCTGCATCAATGCACCAACCCTGGATGCAGTTGTGCCTTAGACCACATAAGGGTCAGCATTTGCAACAGCAGTAAGAGGTTATAATATCAAATAAAACAATTGCACTGAAACTGTAGGTAGAAAAATCTAATTGGAACATTTAGTATTCTACTATAGGAAGTCATGCTGCTTCCACTGTAATAAAACAAGATTTTCTCTGATAACTACAGTGAAAGCAGAATTAGAGAGATCAAGTGTAAGTGAACATTTTAGCAGCCTTTGTGGACACACTAAAATATTCTGATTTTCATTAGAAATATGATAAGTAAAACAAAAATCCAAACCCCAAACAAAACAATCCCCCAAACACACACAAAACTCCCTGAACTACACAGCCAAACAAAACCCTCCGTCCTTCCCAAAACTACCGAAAAGGATTGCCTGCTGGAAAGACTGGGAAATTTGCTTGCACAGATGCAACACGCTATGAATACAACTAACAAAACTGCAAGGGAGAAGGGAAAACAATTTTATTTGCCTTTACAGAAACGAAATGATACATCCCAAATAAAATGCACCTTTCCCATTTTCAGTGAGCACTTCTGATGAGATTTTGCCCTTTGACCATTGCATGAACTGACAAAATGATGTCATGTAATAGAACTCTTCAACAGAAATAACTTCTAATCACTTAATGAATTATGATGTGGTTAGACCTAGGTGCCTAATTTAGAGTGAGCAATTTTTAGAAATTTGTTTTAAAAAGAAGAAAAAAAGGAAAACATTTATTTAGCAGGGTAATCCTGAATCCACAATGTTAATTATTTCTGGTATCCAGGTACTGCTTTTACCTTGCCCTCGCTCTCCCACTAAATATTTCACATAGGCTTCAAGTTCTTCTGAATATTGTTTTTTTCTTCATTATTTTTCTTCATTATTTCATTATTTCTTCATTATTTGTTTTTTTCTTCATTATTTATATTCATATATTGAAGAATAATTTTCTTCATTATTATTTGTATTTTCTTCATTATTTGTATTTTACTTCATTACTATTTATTTTTTCCTTCTTTGTAATGAAGAAAACCATAATGTTTTCTTCATTATTCTTCATTATTTGTGTCCCATATATATGAGCAACTTAGTGTTTCCAAATGCTAACATTTTATCAAGCTGTTTTTATAGTCACATTCAAACACGTGGAGCTGGCCACCCTCGTTGGTAGAAATAAGAACATACTTTTACTAACATACTTTTGTGAAGAAATACCTTTTGTGAGCCCTCAGAGGACTAGCAAAAGTTCCAACTCTTTTCAAGTCCACGAATTTCTAAATGGCTGTACAAATATAAGAGGAAGTCTTCTTATACACACTTGGGTTAATGACTACCTCTTGACCATTAGCATATTTATAAAGACAGCTCATCACTCTAACCTCTGATAGCAAAATTTCTTCTTCTGTGAACAAAACATTGATCAAGTACCTTCCTTTTTTCCTACGCATCTAAGACTAGCTGTAAACATGAGACGAAACACCAAGGAAAAAAAAACAAAAAAAACCACATTCAGTCTCCTCTTTTATATATCAAGCATACAGATGTCAAACATACTTCTGGGGGTCAGAGGAAACCACTGGCAACCACTGGGATAGTTTGCAAACCATGTAAATAGTCTCCAGTCTAAAGCGAGTAAGCAAAGGAAATTAACAACTAAAAAACTAGAACAATGGTGTACAATCCATGTGAATACAGGAAAGCAGTGCTCAGGTAAAAAAGTAAGTAACTAGCTCAATTGAGCTACATAAATCCTTCACTTTCATTTCCAAATCCCTCCTCATAAATGAACCAGAAATCCTAATCTGTGACAATCAGCTAGAAAATCTACTCACAGCTAACTTGTTTTCATCAGTTCTTGCTATGACTTTATTACCACAAAAAGCCTCAAATTGCCAGCATCTGCTCCTTGTGATAACAGAAGTGAATTGTTTTTTCACCATTCATTGCTGTGGCACATTGAGAATGTAGCATATTTCCAACCTCCTCCAAATTTCTAGCCTCTGCCATTCATATTCAAATATCTATGAGAAAAATGGACAAGAAGTCCAACTTAGCTTTCTTTCTTCCAGCTTTATTTGTAATTTCTGGTGGAGACCTCAGTTTTCTCATTCATATATTGCCCCTCTCAATAATGCATCACACTACATCTTCTAGATACCACATCATTCTAAAAACTCAGGATCAGTTTCCTTTTATATTTTTAGGATCTAGTTTTCTAAAACTCAAGCCCCAAAAAAAGTATGACTTGCATTCTTAGATTTATGACCTCATGTGAGAGCTCACTAAACATATCAAGTGATCAAGGTGAGTAACCAATCTTGAACATTCTCAGCGTGCTCTCTGCATGACTTCCTACCTCTTCATTATAAGTTACTCTTGCAGAAATAACCAGAAGTTTTCTACTCTTCACTAACAATTACTTGGGTATCTACCAGTGAAACGGTATTTTATGCTTATGCCCTGTGACAGTCAACTGCACCACTGAGAACATGACCACAAGTGCTACGTGTATTTAGGAATTTCAAGTTGCCTTCCCAAGCTCCAGGTGGGACTACAAGACTGCCAAGGAACCACCAGCAAGAAAAATGTTCTGCAGCACTGGAAGCCAAGACTTCAGTTAAACTGCTCAAAGTGATTTGCTTCACATATCACCACCAAGAAGATGGCCCGGTCTCTCTGCCACTGTCTCTATTAACCAGACACAGCAAGAACTGCAGATTGAAAAGAAGCTAGCTCTGATGGCTGCTAGAGAGAAGGTAACTCATCTCAGTGGGACTTGTAGCTCAATAGACAAAAGCTGCCAGTAAGTCCCGTGGTAACCAAGTTTCTACAAATTGCACAGGGTTTTTGGAAGCTTCCACGGTATTTTAAGTAGACATCTGTATTTCGAGTTCCTTGATACAATCAAGCATAAGCTGCAGATGCTTTACTGCTTTTTCAGAATGAAGATATCCAACAACACGTTTCCTCTGTGATGAAGTGCATTTGATAGCACATTTGATAGCCACAAAGAGTTATTACAAGGGGATCAAATTCAACAGAAAAATGCTGTACTTCTCCACAACCTTACACAGAATGTTAACATCAAAGCATATTTTATTTTTAGCTGGTGAGCAAATTTTTAATGGAATTTTTCAATTTTATAAATTCTAATTATTGTGACAGTTTTGCTTAAAATATAATCCCATTAGTTTGATGCTGGTGACTCAAAGAAGGGTAAAAAGCTTGTCAGAAGGCATAAAAAAGAATGCATTTCATCTTCTTTCATCCTTGTACAATTCACAGTTTATATGCACGACAGCACCTGCAGCTTTATGCAAATGTGCAATGGCTTTGATGGCACTGCAACATGGAGGCTTGTGCTTTCATACAGAAGGGAAGCTACAGGAATAATCAAAGAGCCTGAACTATGGTAAGTGGTATGACAGAACCATCCCCTCTTGCCAAGGGGAAATGATGCTCTGCCATGTCATTATAGACAACCACAAAAATGGAGACTACAAGATGCTTTTAATTTCAAGTCTGATTTTAGAAGCTTTCGTAAAGGCTAGTTCCTGCCTTCAGTGCTCTACAAAATACAAACCAACAGTCCAATAAACACGTAAGAACATCCAAATGAAACCCATCAGGAGAAGGATGGGAGCAGGACTGTGCTGCTACCACATATCTACTTTTCCATGTAGGATGGTGTCATGTGAAATCTTGCAAATTATCAACTCTGTCTTTTACAGACATTTATAAAGGGGAGAAAGTCAAAGCTCCACCATTCCACAACTTGAATGTGAAGCATAAATTATGGAAGCAACATATGTTAGAGCCACAAAGATGCTCCGAGCAAAACAGAAGAACGGGGAAGTCTAGCAGTAATAAATCCATTTCTGCCTGTCAGCAACTGCATCAACAGCAGCATAATTTCAGCATTTAGGATACAGCAAGACAACTTAATCAATTTTCTTAGAGCAGAATTTAAAGTGCAATAACTGAGGGCAGACTCTTAGTATATCATTCTTGTCAGAGATGGCATTTAAATAACTCAGAAAAGCCATTAGCAGGGATGGGAAATACCTCAGAAGAATATTGCAACAGATTCTACATGGCATTTCCCAAGTACGATTGTTTCCTCTCAAAGCAGAAGCAGGTCTAGCTTTCTACAACTGACAGATTAAAGCTGCCATGAAACAGTGGGTTAACTTCACAGGCGAAATTTTGGTTGCTGCCAAGAAAAATGGTCCCCTACTCCCAGTCCAACTCTTGCACTAGAATTAACAATGCAGCATGTGAAGCAAGAAGCAATCCAGCAAACTAGGGCACACAGGGCTTCAGGATGGGAAAATGAGGGGGAGATGACACCAGATAGATGAGCTAAGTCAAATACTCTCCTCACTTTTTGGAAACAAGGATAAGTGTAAAAATCTGCATTTAAAACTAGACTTCTCACACAAAAGAATCATCAGCAATTCACAAGTCAAAGAATTTGTGGCACTTCCTGAAGAAAGCTTTATTTGCTATAATTGCATACAAAGGCTTTGCTCCTGATAAACAGCATGTGTGCAAAGTAGCCATTTAAAATAGGACATGTTACCTAATTTAACATGAGGCACGGAAAGCAATCTTTCAGCATTTTGGACAAAAATTTGCAGCCCAGTAAATCCAAGGAACCAAAACCACAAGTTTCTCTTCACTTCCAGTTCTTCAACATTACTGCAGATGACAAAAACACAGCATGGCGTTGGTCCACTCTTATCCAGTACCAAGAACAGCTGAAATGTAACAATCTGAGCTTCAGAGTTACAAGCCCACCATTAACAGCTGCAGTCCACTGGCCAAAGCTTACCTTCCTTTGTTTTCTGTGTTAGGTGAAATAAAACTCCTATATCTGATTAAGCTGTAGTCATACTGCAATGCAG
Source organism: Pyrgilauda ruficollis (assembly GCF_017590135.1). Taxonomy (NCBI): domain Eukaryota; kingdom Metazoa; phylum Chordata; class Aves; order Passeriformes; family Passeridae; genus Pyrgilauda; species Pyrgilauda ruficollis. Next base: position 25,544,836 of record NW_024519206.1, on the reverse strand, counting down.
CTTTAGAGAAACTACAAGCAACATGAAGTTGTAAAAACTGACCTACATGGGCAATCTCAATGCACAAGCTCTCTGTGAAGTAACTGGGTTAAAGAATTCAACTGGAAATGACAGAAGCTGCAGAGTTCCAGGACAAATCTTCTATGGTGAAACCTCATAACAAGGATATACCTTCAATTTTCACAAGCTTTGACACAGCAAAAATAAAGAGCCTTCACAAGAGAAGAAAAAAATATCTTATTGCTTCAAAAATCAAGAGGAACAGAAACTGTTGTGAAAAATGATAAAGCAGCATGCTCTGTTTAAGGCAAGAAAGCAAACATCTGAGACCACTGCTGCAGAGCTGGACTTACTCTCTGGACGCAAATACAGGGATAAATACAATTGAATTCCCTGATTATATGAATTATTAAAAAAAAAAAAGCGGGAAGATTATAGGAACATGAAATTTGTCATCTCTACATTACTGCTGACAACCAGTTGTACAGCATTTCCAGTACATAACTGCTTACATTTGCTGACTAAAGAATAAAAAGTATATTAATGAACACAGATCGCAGATTAGTCACAGTAGGCTCTTTCATTACTTGGACAGAAACACAGCTATCAAAATGCTAATGAAAACATAAGAAAAAGGTTAAGTAAACCCCATCACTCTAAGATTAAAACACTTGGTACAGATACTGGGTCAACATCTAAGTGTGGCATGCATGCAACTCAAGAACAAGAAGCTCTACACATCAATCAGAGCAAAAGGAGAGAAAGATGAAGCACTGTAGGCGGCATCTTCGTCCAAACGCCACCCAACTGATACATCTAAGGCATGACTATCACAGAAAATTTCAGAAGGACAAAAAACCAAAATTATTTTTACTTGCATGGAACCTAATGAGTACAGAAGAGTACAAAGCGCACTTGGATTGACTTACTCAATTCTTCGTCATATCTTCCCTTGAAAATTTACACTACAACAGAATAAAAGCTACTGGAAGTATACTGAGTCCTCTCCAAATATCCCGGACGGGACACTGCTATTAAGTAAATCCACAAAACTTTGTAAGAGGACTTAACTTAGAACATTTCTTGTGATAGGAAAAAATTCTTCCAACACCTTATACCTTCCCTCTTGATGCCTTCTCTCTTTATTATCCTTGGAAACACTTTTTATAGCAGGAAATTGTTACGACAAACCCCTAAACCAGCACAAGTGGCCAGCAGAAGATACAGACAGCTAGACAGAATTGTGAAAATACACCCTTGTGATATGATTCTTGTGGCAATAAGGAATGAGAAATTAGGACAATGTTGCTTGCAAATTAGGGTAATTCTGCTTCTTCAGTCTGGAGCAAGAGGATCATAGAGATATACTCTCCTGGATACACTGCTGCTACTTTTAAGAAACCTTGGGAAAATGTGCTTTTGTTTCCATAAGACAGCCCCCACTGGAATTGTAAAAATGGGTATTTTAGCTCTAAAAAAGGGTGTGGAATAGGCTTGCGTTGTCAAGACCACACCCCTTTTAATATGGTAACAACTGTTCTGCTTAAGTGCTAAGCGATTGTTGCCAAACTGCTGCCACCACTGCTCAGTTTTCTAATAATGACTTAGAAGAAAACTGAGCTGCTTTTGTAGCCAATAGAAGCATCCATTTACAAAGTGGAAAGGAAAACAGACACGTCTGATAAAGTCATATCCTGAGACCTGTCTAGAATGCTTGCTATGTTTTGCAGTGGGTAAGTCTGAAGGACAGACATGGAGGTGGACCAGGAATCCTTCTGGAATTCCTGCCAGCTATAGAGGACACAGCCCAGAGCCAAGGACGCTGAATCTGGCAAGTGATAGGCTTGTCCTTTACAGAAGGTGAGAATGATACACACTGAGTTTAGTCAGAAGAGATACAAATCATCATTCTTAAAATATTTTTCACTTAAATTCTTAAATCGTTCCGTCAAATACAATGCAAAAAAAGATTGCATTGTAATGTAAGAGGCAATGTAAGAAAGTGAAAATATGACATAACTCTTTTCTACCTCAATGCCTGCTGAGCTGCAGTTATTGTTTTCTGTTCTGCCTGGCACTGATGTAGCAGAAAAGTGGTGAACAAATACTTGTCAATAGTCAATTTCCTTTAAGTTAGCAACTTCATATATATTCCACACTTTTACAGGCAGTGTATGTCTCCAAGACCTCAAAAATAAAGAAATCTTGCAATTTCTTCTCTACCACAATGTAATGGTATCCATCTAAATTAACCTTTTTTATACAAAACATCAGTTTCACCTCATCTTTTATTTCAATATTTATGCTATACTAAGGCTGAGCTGCACTGTGGATTTCAAAGTTACTTGCTTCTACAGGGCTAGAAGGACATGAAACAAGACTCAATTTCTATATTCCTGAAATTAGAATACGATACCACCCTTGCAGTGCTATGCATTTTCGTTTTATCCAGACTTCAAAATCTGAATTGAAGAAGTCTAATGTAGCTCTCCCATAGCAAAAATCTTCCCACACCCCACGTGCCACCCTTAGAAATTAATATGAACAATTATCACATTCCTATTCAAGTTTGTTGTCCAAAATGATATATCAGATACACATTTCTCCTGAAATAGTCATTTTAGTAATGAGACTTAAAAAAAAAAAAAAAAAAAAAAAAGGAAACTAAATTAAGCTTCAGTGAGGCATGGAAGTCCAAGTGAGATAGACCTGATAAACATGTAGCTACTTACTTACAGTTTATATGTGAAAGCTCCCCATTTGGGGAGCCATCTGAAAATGCATACTACTAAGATTTCCATATTCCACAAATGTTTCATTTGGAAACATACATCCTGATTTGGAAACACACAACTAATTTAAAGCCAAGACTACACTATGCTAAAGGATGTGTCATTACCAACATTTAAGTTGTACTTTTAAAACCAAGAACAAATATTTGCCTTCATCCTACACCACACCAGGCAGCAGCTGCAACAACCAGCGCTTAAAAGAAGTGGCAACTCAAATAATGTTGCCGAAGTTATGCACATATCAGCTGATCTGATGTGTGACTTAAACTGAGCAGTGCTACAGGTTGTGCTCTTCCCCTGAGCTCTCAAACATTTCAGATGCATACAGAATTCACAAAATATAGTTTTTAAACATTTATCTAGTAATATTTTTCAATTTCACCCTACAAGACTGACTTCTGCATAGCCTCATTTAGTATCTTTAGTAGGAAGTTATCCATAGCTTCCACTGCTCTTCCAATTAGAGAAGTCAAAATTCTTCAAGCAAAAATATCTCAGACATTAACACAGATCCTTTGTTACAACCACAACATTGCATAATACTCAAGATTTTTAGTCAAAACATTAGTTCAATGCAACCAAGGCTCAGTTTGACAACTTTCTGAAACAAATGCCTCATGACTGTCATATCAACCAGTACTGCCACTGAAAAAAAATTTAAATCCTAGTCTCCAAGCCATTCCTCCCTTGTGCTGACACAAGATTTTCCTTTGCTGTGTTGCAAGCAGACTGAAGACTAACGTTCCCTGCAGCTCCCAGAAAACACTCCAGCTGGATTTGCACACTAATCCAATTCAGGCCAAGTGCTATTAGTTCTTTCAGCAGCAGCACAGACTTAGGCCAGGTTAAAATCTGAACTTCAGCCTAGAGGAACAGCTGCTATTGCTGGACCAGTTTTTCTAATTAAGCCAGAAAGACACTTTATAAATGCCACTGAGGATATTATGATTTTTCCAGTACTTAAAAATTATGAAGAATCATTTCCATTCTATTACTCATGCTACTGACACCCTCTACATCAACTAAATTTTCCCATCCAAGCATCTTTAAACAGTTGCCCACTACATTAATAAACAGCATAAAAAGAGAATTCCAGCACCTGTAAAAAAAATCAGACTTTTAAAAAAAAACACTCTACAGAAAATCTAGTCAAAAGGAGGCTGACCACATATGGAATGCGCAGTATAATTTTTTTCCCCTTTACTTTGTTCTGTTTTTCATTAAACAAGCAAACCTTTTCTGTTTTGGGGTGGTTTTATGTGGGTTTGTTTTTGTTTTGTGTGTGTTTGTATTTTTTTGTGTTTGTGTTTTGGTTTTCTAGTTCTTTTGGCAAGGGAAAGTACTCAAGTCTCATTTTCCTAAAAGCCACCATAACCTGGTCTAGGAAAAGCAGCTGACAAGCACATGATACTTAAATAAAAATATGCATCCAGGTTTTATAGTTTTTAAAGATGTGCAATTATTGAAAAGCTAGAAGAAAATTAGAAGAACACAGACCTTGAAATAAACAAGTCTAACAGTAAGCCCAGCGCCACAATAAAAAAGTAGGTTTTTTTCACAGTGTTTTATCCATTAACATCTGTGATGTTCATCATCCTTGCCATGTTCTGATGGGAAACCTCTCAAAGGACCTAGCAGTTTTGAAGACAGCAGCTCTGGTTATTTTCCAGTGGTAACTTTATGCTGGTCACATTGCAGATGTATCAACGTTGAAGTGATTGAAGGAAGCCTAGAAAAAGACAGTTTGCTATCATTCCATTAGTTGGTGGAAAAAACAGCCATGTCAAAAAAATCCGCAGGTATTGATATTAAAAAGAAAAAAGCAGCCAGATGGCGTATAGAACTCCAAAACAGAGCTGTATCTAAGGCACTGACTGACAAGGACTTTCTGCTGAATTTAATACTTCTGAAAAGGAAGATCCAGTTCTTGGGTTTTCCTAGCCATTTCCAAATGCTATCAACTAGTAGTATAACAGCCTTTTAAAAAGAGTGGGGAGTAGAGAGGCTTTTACAATTTCAGTAACATCAGCTGTTGTTCAAATTTACTATGATGAAAACAACAGTGTGGTTTTTTGTACTGGAATAACTACAGTGCTATTGGGAATTCCATTCTCAAAAGTCTAGGCAAAACAACAGCCAAGTCAGCATCACAAAAATAAAAATATAACTAAGCACCCTAAAGAATAGGCAATTAAAAGGATGAAGCCAGCAGATTCAGTCATTATGCTGCACTGTAAAGTGTCTCAAACATCAATACACATCCAAAGGTAAACCAGCATGCAGGCAAATACCAGAATCAACAGAAAACGTGGGGCTGGAATGAGGAGAACTATGAGAAGAGAAAGTTGGTAAGTATTCAAAAAGTTTGAATAAAACTGAAAAATAAACTGCTAAATATATCTGAGAAGAGCAGTTACACAGAGGCAGCCCCAATCTATCTGCTTCTGAACAAGACTTCTCAACAGTGAAGCATCTAAGTCATGCACAGTGGTCAGAGAAAAAACATGGACAGAGTCCCAAATCAAATATAATACTGGGAGATCAGCATCAGTCACCCCAGCACCCAGTGATACGCTGCAGTGAGACAGTCCTGCAGAAAAATCAATTGCAAAGCTGTGGAAAATGGTTTTAGGCAAGATTCAAACTTCAGCAAAAATATGTTGTGCTGAGCTGTGTACATCAGTGTACATCAATAAGCCCTCTGCTCCCAATAGCATTCTTTCCAAAAATAAACTCACCATAAACAACCACAACAAACTTCCTCTTTCTCTAATGTGTTTCAGGTTAACTACTTGTCACAGTTTGAACATAATTCTATTCTATAGAATACAGACCAAGGTTGGCACTATCACCCCTGCAAAACAATCTTTTCTTCCAAATTTCCATTAGGATTTATTTTTTCCTCCCCACTCATCTGTAATAACACTTCATTTGAATTATAGGCCTAAATTGCTCCAGAAGTAATTCAGGTACTGAAGTGACTGACAGAAGTTATTTGTAATTGGACCCAACTTGCTACTTGTACACCAGAGTTACATTTCACAACACGTTCTACCCCCTCAGCCGGAGATGGAGGGCTGTAATCTCTATCAGGATGCTGCACTGTTTCTTTCAACCATACCAGTTAACTCATAAAGAAGTAAAAATTATCCTTCTCTGTTAGCTGACTGCCAATTACTGGAAAAGGAATATTCAGGGGATCCCTAGCTCCCTGTAAAAACATTACGAGACGCGTATTCCTGTCCGTGCCATCATGACCACAAGCTGTGCCTTTTCTGCTGCTTGAAATAGTCCTGAAGGACTGGATGCAATGTTGGCATATTCCTGCGTCAAAATTTTTCCTAAAACTTACCCAGCTCTGATTCTGAAAGGAGCCATTTAAAAGATAAACAATAAAGATTTAAATGGAAATGTATCTTGAAAAATAAAGTACTTCAACTACCACTCCTGAAGTCCTTGTACCAAGTATACTAAAGCTACTCCAACAAAATACACTTTCTCAGGTTGGGTATTTTAGGTTTGTTTTTTTTCTTGGTTAGAGGGGTCCACAGTGTTTTTTAACTTGAAAAGCTTCACTTCAATGATTAAAAGAGATAATTACCATGACAGGGAGAAACCACAAAGTGACCTGGATGGCATCTTTCAGTCCCAAACTATGTCTTTTTTAAACTTGTTAAATAAGTATAAATAGCCCACAAAGAGCTACATTAAGATCTCTAATGTGATAAACAACAGTGATGTCTGCAGCACAGGAAGAAATAGACAAGCCATTTTCTGCTATAGTGACTCTGAAACAAGATACTCTTTTAGCATTAAATTTGTTATTTCAAATCAGGTCAGATCTGCTCCAAGCTACATTCATTTCACAGCACTTGTACAGTAGCACAAAATAAACAGGTCTTATTTTTAATACCAACTAGATTTTTAAAAGCTTTTCGCTGGCTTTTTTGTTGTCAAAATCAATTTCCTTATTTTAAAGATCATTATGACTATACAAATATTGCTTAGCAAATATTTGTAAGCTCCTCAAGTCTACTACAGACACACCACACCTATGTTCCTGCATCCGTCTTCATGCTTACTCAACCGTCTTGAAACGTCACAAATGGAAACAACCCAGGACTGGGGGAATCATTAAAATCCAACAATCCATCTGAGGAGACTATCTGCTAATTTCCTCACTAGGAAAAGCAAATGCAGCAAACCCATAGCAAACCTTGAAATGTTAACCTGTTTTATGTTAAGCACCTTGACATTTATTGAATTAAGATGAACCAGCTTGAAGCTTTTACCACTGAGAGGTTTGCAACACTTGACAAAGTAATCTATCAATAAAATGCAGTCAGAACTGCTTTGGCTAATTCAATCTAACTTGAACTGTTCAAGTTATAGCTTACACCCTGCATGTTAAACATGTCATGTGCTTTTATCGTTTCTCAGAGTTTTTACACATAAAAATCCCCTAGACTTCTAAAGCCTGTACTAGATATCTTATTTCCTCATATTCTTTCAAAGAAATCAGCCTCACCTAACAGAAAATACAAACTACTTCCTACATACAAGAAAAGCCAAACACTGCAAAATTTGCATAGAAAGTTGTGCTACAGGAACTAAGACTTTACTACTACACCTAAGGCCACACTTACACTTTTACTGGAAACAGCTATGCCCAGAAAAATTGCCCTCATTTGTAAGCAGTTATTATGGGCTTAACTGCAAATATAGACTTATAAAAAGGTTTATAAATTCTATTATTGCTCACGCTATTCCACAGCTGGCAAAACCAAGTTTGGTTTTCTAGACACCAGTGGCCAGCCCTTCCTCCCAGGCAGTTAGCACAGGTTCCTCTTTTAGCCCTCTTGACTCTCTCTTTCTGGATGAAAGCCTCAAGGCAGATGGACTGAATGCTAATCAGCAAATTGACACCATTACCTGTAATCCTTGACAGGACCTTGTGATTTAACATTTTTTTCTGAAAGAAATCTAGTTCACATGCTGCCAGGCTGCCCCATGATATGAATGAAAGCCCAGCAAATGGGGACAACTGTGAGATCGACTTGAAAAAGAAATTTAAATCTTAGCTAAAAATTAATTGCACATGGAACCATCTAGCACGCCAGTGAGACTTGCTGGCCAGTAACACTTGTGCTAACTAATTGTCCAACTAACACCAAATGTAGAATAGAAAAAGCTTATTTATATTCTCTCCCAGAGAGAGAAAGTCACACAATTCTACAAAAAAAAAGTGCAGTAAAAAATGTGCAGTAACAGCGTCTATGTAATTACCTGACATTTCTAATCTTCAGCACCTTTTTAAATACTTAGTCATCAAGAGGTGGTAGAATAGAAGGGATCTGAGAACAGGCAGCTTGACCACTGTGACTTCTATCCACAAGGAATAACAAGTATTCTGGCACCAGACAAAAGGTATAGGGAGAAAACAGCTCCAATATTTCATACAAACATATATAATCCTGAATTAGGTGATCAAAGCAGTAATTTTAAAACCTGAATGCAGAATACTTCCCCAGTCTCAAGGAGCTTTTTACATGACCACTGTTGCTGGCCTTAGTTATCTCAAAGTTTTTTCATAGATAAAGTATCTAATTATAGGGGCATAATTTATATACAATCCAGAAAGGAAACAAACCTTCCTTCTCCCCTTTTCCGCAAAACTTTAGGGTCTGTCTTTCCACACCCAGACTTGGGAGTGAGGAAGTAAGCTTTATTCAACCAAACAGGAACACACCCAAAACAGTTTTTTCCTTATATTCTATTTCATATATATCTGTATTAATGCTTTTGACTCCAGCTTCCTTACATGGAGCCTTGCTGTTGCTGTCTACTTCTTTTCCCTACAGGTTCAGAAGCATTGTTTCATTTACAGCAGAACAGTACTTTTTAGTCCCCAACCCTTCAGACAGCCTAAAGCAGCCACCAGCGAGTCAAAAGATACTTTACTGACCCCATCAAAAGACAGTGCTGGTTTGCCAACCAAAGCAGCAGCATTCACAAAAAATAGCAGAGATGCTCTCCCTTCCAGAGCCAAAGCTGAGAACTCTAATATTAGTGCCTTGGAATGTAATTACTGGGAGCAACCAACTGACTCTGTTATTAGGGAGGGATGAGAAATTAGTTATATTCCATTCTATTAATGAGTCCCACTCAAGAAAATAAACCTGAAAGAGTCTACGTAAAATTATACAATTTTTGCAACTACACTTCTACCCTCACAGATTTCATAGTCTACTGAATACATTCTATTTACAATTCTAACATTGGTCCATTGACCCAGGCAGCAATATGCTGCAGAATATGGCTGGGCTATTTTTAGTAATATTCTGGCAAGTATACATGAATGTCTTAAAAGAAATTGAATTTAGTACCTCTGGATCTTAAAATTCTGAAAAAGAAGGATGACAGAGTATACAGCAAACATACTCCTACATGAAATGCGTCATTATATAACAGATCTCATGAAACTTCAGAAAAAACAACATATTTGAGCACCCTTTTGCATGCAAGTTTTATATAAAAGTAAATATATCAGTACTACTGAAAAAAATAAAAAAATCCCACAACATTGCAGCTTTTAATCAATCTATCTTTTTCACTTGCTTTTTCCATGATCACTGTTGGACTTGGAGCATAGGAAAAACACTGTTTTACAACTTCAGTGCATTTAACAGAGAAGGATCAACATCAGACAACTACTACGTTTCATATATCCTCAAACAAGAAGCGCCAAGAAAAACATGCCTGTGACAAGGCAGAAAGCTTTTTTACTTCATCCTGTTCAGAGCATACACAATAGTGCTTAGTTTTGATTTATGGTCAACGCTGACTACTAATTAGCAGGATTAGAACAGAGATATTAAAAAGCCTGCTGTGAAAGGCAAGCTAGAGTAGTTTCGACAAGCTTGAGTAGATAAATTATCAACATAGTACAAGTCATAGTCATTATGCATAAACTCAAATGTGCCCAAGAGCAAATGGAGACATGCTGAAAAAAATCCTAAAAACCACCCAAAAACAGCATTACACAACAACTTATATAAGCAACTAAAAAAGGGAAGGTTTTACTGCATTTTAGCAAAACTTATACTTTGTATTAAAAAGGTTACAAACAAAGTATTCTAAATTTTCTTTGCTACTTTCTTAGACTCTTAAAAAACAGCCAAAACACACAACCATAATTTCCATATCCAGGTTTTATTTAAAAAAAAATACAAAATCCAGATCCTGCTCTAAAGGTCTCTATAACTAAATGAGATTGGGATTACATGTGTCAAGAGAGCTAACGAGTGCAAAGAGCTTCAGAATAGCTTCTATATATTCTTTTGCATTCTTCTCAGCCATCTGTAGTTTTAGACAGACTTCAAATTCAAGCACCCTTTGAAAGCAGTAAACTGAACCAATTTCTCAGTGAGTTACAAGGCAAAAAGTGAGAAAACCCTTCAGAACAGCAGTGGCCAACACATCCACAGAATGACCGTGAGCCAATGGATCACTACATCTGTGCAAGAAACAATTCTGCACTTAACCTTTCACAGCGCCTGTCTTTGTAAGACATGAATCACACGAGTCAGATGAAGAGTTACCTCGAGGATTACTGCATGGATTTAGTGGTACTTCATGGGAGAAAGGGCAGGACCAAAACCCATCTAAGGTTTCAACAGCAAACACCCACCAGCTCACATGTAACAAAAACAGCAAAACCAGCTTCTGATAAAAGAGGTAGAGAGAATTCATGCTTTCAAAAATTCCCCATGATACAATATTCAGACCATTTCCAAAAAGCTCAAGTAGAATGTAGGGAATTGCATTAATTCTGAACAGTGTCTACACACAACGTCCCAGGCACACCTGACTGAAGACAGGTCACGAGCCTCCCCTTACAAATGTGCTTTGTAACAACCTGTTAAGTGGCAACTCATTTATCCTAATCTTGTAGGGAAACATGGAACATACCACCTCTACTTCACACAATTCTGAGATTCCAAAGTGATCTCATCTCAAAGTCTGATGAAAAAATGCTGAGGTATTCAGCAGAGTCAAGATAAGAAATCCTTGTGGGACATGGGGTACCATCTGACAGCCTCTTCTGGCACATTGCCAGAGGCTGAACAGAAATTCACGTGTTAGCATATTCAGCCAAGGAAGATGGTTCTCCATGAGCCACAGCTCTCTGCTGCACCAGCCAGTCACATGGTTTCCAGTTCTTCAGCAGCACCCAGTGCTAAATTTGAATCACAGGATTCGAAACAAGAGAGCAGCACACAGCAGGTATATCTGTCCCAGTCACATTTTTTCACCTTTTTATCCATAGAAATTCAATTACTAATTAGTTTTGCAAATCAAAATTTACATCTCAACACTAAAAACAACACAAAAAGTTTCTTATGTCTCCTATTTTCACCTTCCCCTTTGGTACATTCCCACCTTCACGCCCAGCATAAAAAGTCCTCACCTTCTCCAAGAATAGCTCAAAGAACCACAGCTTTTGCTTGCTGCTAGAAGCAGATAGCTCTGAAGCTATACATATGTTTTGACATATGCAGTCACTTTGTCAGAATATGTGGAAAAAGCTAAAAATGGTTTTTGAACAGTAAGTAATAAAAAGTCTTCCGGAAAAGGTTCAAGGTACATCAACAAAAAAGCTGCAGCCAGAAACACCAGAAACAAGAGCACTACAATTTACTGGGCATGAAAGAATGCTAAATACACTCAACAGTACTGCTATGACACACCAGCTCAAACTAAACAAGTAGAAGGGCACACAAGAGACAGCCCTTCATCTTCCATTCTCAGAAGCATAAGCATATTCAAGATACAATTTAGCCGAGAAGTCACATGTGAATATCTACAGAAACAAAAACAGTCTTTCTACTTATCTTAGTCTTAGCTAAAAAATAAAAATTCCTGGGTATTTTTACATTTATTTTAATAATTATTTCAACGACACTTCATTTAAAAGCTTCTCACTGTATCAAGAAAACCCATCTGAGTTCACATCTTTTTGCACTTCCATGTAGCAGAATTTAACACAGAACTTCATCTTCAAAGAGGCCTTATACAAAATCCAAAAAAGGCAAAGCAGCAAATTGAATCTGCAGATTATTGCAAGTAAAAGAAACGGCACTTTTATGCTTCTTTGTAATAAATAGGTAACATTAACTGAGATGTCCATGTCACTCAGATAATACTATTCATATATGTGACAACAATATCTGACATGGAACACCATGGTGTTTAACAGGATAGAAACTTTATGGGGAAATACGAGGCAATTACTGCCAATCTAAATTGGGAATATACGCCCACCTCTCTAAAAGACACTGCAATCTGCAGTATTTCTGTGTCAAAGTTTATCTTTTAACCTTCTGTTGAGTTAGAAGTGCTAAGAGGCTCTCTCCTCTTACCCAAGAAGAGACAGCCTCAAGCTTCATCGGAAGTGCATGGATAGTAGGTTTGTTAGAACCATTTGGGGTTTTTTGCGTGAACAAAAACAAGCAGCTTAAGATGTGACACTTCTCTAGGATGTGACTCTTGTACTTTACTTGCAAAGGTGTAGTTCCCAGCAGCTGGAGAATTAGGAAGCAGTATCCTGCTCCACATTAAAAACCTACAAACAACAACATGAAAAAAACAAAGAAAAAAAATCCCATCACTTTAATAATGTTTGGATGTGGCACTTTCTCAAGAAGGAGCACAACCCATAAAAGTGTTCTGTAAAGCACAAATATGAAGAGCACATAGAAGTTATGAAGTCTCCCCAAAACCATCAAATGCAGTAAGAAAAACAACAATCTTTACTGCGGCTAGAGCTCTAACCTGAGTGCTTATTTTTGCATTTGACAACTTAAGGATATCCTGACCTTAATGTGATATATCTACATAAAACCACTAAGAAATATGTAAACAAGTAAAAAACTCAACACGTTTAGTGAAGTAGTGAAGCATGGCTACTGGGTTTTTTTTATATTATTGGTATTTCATTGTAATAATTTACTTATTTAAATATTAATCATATTCAACATGCATTAAACTGATTTTTTTTAAGCTGACAGCAGGAGTTTTAAGGAGACTGGTAAGTACACATATTGACAAACACAGCCTTATTTGAGTAAGTAGAAAAAGTTCTCTTATCTGCCAGCAGTTCATCTTGCTAGTAACAGGGAAGCCTTTATCTCCCTGCTTTTCAGCAACACACAAAAAAAAAATCCAAGATGCAATAACATGTCAGTTTTAAGATACTAGAAGAATAAGATAATCAACAATGGATTTACTCACTAACTGCATTATCTTTTCTGTAGCAGTTTATTAAAAAAGACAAACAACAAGAAAGATCCTCACAATCTGCATACTGAAATTAGTGTAATTCAAATAAGAACTGTCATTTTATGCCATTTAATAAAATGCTATTAATTTCCATCTATTTTGAGGCAACTCAATTTCATCTCTGTCTAGAATATTTTCACTTTCTCATTAACCCGATACTGTGAGTGGCCTAACTTCACCTGATTAGAAATTTCAAAGCATGTCAGGACACAAATTTAACCACAGACTGATTCTAAAAGGTATTAGATTCACAAAGACTTCAGAGTCCTATCAAACTATCAACATCTTCCATCTTCCTGAGCTCTGTATCTGATTGAAATGGTATAAAAGCATTTTCAGAGTTCAGCCTTTTTTTGAGCCAAAACAGACCACCTCAATGGTAAAATGACAAAGGTGAATGGCAAAGACACCTTTGCAGCACCTCATCCATATGATGGATCTCTACATGACAATGCTGTCCCTGGAAAGGCTTGGACTATTGAGTCCTTAAACTGATTTGCGAGAAGCATTTGTCAAGCAATTTTAATAATCAGACTAGAGAGCCTGTATTTCACCACAAGTTCAAGCAGGCAACTGACACTAAACACTATCATCAAGAGTGACTCCAAAATGGGATTGTGCTTAATTTTATCCAACCCAGCATCCTTTTCCTGAGAGAGGACAAAAGCAGATGTTCAAGAGAAACCACATGAAAGTGCCTTGAACAGTGGTTGGACCAGATGATTTTTGAGAGATTCCATCCAAACAAACTATTCCATGATTCTGTAAAAAGGCATGCAAACAAACAGTGGTGCTTCCTTGAAATATCACTTACCTCCCAAAGTTTATGGTGCTACTTGACAGTAATCTTTATTTTGACCTCTTCACAACATGTGTATTTGAAAAGTTATAAGTAGTAAACAAGAAACTATCAACAGCCAGGCCCACACACTATCAAATTCGAAATTTGTTTCTGAAAAACCAAAGGCATGGAGTTCGGTGAGGCACAAACTTCAAGCACAAAATGGCTGCTTAACATTTATTGCAAGAGGGCTATTTTGTCGCCTTTTAAAAGAGCTCTAAAGATGAAGACTCAAGAAACTGCAGGAGGCATGAAATTGGAGACCTCTTCATCTCTACAGAGAGCTGTTTTCTCCAAATTAGTACCATGACATGATTTCAGCTACTGTCATTATGATGATTCTCCTCTCCCGATTTCCTACTTATCCTGCTGCCTGTATCTTTGCCTGGTCTTAGTTAGCCACTCAACACCATTTTAACAGGCACTAGAAATACAATTAGAAGACTCTACACTGTGCCCTAATAGCAAATTACTACTTATAAATAAAGTTTTTTTACAGAAAAAAAGACCAAATAGAAAACTTCAGATGAGTACCAAAATAGGGAACAAGAATGAACACATATATGTATACACACACACACAATGCCTAGAAGTTTGTCTGTTGATTACATAGCACAGCTGCTGCCTTGAATGGTAGGTCTCAACTACTTTCTAATTAGGCAGGTATATAAAAATGTTATGCAACTAGTTGTAGAATAAATGCATTTACTGTTACTTAAAGCAGAAGCTGTTTTTGAGTAGAACCTCAAACCGTCCAAGTATCTGCAAAGCTCATAAAATACTTCCTCTGAGTCACTTTTATTTTATTCAGCCATCTGAATGCTTGCCATTTGACATAAATCAACCACAGCAGATAAATTCACAGTGAAATAAAAAACTGGACACTGTTCTCAGTTCAAACCACAGCCAAACAGTATATGAAAATCACATTCTTTTACTTATTGTAGACTGAAATAGCTGTGATGATTCAAGCCAAACTGTTTCAATTTGACAAATATTTAAAGCTAAAATCATCCAAGTCTCAAGTAATTTCTCTGCATTCAATCACTAAAAAGTACCTGATAAGGGAGTGACTTTACTAATAAACAACAGTGGCTAAAAGGATCAAATTGTACAGGTCAAGAACAGTATTTCAGAAACACAGCATGTTTTTCTTCTTAAGAACAGTTTTTTAACCACTAGACAGTATTAGTCTATTAAGTGGATTAGTAAGCACCGTGCATTATTGGATTAAGGTCTACCTGTACTGAAGCACAAGTGGGTATTGCAAAATCACTGACAGAAGACATTGCCCTGCAGTAGTAATTGGTTTAGTTTTTTTGTTTCAGTTACTCAGAAAGAAACAGGAGACAATATATATCCTTGAAATAATAATTCAAATAAAAATTTTAGTTACTCTAAGATAGTAATAGAATAAAATTTGAAAAACTCTGGCACAACTTTACAGAATAAGCAAATGTGAAATGCTACTTTTATTGATACAGTAACCTATGTATAGGAGGAGTTTTGACAGAGCAACTAAGATCATACTCTTCAAGGTTTGACTTAGCTGGAGTTTCTCTCAAGTTCACCAATGCATCACAAATGGTGCCATGGAACACTGGTGGGGTGTGGGACAAGTGGCTTCTTTTGTCCTGCTCAAACCAACCTCTGTACCAGTTCCCTCACAGGCTTCAGCGTACATGGAAACAAGGGGACTGTGTTTTTGTTTAAAGCTACTTTTTTCTGCACTGGAAGATTCATACTAACAAGTTAACCTCCGGCTTTTTCAGAGCTGTGAGTGTCATACACTGACCTATACAAAGAGATTATATGCTTCCTTTTCATAACTAATGTTGCTGAGAGCACTGAAGAATGGTTAGTCATAAACCTGAGCAAACATCAAAAAGGTTTTCACATTCCCCAAGTTTTTGGCCAGAAGTCTGGAGATACAAGGTTAGAATGTGGTGACCGAAATGTTCAGAAGGGACATCTCCTTTAAAATAATTGCAATAAACTTGAACATTACTTTATGTTCCTAACCTATCAAGCAAAGCACTATCACACGTCATCCGAGAGCCAAGAAAACTCATCTTCAGGTCCTTAAAAATCCCCTTGTGTTATTTTTGTTATTCAGTCCTACATGAAGAGAGGGTATTTTTACTGCAGGGTATTACATTAATTGCTCAAAGGCTTCTTTGACAGACTGTGCCAATGCCATGTAAGGCATCTTCTTGGATGACAAAAAGAAAACAAACCAAATAATCTTCATCAATGTCAGATGAAAATAGCTAATAACGAAAACAGCAGAGCAAAAAATAACCGGAAACTGACAATAAACTGTCTCCATCCATCAAACCAAGGAAAAACAGATGGTGAAAGAGAATTGCTGACTTCTGAGACAAAGAAGTTGCCTCTCTGAAAACCTACAGCTCCCTTTAAACTCTGCAGCGTGGAAATTTCAACAATATCTTGTCATCAGAAAAGTCATGTAGATGTGAAGACAAATTAATGGATCACAGTTTAACACAGAGAGAAAGTAAATGTTTTACAGATTTACATCACAGGGTCCAAGGAGATAGTTATAGATGAAATATCAGCCAGCCCTTTACCAGATTATTACATCACAGTTGAACCACTCATATCTTTCATGAGCCAAACTTGGAATATTCCTGAGATTCCTCCCTGTCATACTTGTGAATACAACACATAATGTTTCTATCTGGAAAGACAGATGACACAGGCAATGTGCATGAAGGCAAGAAAAACCGACGGAAGTGTGCAGTGAATGCCCTTTGTTACTCCATGCCATTTGATCTGATCAAGCACCAGCAACTGCTTATCTGGTAATTATATACTTCAGCAGTGGTTTGTTTCACAGCTGTTCAGTTTAACACAATGCTCATGATCCTCTACTGAAAAGCGTTCCACAGACATCCAATAACTTCTTTCCACTTCAGACCACTGAATTACTATTTTTTCACTATCTGAGCAACAGACAATGGACCCACGATTATGGATTTGCCCATAATATCAAAATTCCACATAAAATGACCTCAGACTGCTATTTTAGAAGGCACTGCTGCTTGTAGTTGAGATGTCACCTGGGAATGCTCCAGATTCTTTTCAAAAACACAAGCTGTCACCTTATACAGAAAGCAACACCACTTCACATATCCCAAGCAGTATAACAGCATAGCCAGATGCTGTTAGAACTGACACGATGTTTTTATCCAGCCCACATTTATCTGTGTCCTTCCATCGCACTGCTTCTCACTCCACAGAACGCTGAGTTTAATCCCCTTGAATTACAGACCATTTTTGCCCTTCTGAGGAAGCCTCTGTCCCATGAAACACATTTGTTTAGCTTTCACAGGAGAAGTTTCATGAGAAGAACCAGAATGATGCACTTTGCATTAACTTTGACAGACATGTGTTCCACTCTGAAGATAACAGCACAATTCTGGCTTAAGGTTCCATCTATGACCAAAACCAAAGTTTCACTGACAAAAAGCTAGAAGTGACTGTGAAATTAGGAAACCAGGACCCTCAAACAAAGCTTTCAAGTTTAACAGAGGGAAGGAACTATATCAAATGGCATTACAAACTTAACATAGCTTAAATCAACACTGACAGAAAATTAGCACTATTCCAAGATACAGTGTAAGAGTTCTCAAATTTGTGCTCTTGGTAAACTACCTATAGAGAAAAATCCTACCTATAGAGAATGAAAGTAAAGGATGACAGGAACTCAAACAGAAAAAAGTAATTTGATTAAACAGTCAGCTTCAGCAGCCTTTCTCCCTTCCAGCCACTGATAAATCTAAATAGTCTGCCTGAAGAATTGCATTATGGTAAAAATTACTGGAAAATACCATCAGATACACCATAAGAAGTGAGAAAAAATATAATTAGAAGACGCTCATTCTCTTTAATAAGAGAAATTCAAGACAAGACTATGATACAAACTCTAATTTATCAATAAATGTGCTCAGAACCTCAACAGAAAAATATCCCAAACCCAAAATGAAACAGTTGCATATAACAGCCATACTACATAAAGAAAAACACTGGAAAAGGAAGAAAAACCAACTGCTTCAAATGGATTGACAAGCAAGATCTGAACTGACTGTTGTAAAATCAGCCAGAGGGAAAACAATCATATTGAATCACATTTAATGGGTCATAAGGGCTTTCCTGCAACTGGATATTTAGACCACAAATACTCCATCCAAGAATATCACTTTGGTTATAGAATCAACCTATTCCTTAAAAAAGTTGCCAGCATTTCTTGATAAGACAGGCAAGATTAACATTTTCAGCCAACAAGAAATGAGAAGCAGTTTTAAATTCATACTGCATATTTATCTGTACAAAAAACTGCCTCATACTTTGAATCTCACTCTGGGCTTGTAGCAATGATGGCTTCAAAAAGCAGTGCTGCAGTATGGCGTCACCTGATTATCCTGGGCTAAGGAACTGGAAACACTACTAATGTGACTTCTAACATGTCACTGCTTACAAGATGCGCAACATGTAGTTCACACCCACATGTTCACACCCGGCTCATGCATGTGACAGCTCAGGACAATCTGCTGAGTAGCACCAAAACAAGTGTTGGCCACCTGATAATCAGTTTAAGAAATAAAACATCCATTAGTTTGGTACCTTCTCTAAGATGTGTTCAAGTTCACACATTACTAATTATCCTTATTCTAATACCAAAATGCCAGACTGCATTCATTGCAGCTAAATTGTGACCTACAAACCTGTCATCAACAGCAACAAGGACCAGCTTCAAATGCTGATCTCACCATAATGAACAAGCTTACTACAAAAACCTAAATATCAACAGAGTAATTGTGTGTTTGTGTGCATGTGCACACATATTTGAATGTGTAAAATCAGCAAGCACATTTTTATTTAGAAATAAAACAAAAAATGGTAAGGTAGGAAAAGAAAAAAAACACCAGGAAAAAATATTTATGCAGTTAGGAATACAGCAAAGATGGCCTGAAGACAGCTGGTACTGTGACAGGATTGATTATGCAGGGAACCACCAAAAAAATCCTCAACGCTTCAAAAATGAAAATGACACCGAACAATGCAAAGCACAATCTCTCATTAGATGTTTTTTTATGAAATTTTCTGAATTCATCTATTAGAGATCCAGTAAAATAATTCACAGCATTTGTTATGAGACTGACAAGAAAACAATTTATGGATTAGAAAAAAAATTGGAAAAATTATGGAATAAAAAAAAAAACAATCACTTTTATAAAAAAAAATACAAGTCATTTAGATTACAGGCAGATTTTTGCCAAATTATGGGTTCACATCCACACACTTGGAAATATAAGTCTCTTCCCATAAAAAACTTTGCCAGTAAACAAAGAATTTTAATAGAAAAATTAGGATCTAACCAAAATACTGTCACATGAGAAACAGATCAGTTACACTCACAATCATCAAAGCTGTACAAAAACATTTTCATTATTTTTCCAAGTAATATTTTAATATACTAACACTTAGTACTTAAGGTTAGTTGTCAGAACTTGAGTCATGTAATAGCAAGCATCCAATAAGAAGTACCTTACTGCAGTTGGCTTTCATATAATCCACTCAAGAAGCTTTGCATCCAAACACTTAATAAGAAAACAAAAATCCAAAGGCTCTTTAGAAGTTATCCAGTAAGCACTACTATTCCAATTAATGTTGTAATTGCAAATAATTAAAAAATGAGAATTGAAGACCAATCCTATTAAATGCCAACTTTAGTTCTGTTCATTAGAACCTTTAAGCTACTGCACAGAGAGGAAAATGTTTAAAATGAGCTTAACAAAAATTAAGATTTTTTTTTTCCTATTGAGTGATTAAAAGCCATTATGCTATAAGCAACTTGTGAAAGTATTTGAAAAGCTATGCTTTCTAGATAAGCTCAAATAGGTCGATTAACTGAATTTCCCTGACAATAAGTTTCAACAATAACCCACTGTAAAGTTTCCATCGGGTTGTACACTTTGTGCAGGTTGTTTTTTTTTTGTTTTTTTTGGTTTTTTTTCTGAGCAATAGAAAAAAGAAACAGCAAAATACTGTAAAAGAGGCAAAACCAGCAAGTATGTTGCCAGCTGTAGTTCACTGCATTACAAAAGAAAGAGGAGGGGGAAAAATAAGAAAAAACTCATCCATAAACCAACAAAAAAGTATGAGAGAAGATCTTCTAACTGAAGCCAAGTACTCACATGAATATGTACTTCAAGCTCCCATCTGAAAGTAACTCACTGGAAAATCATGCAGGCCAGTAAACTCACTGTTGAGTTGCTGATCTTTCACATCTTGAAGAGACACTTATTTCTTCATTAAATATTTTCAGAATTCATCTATTCTGCCCTCTCAAAAAATGTTTATCAGCCTCTTTCCACAAAAAGGAGTAACAGGCGACTGATGAAGCATTACCACAAAACAGAGGTTCCTCCAGAGGAGGATGTCATCTGTGGGCATACACTGGCTCCATTCTGAGTTCTACCAATTTCCTTTGGTTTTACCTCTGCCAATTCTCCTACATTCAACCTATTTTGCTTTGGCATCCCCATCAGGTACATGTTAACATATTTAGCCATCCATTTTTATATTTTGTAGCCATCATCAGTGGAACACAATAAATTACTTCTTTAAAGAATTCTGTAACCTTAAAAACAATCTTTTCTATATCTATTCTTCAGGGAAACCTCGTAATCCTGTGAACAAAATCCCTGCAACTTAATTTTATTTTTATCTAGTTTTCTAAAGCATCTATTTCCATTATACCACAACAGTTGAACCAGACTTCAACATTTCTTTATAGAAATAGTACCCTGAGAACTGGAAGACTGTTAACCCAGACCCAGCTGTTACCAGGCAGTCACCATGCAAGTAGCCCACAAGTGGCTGCAGCCAAAGATGTCCAATGGCACACAGGGCAGTTTTCAGAGGATGAGAGAACTAGAGGAATTCAGGTATTCTGCAGGAAGGAACTTACAGGGGGAATGGAGGCAGGATACTTGCAAGAAATCTTGCTAGTTCTTTTCCATAAAGTGCTTCTTCTTTGTAAAAACAAGAGGACTCTACCCCAGTCCTGCACTCCCCTGACCGTATGCACAAGGCACTGCACGCTCAGAAATGGCAGTGCAGGATCCTCACCAGCCGGGTCACACCAAAGGCCAAACACCTACTCAGACACTGTGGTGGAGACATGACTGAAACCTTAACTAGGAGCATTTCAAATCACAGCAGATCAACAAGAACTGGCAACATCCCAAAACTCCTCCTGCTTAGTTGTACTGCCCACACACAGGTTACTTTTCATTTATTTATTCTTCCTATCCTGTGATAAATGATTTTGTTCCTGGCATTAAAACTGACAGCAAGTAAAGTGTAAGTATCTGTGAGTAACTGAGTGTCTTAGTACCACTGGCTGGTTTGATAAATAAATTGCTTCAGAAAAGGAACAAGTGAAGGGAGTAATTCTAATCAGAACATGATCAGAAGATACAAGTATTAAACCGGTCCAAGCTTTCTTCAGTGAACAATAAAAGCATTTTAAAATCAGGGTGTGCTGCTTCTTTAATGTAACTTCAAGTCTTGCAAAATACAGTCCTTCTCTTTGCATCCATGCCAAAAAACCATGTTTAAACCAAACCCCTTGAGTGTGCATATAATTACAAATGAAGGACTCCAACAATATTGCATGGCATTTTCCTTCCAGTTGTAATCTACAGGTGATCTACAAGGCTAAAGGAACAATTTGGAAACAAAACAGGCAATTTACTATGGGAGAGGTTTCAAAACAGCTTTCAAGTCAAAGCTTCCAAACAGTTGCTCAAGAACTAGGAACTGCGTCGAAAGGTCTTGTGGAAACCACTCAACTCTAAGTGTTCTGTACTTTGGAAATCAGATGACTTAAAAAAGCCCCAAACTTGAAAGTCCAACTTCTAATGCGACTCATGAAGCCCGAACACTTTGAAACACACAGCTCTAGGAAAAGTTCCCACGAATACATGTTCTTAAGTACATAAGGTCTATAGGAGAAAGGAATTTTTAAGAATCATGACTTTGCATCTACTTGGGTGTTGGTTTAAATCCCGTTACCAGCGTCATTTCAATACAACAACAAAAGAGGGATTTCCTGACTCAGTGTTTAGAAGGAAGACACACTGAAAAATAACTATTTGTTCCACACCTCACATACACTAAAGCAAAAACACACACCCACTACTTAAGCAAGTGTAATTATATTAACAAACAGACAGAACTACAATTCCACAATTAAGACTTTCTTTAATTGTGAGTTACTAACCACAGTGGTATTACTTCTGGAAGTTTTCTTTTCTTAAACATCTGACTTAAACATATACTTTCCTCCAAAAAAAAAACCCGTACAGCAGAGAAGTCCAGAGAATACTCTTTGGATTTCAGACAGACTAAATATTTATGTCGGGTTCTCAAGTGTTTCAACAAATGTCTTATACTTGAAGAGATTACACAAGATTATGAAGGAAGCAGGCTACCATGGCAAACTTGGCATTTTTTCCACTGCTGAGCTTTAATGCTTCAGATGTAGAATCAGTTGCTTTAAACCACTACTTAAATGTCTTACTTTGAAAGCATCAAGAATGGAGCTCAGTTAAATGTGTATTTCTGCTCACTTTATGTCATATCCTCAGAGGAGGTGCTTGTGAGTTTTTATTCTCAAAACCAACTTGTTGCAGAAGCAGCATGATGAAAATTACTGCTTAGCCTTTGGGAATATAACTAATATGAAATTGTCTCACAAAGATGAAAGACAAGCCAATGAAAACTGATTAATAAGGAAAACAAAGGGCTATCTCAGTCTCCAGTTTCTCAAAAAAAGTTTATAAACACTAACAAAAGAATTGATTCAATTTAGAGAAAAGAAACAGAGATAGAAATGTCAAAATGTTTATTATGGCTAAATATTATAGAGTAACACCAGTTTCTATGAAGGTTTACTTTTCAATGATTCTTAAAACATTTGATATAAAAAAAAGGTATTTTGACATCCTCTTTTTATACTTGTATGTGTGTAGTTCATAATCACTTCACTCATTACTTGTGTTTAATGTAAACACCATAACACCTGGAAATCAGCAGCTATACTTTACAGAAAAGAGCTCACTAACATTACAAGCACATTACAAGCATCAGATACATCAATCCTGCCAAGTCCTGACTCAAAAGAGCAAGTTACAGACAGAAAACTGTCCACACGGGTCCAAACCAATGCCACCAACCAACTTAGCTCAGGAGGAGAAAACCTGCTCCAGAAACCATTCTCTAGGCTTTTCAACAACTACTCGGCCTTATGCAATCCCACTGTCCAACTTCTCTGGCACAAAGAACTGCAGGAAGCCACCACACACTGCTATGGGCAGCTCCATCATTCCAGGGCAATAACAGTAACTGGGGAAATATGCATTTTCTGTACTTGCATTCACACTTTAGGCACAAGAAATGTTCTACAAAATTAATCTACTTCCCTGCAAAAATTCTTACTGAAACATCAGATCTGTTTGGTGCTGTACTTACTACTTGCTCAGTCACAAAAATCTTACACTGTTAAACTGAAAACAGAATTGTTTCTACAGTAGTAGAAGCACACACAACAGTACAACCATACTGGGAAATTCCCCCCAAACACTGGTCAATTTTCATACTACACATTCCAAAGACAAAAAAGCCATATACAACACTGTGCACATCTATTAAGTCTAAGTGATAATTCCACGCTAATGTACAACAGGAAAACAGTTTCCACACAAATGCATTAGCTGTGATGTCAAACTTCATGGACGCCTGAAAATAGCTGGACACAGATCCCAGATATGATTTGTTTTCTTTGTTGTACCTGTTTAGTAACCACAAGTATTGTTTTTCTCTTGTTGCCTTTCAGAACAAATGGGTAACACACTTACTATCTCCAAATAAAGCAGTCAGCAGATCAGCAGTTGTGCAATCTGCAGTAAAATGTAGCCATGCACACATAATTCTTAATAGTAGAAAGAGCAAAAGAATATTTTAGATCATCTCCAAGAGATAATACATCCAGTATTCTTATTTTTCCAGCACTGACCATACACAGATAAACACTACATTCTAACTTTTAAACTTTACCAAGTAGATTATAGATAATTCCATTTACTATTACAGATTTGTATCATTATGTCAGCTAAAGACCTCAAACCAAGTTACAGTACACTACCTCACAGGATGAATACAGCAACAAATAATTACAAACCTAACAATTTACTTGCAGATTGCATTACAGTGTTTACCAACACAAGTGATCAGTACTACACAAATGATTTCATCTTCATATTTAAAAACAAACACATTTTTTCAGGGCAGACTATTACCAGGCACTTAACTTTGAAACAAAATAATTTCTCTACCCCACCCCTCCCCAGATGTCCCTAGAGTACTAAAAGATCAGCCATCATTTTGTTTAAACACTCAGTATCAAGTATCTGATTTCTACACTTGGGGGTCAAAAGAATAGAATTAAAGGCATTTTTAATTTAGGAAAATACTGCCACCTTTCCTAGTAAGCTTCCAGACAGTGGCACAAATTTCCATGAAAACAAATGAAGTCTTAGTAATAAGCACAAAAATAGTAAAACTAGTCAACATCTCATTTTCAATCTAATTTTGGACCAATTTTTCTTCTTAAGAGTCTTCCATCTTGTACAAATTTCCTAAATGTAATTGCTTTAAACTATACAACCAGGAAACAAGAGAACATTGAGGTAACTTTGCAGACTTTCTCCAGTTGTATCACATTCCTACATCTACCACTTATGAGGACAGTTTCGTCCCTTCCTCCTTTTTATTACCTGTAGATAGCGGAAAACCAAATTTTACTTTAGACTTAACAGTTTTGTACTAAATAATTATGTACTTGGATGCTAGACTATAAAGGAACCAGTCATCAAGTTCCAAAAGAAAAAAACAACCCTCAAATTTGAAAAATTCTAGCTCACTTTTGTAATCCAAAGAAAAATATACATTATATATATATATATATATATATGCAATGAGTTTGTACCAATTTGCCTTTGATTTCTAACTCTGTCAATAGTACTGTTATGTTACATGCTACATGCACATAAAGCCTGCACAAGAAATCCATTGTGTTGATGACAAAACAAAGCACTCTCAAGCTAGCCAAATTACAAAAGATAGAACTAGATAACAAAGTGACAGAAGGCTATTATAAAACATTTCTAAACTATTATTATTGTTTTGCTGATTAGCATACCAAAACAGGGTCACATATCCAGTAGCATCAGTTACACACCAATGTACCCAACTTTACTAACAGTCGATTACCATAAAAGTACTCAAGAGTGAGAAAAGAGAAAGAAATGAGATTCCCTAGCAGGAAAGATTACAAATTTGGGTCATGACTGAAGACTAAATGAACTGTTCTGCATGGAATTATTCATTCAAACTAACAATAATTTCCCATTTACTGTAGTCCATAGGGAACAAACTGTTTACATTTGGTTTTCTTTGCAACCATACAAACTAGAAAGGTTTGTTTAAATTAAAGCTTTGATTTTGCAGCATAGTTTTGTGGCCACAGAAGCGCAGGATAGACAGGATCCTATTGCCTGGTTATATACAAGGTTTGCCGTGTTGCACTCAACCATAAAAATTTATTTTTTATTCAAATGTAAATCAAGTTCCAATTATTTGCAAGTAGCATTTTAGACCAGATCCACACTAAACTGTTTTCCTAAGATCATATGAACTACACAGTTCTCACCATTTATTCGTCTCCTCATTAACTTGGGGACCAGATATGTTCTTTTTAACCAACCTAAACTTATCAGTCCAGCAGAAGATCCATGTTTTCTCCTGAGATTATGCAAAACATACTTACATCACCATCACAGATTTTAAGAACTACATCAAAATACTTCTAACTATCAACATTCAAAACAAAGAAAGACACTTACCTACTACCATGAGCGTGAACTCAAATCCTCTCTTCACAGACTTTCGGTAAACCTGATTTGGAAGATTTGCAAACCCCACATATCCTTCAAGGTTCTTCTGTTGCTAAAGCAAGAGATGTTTAGAAAAAAAAAGTTAAAAGGAAAGCAAGTAATTTCTTAATTGCCTTGTCTTCTTAGTTATTGGAATGTTCACTTCGTTTTGACATTTGTAGAAAAGTGCTATCTACCCAACCTCTCAACAACCCAAGCTGTCTACATTCAAGACAGTATCATGAACTGCAGCAAAAAATGCAAAAAAAAAAAATGGTTTTGACTAGATGGCCAAAGAACTGGCACAGAAACACAGGCATACTAGGAGTATTTTGGGCAAATGCAATTGCCATATTATGACTGTACAAACACAACAGTGAGCATGTGCAAACAAATTAAAACATGATCAACTTGGTACCAATGCCCATTTGAAACACAGGCCAGCAGTATGAGTGCACCCTTCCTATACTTCCAAGTCATGGTGGTACTGCCTCAACACTACGGGGACAAACTTGACACTTCTGCTTCTGTGTCACTCCACTGGAGGCCTTCATGTTAAACCCAGACTTACACTAATGCAGCACGCCTTGCATAAATTCTCCATACAGGCAAAACTTCAGTTGCCTTGTACTCTGAAAAACTTACCCAAAATAGGGCCTACTGTGAAACAAGAGAAGAATTCTGGATGTTAGCCATTACTTCTCACCACATTAATGAAAATGCTGGAGGTGGTTAAAATGCCTCCTCCTCACTGTACTAGATCCAGCAATCTTTCAAAGCTCAACTGTGCTACCTTTACACCACTCTTCCAGCACAATCCTACAACTGTTTGTTTATTAATGCAGCAGCTCTGAGGACTGTCTTATGAGACTGGATAATTTAGATATTTTATAAAGAGTCTCAAAACACTTTCTTGAGACAACTGTCTACTAAAAGCAACACAAGGCACTGCTTGTCATGGAGCAATGATTTCAGCCTTTAGGTTATGTCCATGCAAAGTGGAGAGGATGTCATGTGATGGTGGTACTGCCTCGCTTTCAGGGTTTGAGAGCTGTATTTACCCACAGAGCTGAAGTGCTGTCTGCAAGTTCAAATTCTACTCCCTAAAATTATGTTTATGAGCTTAGAGGAATTCTAAAAGAAAAAAATGTAAAAAAATTTTCTAGGACAGGCAGTCGTGGTCAGAACTTCTCTGTATCGGATACAGTACGGTTAATTCAAGTTTGGTATGTGGTTGACTCATTTATTTTGAAATTTTTTCTTTCCAAAACTGACAGAATAAATTCAATGCAGTAATAACTCAGAATTTTTAAATTAAAAATATTTATTTAATTAAAGCAAGGCTATAAAACCACTATCACCTTTAAAGTACTGAATGCAAGAAGAACTAGCAGTCCAACAGCACTAGTCAATAAATGGACTCTCTGTTTTAAGTCACCCAACTGATTTCTCCATTTGGCAAACAAACTATTAATAATCTCAAACAAAACTACACCATTGCAAAGACTAAGTTAGGCACTCAAGTTTCAATACTCATAACGCAACAAACATTATTACTTCCCTAAATGTAGGAACCTTTGCACTGTGTCATCAAGGAACTTCTTTAAAGAAGCTTTTTGTTTCAATATAGCCTTTGGTGCAGCTATAATCTGATCTGAAAGGTTTTAAAGCATGTTAAAAATCAGTCAGGAATTTAAAACCCAAATATTTGTTTTCATTTTCCAATCTATTACTACATGTAAGGAATGGAATTTATCACAATCTGAAACTCTGAGCTGGAGCCAATGCTTCAGAGATATTACATGACATGCAGGTCAGTGCTGTTTAAGATATTAAAGGGCTCCTTAACAGTGCAGGTCCTTAATAACCATTAAGGATGTGGAACTCCTATTCATCCTAGCAGATATGAAATATCTAATCACAGTCAGACACTCCTAATAGTTCTACTTGTCAGTCACCTGCATTTTTTAGTATCTACATACCTTTAAATGTGTATTATGTTTACCAGAAACAGCTCAGCCCCCCCCATAATCTAATACTTTTGCTTGAAAGAATGGGTTTCCACATAATTCTGGTTTTGAACTGAAGTTATTTCTCTTCCCTTTCCCTTTTTGAACAGCTCCACACTTCAGATAGTTTTACTCTTATGAACTTTTAGATCACTGAGTATAAAATGCTAAAAAAGAACAGATGGTAAATTTTGGGTTGTTTGATTTATTAAGTGGGTCTACATTAATTACACCCACAATTTTAGTTAATGAAATAAAAATGGTAGTAACCAGAAAGATGAAGATGTATGAAATGTTACAATGGGCATTAATGCTGTGTTTAATGTGAGCATTTGCCCTCAATGGGAAAGAGCCTTTTAAAAAACTGCAGCTGGATGCCAGGTTCAGATTTCTGGTATAAAATTGAAATTAAAACTGAAGATTTCAACATACTGGTTTTTTAATGGTTGCCTTTGTTCATAACTTGCCACATCTAAAGAGACCAAAGCAAATTCGGAATTGAGTTTCTTTAATTCCTGCAACAGCTTTTAAAAGAACTTAGTATTTTTTTTGTAAAAGAGTTGACTTCCACTGCCTTCAACACAGTGCCAAATGAGATCTCATGTTTCTAACACTTAGAATACCTTCCCCTTAATTTTTATCCCTTCCTGATTTTCAGCCAGGTGCTACCTAAGCTAAATTTTAGTTTATCTACTAAAAACATAATGCTGCTTCTATTCCTACATTAGCTGTAAAACATCTGCATCAAGGTAATACTTACAGCTACTTTGTAAACAACACATTTCCATCATTTTCACAATTGAAGATACCAGGAGAATACATCCAGAAGCAGTCCAGTAAAATGATGAATTTGAACCATTGCAGCAACGAGTCCATACAGGTGCAGCCGCAATCCAGAGAGAGGAACAGGAGAAATGTGAGAAAGAAAAGAAAAGAAGAAAAAGTTACTTACATTTGATCAAAGTAACTCACAGTATTTCCCATCTAGTATGCTCAGGATACAGCATTTTAAGCAGAATCACAGAATGGTTTGGGATGGAAGGGGTATTGAAGAACATTTACTTCTAAACCCCCTGTCATGGGACACCTCCCACTAGGTCAGTTTGCTCTAAGCCCCATCGAACCTGACCTTGAACACTTCCAGGGATGCAGCATCCACAACTTCCCTGGACAATCGGTTCCAATGTCTCACACCACCCTCACAATAAAGAATTTCTTCCTAATAGCTAATCTGCACCTATCCTCTGTGAGCTGAAGGCCATTTCCCCTTGTCCTCTCACTTCATACCCTTGTTAAAATTCCCTCTTCACCTTTCTTGCAGGCTTCCTTAATTGACTTTGTTAGTAACCTTAATTTAGTTTGGATTATACACAAGACAACCTAATTTCATGGTAATATACTACATGAACTCCAGCCATTTAATGATCAATACAGGTGGCTATACAATAGCTCTTTTTACTTCAGTTATTCAGCATGTTTTTTGTTTGCCATATGCTACCTGAACCTGCACTGGGTTCAGGAGTGTTTCTTCTTCTGAGGCGTTCACTAGAATATGCAATCTCATTTCACCACACTACATAGCATCTTTATTAGTGTGGAAAAGGCACAAAGATCAAAGCCATCATCCCCCAAATGTCTCCCAGGATTCTGTATTTTTAAGTCACTTTACACATTCAGTGAACAGTGTCAATTCACTTCATTTGCAACGCTGAGCATTAAGCACTGCTGCAACCTTGGGCACAACTGTCATCGTTCAACAGCCAGAAAATAAAGAACAAAGCAGGGAGCACAAGCTAAGTGTCTGTTCAACAACATCTAACTCTGTGCGTGACAAGAGGTCTACAACAGCTCTCCAACACACCACTTACAATACCTTAACTAAAAGCTGTATCACAAAGTTTGATACTAAACATCTTCCCATGCTTGAGTATTTCAATACATTGATACTTAAAAAGTAAGTAAAAAAAAAATCACCTTAATAGCAAATTCTAGGCCAGCAGTTAAGATGCTTCTGCACCTTAATATCTAATTTTTAATCAATCCTGTAGTTCCAGAGTCTGTATTTATTTTTAGAAACTTTACACTGTGATGGAAACTGCAGTTCAAAGTGGCACTGAAGTCTCCTTTTCATTAGGCTTTTCTACCTAATGCAATATAAGCCTTCTGTTTCTACAGCCCCCTTCATGTTCTATCAGCATCCAGAGCCATACCAGGTCAGCACACTGGGTACACTGCTGCTGTACTCTTCTGAGAGGACAGAAAAGCAAAGCACTGCTGATCAATCAGCCCTTCTCTGTGCCTTGCAGAAAGGAGGCACAAGATGCTCTGGGAGGAAGCTCCCTTTGTTTTGGGAGGAAAACAGATGCAGCAGAACCAGAGCAAGTCGTGCAGGCTGGAACATAACTAATACTGCAGATCCCACAGCAGTCCCAGTACTCCAAGATTTTAATATCAACTACCTTAAGTACTACATTACTATCAGGTATCATGTTGCACATCACCGCTTTCAACTGTGAAAGAAGGTGACATCATCAAGCACTAGTTCACCAAGTGCACACAGGGGCCTCCTTCCCTGGACAAAAGCAGTACTATTTCAAATCCTATCATCCAGCAAGAACAGCCACGTGGGTCACACCAAAGTTCCTGCCTTCACCAGTGGCCGGAAACATACATCTAAGGTAGCACATACAGCAGAATAAACAGAGCAGTGTTTCTCTTAACACCTCCACAGTCACCAAAGACCCACCTCGCAAGCATTTAGGATGGGGTATTTCTTCACTTGAACAGCATTTGACCAATTTCTCTTCCCCACACACTCTTCTTATAACCACAAAAACAGCATCCACAAAAGTCCCTGTAGGAAGGACTCCCTCTGTACATTGTTAAAAGGATGACTTGATCTTTTCAAAATTACCTCCTGTTAGCACAGTAGTATCTTCATTGGAAAACAGCCCTAATCATCTAACACACTGCATTCAAAGAAGCCATTTCATGCCTCTGATTGCTCCTGCTGCTCTTACACAATTCTGCTCTAGCTCTGTACTACTTTGAAGAAGCCAGGGCAAGAGCTACACACAGTATCCAAGAAACAAAACACAAATCCAATGTCTGATCATGTGCTACCTCTTACTCTCTGATCCTTTTACCAATTCCTAACATGCACCTTATGTGATTCCTTCCAAGCACTGAGCTGACGACACTGTGAACTGTACACAAGACCTCACTGCTGAGCTCTAAAAAATGTTCACAGCTTGTCACTGAGCATACAGCACAGCAGTCCACGTGTATCACTTTACATTCACCCATGATGCATTCCAGCTATCACTGTATATCAAGTATTCTAATATTTTCATGTCCTTGTAGTTGTCAGCTATCTCCAATCTAACTCAGCACAAACGAAGGCAAGCCATACAATTATAAATTTGGCCTTAGATGACTTTCAGTGCATCCATTCTGTGTACTCAATGTTGCTTTAATGTACATCTCCCTCAAGCAAAATGTCACAGCCCACATAAACCAGCTGCAGAGCTTGTGTTTTTGGATCCATCACC
This sequence comes from Pyrgilauda ruficollis, assembly GCF_017590135.1. Taxonomy (NCBI): domain Eukaryota; kingdom Metazoa; phylum Chordata; class Aves; order Passeriformes; family Passeridae; genus Pyrgilauda; species Pyrgilauda ruficollis. The sequence continues at coordinate 25,513,276 of NW_024519206.1, read as the reverse complement.
TGAATCAATGAATTAATAGCCAGCAGCAAACTGCTTTAACTATGCAAATGAGTGAAAAGAGAAACCAGGCATCAGTGGCTTCCCGAGCAGTTCTAAAGGAGATCACCGATTTTAAAAAAAAAAAAAAAAAAAAAAAGTAGTTTCTTTTTAAATAAGTGTATCATCTTCGTTATTGCCCAGACACTGTAATTTACACTTCTCCTTTATTCTGGGATGACTGTATTCAGGAATGATAAACTCAAAGTCATTCTTCAGATATTGCCATCAGGGCCAAAAGGTGAGTCTTTGGCCTAAGGTCTAGTGCCTGACAAAAGAGCACACCTTATCCCTCTGACTAAAAGGAGATAGAAGTCCAAGGTGACCTAAAGCCATTTTTTACCTCTATGATGTGCAACCTGAGAGTTCAGCTCACACTCAACACGGTAAGTGCAGCTTCTGTGCACTGGTACCAACCAGCCTGTAATATGATGTTATGAAAACTCTTTGAGGATTTATGACATAGCCAAACTAGCAGCAAATATCAATGAAGACAGCTGGAGAGAAAAATTGAAGACCAAACAGAAAAGCAGTGTGACATCAGGGAGTCACTGTCCTTTCCAATCAAAACTGGTTGGTTGGTTTCTCAATCAAACTTACTCTACAAGAAAGAAATACTTATTTTTCCTCTAGTCACCTCCTAGGAAATACTGCTTTTAAAAGTACCCAGGAATATCACAGAAAACCCAAAAGTTGTTGAAATCTGATCACAACACAAAGTGATATTAGAAAGGGCAGGTACCCTCTGCATTTGGCATATGACAGCAATGCTTGTTGTCATCAACAATGAAAAGCTGATCATTCTTCACGTATTTCACATAGCTGGAACCAGGAGCACCCTCTGAACACAGTATTTTTTTTCTACAATCTGCATTTGCTGTGGTGTCCATTTATTTTGGTAAGGTAACTAGACATAGGGCAAGTTTTCTTTATACACAATTTACTTAGTGCTGCTGAAATGCAAGAATTTGCACCTGCTCTAACAATTATTTCAATAATTAACATAGTATTTTTAGAACTTTTAGCTGAATTTCTGCAAACCCTTTAGCCATGCAATATCCTACCACCATGCTGCGAATATGACAAGTTTGAAACTTGCTGGTTCTATGCATAACAACTGGTCTATAAGCACTGTTTACTTCTATTTCCTCCATTATCCCTGACTGGTAACTTTTTATTTTCTTCTTTCTAGCACTGCTAGTTATTTGAAGTCTCCACATCAATACAGAGAAGCCTCCAAAGCTTTCAAGAAGACCTTATCAACATCTTCAAAACCCCTTTAAATTTTCTACAGTTTATCTAATGTTGCATTTTTTCATCTTGTCAATACAGAGGCAATACATAAAGAAAACAAGTAAGACATCTCCCCATCTTGTCTTCCCACATCTCAGAGACACAACTGCACATCTTGCAACTTACAGTTTTTATTACTGCATTCTTAAAATAGATGCTTCAGGTAGCAGTATTTAGTGCAATAATGCTTCTACAATCCATGAGCACGTGTTAAGATAATATGTAGTACCTCAGCATTGACTTTTTTCTCTGCAAAACCTCTTAAGATAAAGACAATCCATATTAATAAAAAAAAAAAAAAACAAAACCACAAAAACAACCAACAGAAAAAAAAATCCAAAGAACAAAACAACAAAGTACAGAAATAACAATATAAAAGAGAAACTCATCAGATCTATTTGCAAAGTTAAACTTAAGCTGAGCATCTATGAACACATTTGTCCTTTCACTATTCAAAGTAAAGTAAAAATATTTGCTGGGTCAGTAACATCTGCTGTAATCTGCATGACAGAAGTCTAGCACTGATGGAAAGGCAATGAGCACTTCTAGTCCCTCAAACAGACATCAGCTTCAGCCTTTCTTTGCTTGGAAGACAAGACAACTTGATTTCCAAGCATGTATGAAGAAGGTATGGCCTACATTAGAAGAAATAAACAATATTTTCATAAAGGATTGAAAAAAAAGGAAATCCTTTCAATGCATAAACACAATTAAGAAATTAGGATCTTTTTCAGTCTCTAGTAGCAAGCTGAAGAAGTCAATAAGTACTAATTTCAAACACTGATCCACTGAATGTACTAATTCCACTGTTCCTCAAAATCACACTAGGCATAGTGAGCGAGCAGGTAAAGAATGAGCTTTGGGCTTCCCTCTTTTTTCCCATACCAGACACCATCGTCTGGCTTATTAAAAATAGTGCTGAAATACATGTCTAAGAGCAAAAGGACTCCACTAGAAAGAGTAGACAACATAATCTGTCTGTTAAGCTACAGGCAGCATGACCAGGAGGAAAGCACAAAACTCCAAAGAAAAACAAACAGGATGCAGTAGGCACACTACTAAACTTAAGTTCTCTAGTAAAAAGAAATCTGAGAGACTTCAGAGCCAGTGTACAATAAATACACACAACAGCTATAGCCAACACAGCCAGTGCTGCACTTCTTTGAGCAGCCAAAGTGCAAGAACTACAGGAAAATGAAGCCAGTTAAGTAGTAACTAATTATAGTTATATAAGGGGCAGAGAGGGAGGAAAGTTGCCAAACTATAAAAGCAGGCCTGTATAACTAAAACATACAATATTAAAAAGTTCTACCCATGATGACTCCACAGAATAATTCAGGCCAGCCACACACGCTGACAATTTTTTGTATTAGTTCAACCTCCACTAGAATTAGCTAGGCAATTAATTCCTTGAAAATAAAGTAAACATGTTTTGCATTTTAGATGAAATTTTAAAGTACAAGAACACTATTTTAAAGCTGCTTGAGTGTTTGTGCATTTCCCCTTCTATTCCGGTTTTTAAAAACCCCTTAGTCTGCCTGCAGAGAGCAGCACACAAACCATCATCACACAGCAACTTGCATCCAACCAAAATGACCAACTAGAAATCACATTTGACAGTGAAGTGACCGATTATCTTCCACTCTATAAAGTCAGGGTCGAAATGAAATGGCAGCTGGGGACCTTGTGTCAAGAGCATCAACCACACATCACTTGGTGCATCGATCACCAACATTAACCTCCCTAACTCTTCTTCCTCAGCTTGGCTGCCCTTGAATGTTTATTCCAATACAAACACTGAACCAAGGGCTGAAGATGAAAGATACAAAAGAAAAAACAAATTAAACATCAAAAAAAATCAAACCCAAGTATGGAAGATCCCTGGATACAAAGCCTCCTAGGGAAAAAAATAACCACTAAACACAAACAAACAACTCCAACAAGAATGAAAACAAACTATCTGTTTTTCCACTTCATATTTAACATGTCTCATGTCTATTTAACTTGTGGATATTTCTCAAAAGACATGTAAATAAAAGATTTTAAAATAATTTTTAAAATGCCCAAAAAACCCCTACTAACCAATACCAAAATGGAGGCATCTTTCAGACAGTTTTATCTCACGCTACTTTCATCTCCTATGACATCAACTACACTATGGTTTTGAAAAGAGACTGTTTTAAGGAAATGGAAATTCTCCCCCAAGTAGGTCAGTGCCTCTAAGTGGAGTCCATTTCAAGAGTCTCACTTAGCACGGGGAAAGGAAAAAAAGCTCAGTAAGTATTAAGAAACAAACTAACGTGTCGTGCTGCAATGTATCATTTAGTTCCTTTGTCACATCCTTTTTCAGTTCCTCCATGTTCATTGCATTTTCCTTCCAAATTTGCATACAGATTGATCAGTTAACTGAAAGATTCAGCTGGAGATTATAAAAAAAAAAAAAAAAAAAAAAAAAAACCCAAACTAAAAAACCCCCCAAGAACAAACCCAAACCAACTGATTCCCACACCAAATCTCTGGGTGAAGCAGCAGCAACAGCACAGGTATCTCATGTAAGCCCAAGCACAGGAGTCAGTTTCTCGGGTAGAATAGATTGCTGCAATCCAGCTGGTGGTATTTCAACCAAGGGACTGTGAAAAAGGCATTTGCAGGTGTGCACTTTGCACTTCCTTCTGTTTGATGCCTGGAATCCCCCACAGAAGTGAACTCCCCAGCAGCACATCCCATTCTGCCTCCTCATCAAGCAGCTGTAAGGATGGCAGGACAAGAAATAGCATTATTACAGTTCTAGCCCAAAGGGTTACTATCAGATCTAGTAAAATTTCTTGAACATGTAGGTGCAGAAATGCTAATAAGAGGTGAATCATTCATGCAAAAATACTCAAGCACATTCAACACAGTCTAAATGAAGTATGTTCCCCTTAAAGAGAGAAATTACACTACTTTATCCTGATTCTTCTGTTAACATGGACAATTCTCATTTGAGAAGTAACTGGGGTGAAGGGCTTTTACCATACATTTCTGTATGGCGGATACAAATCATTCCAGTATGGAAGTCATCTGGTTTTGTGTATATTCATATTTTCCTGTACTAGTTTCTATGCTGAACTCCTTATCCTCTGCCATAGAGAAGCTTTCCAAAGTCCTGCTGGTTTCACCATGACAGATATTTTGAGCTAAAATTTTAAGGCACATGTCCCTGATCCTCCTATAAGAGCGTATTTTAATGATACCAAAACACAGAATGGCAGAGGCTTTTTAATAACAATTTTCATGATATGCTGAAATAATATTTTTGTGTTTCAATACTACTATTAAAAGGTTCATCAAACCTTGAGAAGGGTCCATAGGGATATTATTGCATTACTAATACTTGAAGAATTTTACTTTTTAACTATTTCCACACTGAGTTCTCTATTTAGAATATAAAGAATTCTAATGAGACCAAGATGATTTAAAAAAGACCCAGGTGTTATTTCAAAGAATTATGCCAAGTCAAGTATTAAAAACCACTCCATGTGTTAAATTTAGATGTTATGAAACACAGCTGGCTGGCTGCATTGTTTTTAATTATCTTTATTTTTAAGCTAGAGAGATACCACAGAAAGACAGCTCCCATTATAATTACTGTATAAGGAAGATAATAAGTAAAAGTTAAGATTGTTTCTCTGTGAGTTGCAATGGCAACTGATATAAAGAATGGTCCATGTCTACAGTAAAATTTACCATCCACGTTTAATATTAAGACTATTAAAATATATAGTTGATAAAACTACCATTCATCTGTAAAATAGTTTGGCATTTTGAAATCCTAAAGATTTATTTCATTTACTCTACCTCAAAGCTTTAAATTTTAACTTGGTGTTTACTGCACATGTTTTTCAAAGAGGAAGGCAACACATCTGAGAGCAACCACATCACCAGCAGTCAAACTGCTTTGGATGACAAAACTAAAGACGGTAAGGAGTGAAGCCACAGCTGGATTGCAAACCATCCCAGTGATTAACAGCACCAAAGCTGTTGGTTTCTCAACTTCCCAAATCCTTTTGGTTTTGGCTTTAGGGAGGAAGCTGGCTGTGAAGAGCATGCACTACCTGGTCCAACATGTACAGCAGCTGAGCAGCTATCCTGCATGATTAGCCCTGCCAAATTCTCAAGTGGGAGTTAAATCCTCTCCACACCTTGCTGCCACACCAGAGTACTCAGCAGGCAAGATGCACAGCCAGAAACACAATTCAAAGCACAGGAAACCCAGGATCATTCCTGATGCCCACAGCCACAAAGAACTGAACATACCAAAAAAACCAGTCACTTTTACCTAGGGCTACACTGGATGTCTTGCAGGCAGATCACAAGGCCAGGAGCAAGTGAAAATCATTCAGCAACCAGGTTAGAGGCTAATTAATACTTCTGTGCAGAAGCTGTATCTTAATCACTATCAAAGTCTTCTTCAAATTAACTCTTGCATGCGTTTGAACAAACAACACAGTGACCCTTCATTCCTAATATACTGACATTCAAATAACTTAACTTGGTCTGCACAAAATACTGAGTGTTAATGTGATTTTGACCTCCCCAGCTTGAAATTTCAACTGTTCAAGAATTCTGAACAGAATGAACCTCAAAAGACCTTTTACAGAGTTCCTGTTATTAAAGATATGAAAAGGAACACCACCAACAAGCACAAAAATTAACTTGCTAAATTTGAAACTGCTGGTAAGGAAAAACTCCCTGCTGAAATTCCCACTTTCCTTTTTCCAAATTTTTATGGGATGGGGGCTCATAACCCCTACCTTCTCCTCCCTTCAAGCATCTAGTCTTCAGCATTGTTTTGAACTTGGAACATTTAGCCATTTTTTCTGTAACTGATTGGAGATCAGTTAAAGGAGATTCTTTTTATTCACAATCCTCAACTGTACAACAACCACATAAGATGGTTTTTGCCCCAGTCTCTTTAAGGTCTTGTTCCTCATAGTTTCAGTCTCTCAGATAGAAACTGCAGGTTATTTCCATTGCTCTGAGAGCTTACTGGTTTGCAGATGCCCACAGAATTGCAAATAAGAGCACTGAAGGTCAATATTTGGCACAGCTGAACAGCAGGAGGTGACTGCAAACTTCAGTACCATACTGCAGCAGTTTGCAGTCTATTCTCCTCTAAGTTCTCCCTCAACTAAGTGCTACAAAAATAAAGACCACAGAAGGCAACAGGATGGCTTCCCTTTACCCACCATCAAGGGATTACTCAGACCTTGATATCACACCATCTGGCAAAGCCTCCCAAGAAGAAACAGATAATCTTCAATCTCTTGGTTTGTTAATGCACCTTTACTAACTACAATTAGGACATGTTTGTTCCCAGAAGCAAGGGATAGAGAGAAATAAGAGAATGGGTTTCTTGGCATCAGCCTTCTTCAGAAATTTTCAAATTTCATTTAAAAAATGCTGTCCCAAATGTGAAAGCATTAAATTACATTTAAATCAGCATCTGGAATTTTACTACAGTGCATATTGGTAAGATCATACATTCAGATAAGCCTCTGCTGTCAGAAAGCTTCCAGAGAATTACATTTCTCCAGCAACAGCTTTTAATGCCTCAAAACTGCCTTTTTTCTTTCTTTTTTTTTTTTTTTTTTTTTTTTAAAACTGCCTTTTTTTTTTTTTTCCCCCTTTTATAACAGGAAGCCTGCTAAAACTGTGATACCACCACAGTCAGGATCTGGTCATGACTACAAGACCCTCTGCACTGTGAAATTTCTGCAGCCATCACTAATGAGGGCCTTAGTTTTGCAAATCACACAAGAAAAGTCCTAATGCTAATATAATATTACCATAAATGTCACAGGCAATGATTCAACAGCCTGTAATAAACAGCCTCACCTCACCCATTCAGTGATCAAGGAGTGAGCCACAGGATCTGAAACAAAAGCCATTAAACTTTGCCCACTTGTGTTTATCCTCAGGTGAAGTCACCAGCTCTCACCAAAGGGAGGGTGCTACATTCTCAACCACTAGCACTAATTCCTCCAACAGGATACAGTATTCCTCCTTTCCTATCTCAACCAGTGGCAGAGTGGAAATAAACAAGTTGTACAACTAGATCAACTAGCTGTATCTCTGCTGCCTTGGGCACACTCACACAGCGACTGCTGGCCTACATTAAGATTCAGTGTTTGGGTGGGAACAGCAAACCAAGCTCTCTTCTCTTTGCAGCAGTGTCGTGGTACACCAGTCTAAAGCACACACTAAACCAAGGCTGCATGTAGCTCTCTACTGCCCAAGTGCTCGGCTGAAGTTCCAGCTCTTGCCTCAACCCCACTTGCATTTCCTTTCACATGCCAACACTTCTATGATCAGATGGTATGAAAAGTTCAAGGAGCTCAACTAAAAGAAAAACCATCTTGAGGAAGAAAAAACAGGCAGACCCTGTGATCTGAGCTCCATGAACTGACTCACTGTTGGGTTGAAGAGGCACCAGGTGGGGCATAGCAGCAGAATTTCCTCCTTTCAAGCAGCTGGCCAAGATTCACCCAGGAACTGCACCAGCAGGGCGAGCTCAGGCTGCCCTCATATCAGTTCTGATAACTGCACATCGAACAAGTGAGATTAGCTCACACACCCAGCTGAGAACTACTGTAAGGTTAACTTTCCATTACATCAGCAAGCTCATCTAATCACACCACCACATGAACACTGTACGTTTTCCTACGCTGTGCACAGAAAACACATACAATCAAGACAGGATTTTTCAACTTCAGTGCAGTTACATACTAGCCTAGGCTACAAAATCATACAGTAAGGTTCTTACAAAAGAACAAAAAGGAAAGCACAGGACACTGCTGGGCACACCAGAACTTCCTGCACACTGTAACAGAATTACACATAAACGAAATTCAAACACTGCAACTGCCCAACACTGGAAAAGGTTTGATTTAAGCTTTATGTTAATGTTAACTTAAGTACTCTTGGCAATTTTGACCATCTCACTAGGTCAAGTTTCATTTTATTTAAAGTTCAGTATGAATTATTACATGAATGGTCTTTTAAATGTACAATTATAATACGAGGCAATATTTAATGCATTATTCTTCTAAGAATCTACCTGCCCATAATTCAGTGACAACCATTGGTAGCAGTACCAACCTTCATACCATCTTACATTTCTCTCAGCGTCAACTCCAATGACCTACAATGCTTTTTCAGACAAATGTCACTCCAGAAATTCTGCCGTCAAGGACTTCAGCTGCCTTTCTGAAAGGTTTCTTTGCAATAACATGACTGCATGATAGGCTGGTTTCTGCATATATTGAGACTGCTTTGATTACAATTTGATAAACTACTACATAGTTCAACATTCACCAACAATGCTGAAGAGCACATCTCATATACCTAGTTTGTATTTCTGTTTTTTCTGGTCATTCTCCTGTCGTGCTTTACCCCACAGCACTGTAAAGAAGCCTCATATGGGGTATTCTCTACTTTAAGAGCACATTTCTAAAGACCACTGTCATCCTTTGATCCTTTTTGTCAAACAAAAGAGCAGTCTCAAGCAATTTTTCTTCAGGTCTCACATCTTTTGTGAGTATGGTGCAATCTTTCCATTTAAAAAGCTCTATTCTAAAAGTGCCAGACCAAAACTATGTGCTGTATCTTAGTATCAATCTCCCTAGAGCTACAATGGGTCATGGGAGGAAGCAACCTAATGTTTTAATCAACCCCTCCCCCTGTTTGTAAGTCAACACCTTAAGTATTCAGATTAAAAAATAAGAAGCACACAACTATTAATAGCTTTAAGTAATAAGAACAGTAATAGTAATATGCAAAAAAAAAGAAAAAAGGCAATTAAGAAAATCTGTATCTGGAGATGTTATTTTCAATGTTGACCAAAAAAATTTCTAAGTCTTCTGTGCCACTAAGAAATAATTCAGTTCTATTTTAGTTTAAGTGCTTCTGAATGTAACACCCAGAGTGATATTGTTCAGCAATACTGCTTCCAAAATTATTTTCAAATGCATACTGAGTATCACAGCGTTAAATGACAAACGTGGCATGAAAACAGCCACACAAAGAGCCATTTGAAAATAAGATACAGAAGTATTCTGTTCCCCATGAGTGGCTTTAAGAAGGGTTGATGGGCAGTGACTGTGAGCAGCAGCCCTGCCAGCCCGTGAGACCAGCAGGTTCCTCTAAGGCACATCTGAAGCATGGAATTGCACTGATGCACAAAAAGCAGAAGATTAAGTGGCTTTTGGGAGAAGGAAGCCCAGGACATACATCAGAACAAGGTTTAGCCAGGCGGGTGTTTTACATTGCCCTAACTCAAACTGTCAAAAGGTAACTGGATACATATTGGCTTCTGAAGTGCTTATGAACCTACCGGCTACTTTTTGACTTTTAACACAAAGTAAGGATGCCATGGCTTACAGGAGTTTCACAGCCATGTCCATGAAGCCAATACCTGGTTTCACAGGGCTGCTTCCTTAAACTAAAGTTATGAAAGTAAATACTGACCTGATGGCTTCCCACGTAAAAACCCCAGACTAGAAAGGAGCCATGTGATGACATTACAGAGTTATCAGTATGCAGCCATTAAACCAGGGCTGAAAAAAAAAATTGACTCATCCCTGACATACATGAAACTCACTCTGGCAAGGTGAACAGGAAATCACTGGTTTCTGAGTTCCCGGCCCCTGCAGTTGAGAAATGTCTTCACCTCACTTGTGCCACCATCCCCACCTCTGCAAGACAACTACTCCACAAACATCAGCTCAAGACGTTCAAACCCTCCCAGGGAATAGTTTGTGACCGCCTACAGTTTAACACTACCCCAAATTTGAATTACTAATTTAAACGAGGCTTAACTAAACTACTTAAATGGTGACTAAATGCCATCCTAATTACAGAGCACACATTTGCAATTAACTAGCTCATTTCAGGAGCTGGAGCATCAACTTACAGAAAACAGAACGTCACTCATACATACATACACATCTCTGGTCTAGACAGGTTAAGTGAATAGTCTGGCAATAAACTGAAGCTAAAAATGTGTGTCATACTACAGTCCTCTCTCCTACACTTTCTCTCTGACACAAATTTTCCTTGACTGAATTTATGCTTAAATTGAGGTTCTGAAACTGTAGCCATTGTATTTTGTAACTATTTGTTGTCTTAATGGGTATTTTAAGGTAGTAATAAAAAAAACTACCACAGCAGCACTGAGTTACTAGAACTGAAGAAAATAAAGCACATGAAGTATGAGCCTGCCCCATGAAAGAGACCAAATACCACTACGCTGACAGCCAGTTAAAAGAAAAAAAAAATCTGCTGTGCATGTTTCTATGCAAGAAAAAAGCAAAACCTCTTGTATTTTAGCCTACAAAGCAGACAAAACTGACCTTTAATTTCTGCTCAAGGTAAACAATCAAGTTTTTATCCATATACACAGAAACACACATGCACTGAGTACGTATCTAAAGAACTGTCTTAACTGAGACCAGTTACTTGTCCTTATGGATAAACAGAAGGAAATGCTGTTGAGTTATTATCAGTGCATGGATTATATGCACAGTTCTTGTTACATCTGCTTCAATTTCAAAATTACTTAAGTAACAACCCTTTCTTCCATAGTAGCAAACACAGAACAGGTGACACTCTTGGATTCCAATTCAGGTTCCAACACAGATAAGGTAGTAATTAACATTTAAAGCAATGGCTTCTTGAAACCCCCTCTCCTAAGGTAAAAAATTTCTATTTATTGATTTTTGTTATTCACGAGTCAGCTTAAAAAAAAAATGCAGTCATCCAAAGTCAGATTGAATTACTGCTCTTATGTTCACAAATCAACAGCTAAAAATGCTAGTAATCGCATAAACTAAGAAGGTATCAAGTGAAAGATGCTAAACACTACACAAAAATACATCTTCCCTTATTTCCTAACATTCCAGCAAGTAAAAACTTTATTATAGATACAGAAACATAAAGAAGAAATAATACTAGTTTGATACCTCAGTGAAAGTTCTAGACATCAATTATATTTTAGCACTGAAGAGCTATCACTACAAAAAAAATCTCACTTCTATAAGAAGGTACTGTCTACCTTTTAAGCCCAGATACACAGCAGTGGCCCATCTAACTTTCATGGGAACTAAACCTGCATATTTTTACATAAACTGACATTTTTTTGGTCATGATATTATCATTATCTATTATACAGACCATAGGCATTTCTGCATATAGAAGCATTTCTTTCACTGAGCACAACCTGAAGCCACTGACAGTCAGAGGGAGATTACAATGGCCAGGAAAAAACATTCAGTGAATGGTTACTTCTGACAGCCTTCTGTTCAGCGATATTTCATCTGCAGGAGGCGGCACACAAACTGCACGCAGAAGATTCCTGAACGCTGTCTTTTCTTGGAATTACATTTACACTTAACTGGTTCAGCATGAAGCCAACTTCACGCTAAAATAAGTTTAGCTACTTTTCCTTAAGTCGCCCATTAAAACAATCTTCGTGCATAATCGCCCCTTTTCCCAGCCACCCTCCTGAAACACTAAGCACCCCTCCAACTTATTCTGCAAGACTGGTTCGCTAAGCGAGCGGATCAAACAGAAACTGCTCAAAAAGGCGTTTCATACAGACTCCCGGGGCAGCTGCTCGAAAATTGTAATTTCTACTTTCTCCTTCATACAAACGACCGGCCGAGGATCCCTGGGGCTGCAGGGGCACGGGCTGCGCCGGCGGGGCAGCGCGGGCGGGCGCCCATAAAAGCCAGACCCAGGAGAGATACAGCCCTCCAAAAATGCCCTAGAGAAGAAGGGGAAGGAAAAAAAAAAAAAAAAAAAGGGGGGGGAAGGGAAAAAAAGGGGCAGGAGAAGGCAGCAAGGGAGGCGGGCAGGCGGCTGGCGGGCTCCCGCTGCCACACACGCTCCCACCCGCGCACGGGCGCCCCCTTCCTTCCTTCCCCCTCCTCCCGCGATTCCAGTCCCACCCGCTCCTCTCCCGCATATTTGAAAGGCTGCTTTAATTCCTGCAGCAGCAAATTCCTCCCTCCCAAATTTGGGCGCAAAAGGAAAAAAAAGGGGAGGAGGGACCGGGATGGAGGGGGAAGGGGAGAAAAGCGAGGGAGAAGAAATATCTCCGGCATTCTCGCCGCCCGGCTCCCCAAGCCCCGCGCAGGCATTATACAATTTCGGCGAGGCAGGAAGTGACTGGGGGGGGTGGTGGGGGGGAGAGGCGGCGGCGGCGAAGGGGGCTGGAGCCGCATCTGAGGAGGAGGACGAGGAAGGCGGGGGACGGCCAAAGGGACAGGGGGGCCCCGCGGCGGGGCCGCGGGGATGGGAGCCTCGGCGGTGCCCACTGTATCCCCCCGCGCCGCCTCTCAGCCCACCCATCGCGGAGACCCCACGGCCGCAGGCTCGCACTGTCACGGGCCCCCGCCACGCCTCGGCCCCGGGCTAGAGACTCACCCATGGCGCTGGCCGGCGGCGGTGCGGCTGCCGCTGCTGACGCTGGGCTCCGGCTGGCTGCTCGTCCTCCCGCCCTGCCTCCCTCAGCCGCGGCGGCACCGAGCGGGCCGCCCCCTCCTCCCCGAGCGCCTCCCGCCAGCCAACCCGGCGGCGATTCTCCAACGCCCCCTACGCCGATTCCGCCGAGAGGCCGCGGCCCTTCCGCACACAGCGCCTACGCGCTCCCGCGGCCGGACGGACTTAGCGGCTCCGCTCCCGCCGCCGCCTCTGCCTGCTCCTCCTCCTTCTCCCTCGCCGCCTCCGCCCAGCTCCTCACACGCTCCCCGCCCGCCTCTCCGAGCACACAGCGGCTTCCGGCTCAGCCCCTCCGCCCGGCGCTGTCCCCACGTCTCTCCCCCGCCCCTCCCAGCTCGGGGTCGGTCACGCTGTTATTTCCTCCCGCGCCGCGCCGGAGAACACAGGGACCGCTCGGAGGCCATTTTGGAACCGGGCGCCCGCTGCGGGAGCGCGAAGCCGCACGGCGGGCGGGCCGGGCTCTGCCCGGATCAAAGATGTCCGCCGGGCTTGACGCGCGGGGCGAGGCGGTCGCACCGCCCCCGCCTTGCGCCGGGGCCATGCTCGGAGCGGCGCCGCTCCGTGCGCGCCTGGCGGGGCCCGGGGAGGGCCGAGCCGGGGCCCCTGCGGCCGCCCACGCAGGCGGCATAGGGAAAGGCCGGCGGGAGAGCGGCACCGGGATGGGCAGAGGGAGCCCGGGCCTCAGCCGCTCTTGCCCCGGGGAGCCTCGGGCTGTGGCACTGCGGCGCTCGACTCGCTGCTCGCGTCCCCCGTAATGAATGAGGACCCAGTGAAAAAACATCAACCAAAACACAACCAAACCATTTGAATGCAGCTGTTGGTAGGCGCTAGGTAAAATTTTTTTAGGGGGCCGAAAGGATGCTTGGGTGCCCTGGGAATGCCAGTGGCAAGCCCTGACGCCTGAGACCCTGCATCGGCTCCGCGGAAAAGCTGCTGCCAGCCCAGAGAAACGTCCACTGCAGTACAGAAGTGACATGGGAAAACATGGATTCCAAGAGAGGCAGAAACATGCCTTTTGCCTTTCCTATTCCAATAGAGCTCTCAAAGTTGTATTTCCGTTTTACATTTTGGACAGGTATCTATCCAAAGGCTCCAAGAGCCTTTTAAAGTCTGGGATATTTTATGCCCAAACTGGAATACTGGAGACCTGTATTTATGATGTGCTATTTGAAACTTAGCATACTTTCTTTTGTGTCAGGGATTTTCAAGTACGGTCCGTTCCTGGCCTTTTCTCTCGCATGAGGCACAGTGCACTTCTCTAAACAGGAAAGGTGGTTAGCAAAAAGGTAAAAATACATTAATTTACTGTTTATTATATAATTTGTTGCTGCCATTATTAAAAGTACATCTTAACATTATGCCCTGGTACTGGGAGGAGGAAAATAGCAATTTTCATTTCAGCAGCAAAAGGAAATTTTTCAATAATGCAATATTTCTGTAGGTAGTCACAGCCAGGCAGGCAGGAGCAACAATGAAGACACAAAGTTTGCCTTTGTTTCTCACAGAGTTCCATCCAATTCTTTCCTGTCTAGTGTATTTTTTTTTTTTGTGCATTTGATAAACAAATACTTTTTATGACAACAAGGAAAATGCATAATCTTTTCAGAAAGGTATGCAGCCCTTCACAATGTGGTTCAGCACTCTCTAAGAACTGGAAATGTTACAATATACTGTGGTTCTTGGGTGCCCAAGGGAAAGAGATTTTTATTATCGTTGGTCACAGGACTGCCAAATGTTGTCTCGTAAATCCATGTCTTTCACAATGGATGAGGTAAGAAATAACCTTTTTTTCATTCTGGTTGGTTTAGGTGGTAATGTCCATGGGAATAAGATAGAGCTACATTGCTTTTGTGGTTATTTAGATACCAAAGAGAGGTTTTACACCACAGAAGTTGTTCACTGAGTGCAAAATATGGTCCCCACAGCTCTCCCATAAAAATACATTGTGGAAAACAAACAATACGAATAGTACTTGTTTTCTCTCTTGTATTAAGGGCTTCACATTGCTTAAAAATATTTATCTTGGTTTTCGGATATGTAATGTTGAGAAAATAGCATGTAACTGATGGGGATAGCTTCAAATAGGAAGAAATGATTTTGGGGAATTCCCTTTTAAGTAAAACATTCCTTTGTGTATTGATTGTTGCAAAAACAAAAGTGAGCTTGCACCTTTGAAACCTACTGCAAAACTGGCACAGGGTTAATGAGGAAGCAAGACACAAGCCAATGGGTTTTACGTGAGGTTAATGTCCCATTTTTCTGGGTTGTGAATAGCAGTGGGGGGGGTGTCTCTTTTCATACAGCAATTCACAGGCTTTGGAAGGTTCTGAAAAATTGTGTTCGTTTTGAGAAATAAAGCAAATGCAAATGAGTCCCTGAGGTTTGAAAAATACTGTGTTCTGTGTACAATATAATAAAGCCAAACTTTTTTTCCATTCCTGTAGTGATCTGCTGCTCCTCTTCAAAAGCAAAGGTTTCGTTTAATATGTCATTGAGCTTGAAAAAACTGAACTCAAAAAGTAAATTTCAGGATTCTTTAGATTGTATTTATTTGATTAAAATATGGAAGGTACAATTTTGTGACTGATTTTTTTGAAATTATTAAAAAGCTTTGCAAAATTAAATGCAGGACACTACCTGCCATGACTCAACACCCATCTCTGTCCCTCTTGTCCTCAGATACAGAAACGAAAGCCACTCGCCTTATTTACAAAATCTACTAACTAGGGTTGCCTCCAGGTTGGTTCCCAACCAGCCTAGCCAGTTTCAGTCTCTCCTTGCCAGTGAGACATAGGAAGACTATTTTGTTTTTGTATTTCTCTTAATGCAAGCAGACGTGACTCACTAGGTGAATTTGCAAACAGCATTAGCTCCAGCATGAGATGTGGTGGAATAACTGCGCTTGTAGCCTGCTGAGTTGCTCCTGCATGGCAACTCCAATCCCTCCTGGGTTTGTAGGGCACATGGTGCATCTCCACACTGAATCATGCTTGCTCAGTCAGTCCAAAGTATGCAGCATCCTTTGAAGCTGCTGTGCAAGTGTGACAGGTCTTTGTGCACCAAGCAATGTCTTGCTGAAACAAGTTTTTTTACAGCAACGGAGTGAAGTCCCAAATTCCTGCTCCTGTCTACAGTCTAACTCTTGCAAGACAGGAGGCTGAGGATACTCAGTGGGGAATAATAAGCACAGCATCCTCCTTCAAGCCCATCCTTAAATTTCAGATTTGTAATAGTGCCTACCAGCATCTTGACCACTCTTTGACCTCTGCTTGTCATGTTGACCAGAAGTGTCTCTTGTGCTTGCACTGTGTTGCCTCTTGGGCACCTGTTGCCCTTTACATTGGATGATGTCTGTAAATGCTGCCATTTTGCTTTGTTCTCTAGCACAAGAAACAGCAGTAATACAAATGGTAACAGTAATGTGAGGCATCAGGTGTCATATCTGTCTTGTCTGTCAACCCTGTCCTTTGGGGACATACCAAGTCAGTACAGTCATTTGCCTGAATAAATGTTTCCAGAGTCAGGCCTGTATTAATGGCACTTTTCTATTCTCAGAGGAGGAGGGCTGTCATGAAAGAACCCTTGCAAACTCACAAGCGGCACAGTAACCAGCTAGAGGGATGGAGCACCTCTCCTGCAAGGAAAGGCTGAGAGAATTGGTTTTTTTCAGCCTGGAGAAGAGAAGGCTTCAGGGTGACCTGGTTGTAGCCTT